>NC_026006.2:12861709-13192022 GCF_000442705.2 Elaeis guineensis | reverse complement strand
AAAAAAAAAATCATCAGTGATGGGGTGAAAAAGGAAGAAGTGACACGCAAAAAAAAAAAAAGAAAGAGAAGAAGAGCGGGAGAAAAGAAGAGGAAAGGAAAGATGGGATATTCGCAGGATCCAGGGGACTCAAGCCGATGTTGAACAAAAACTGCTCCTTCAGAGGTTGGGAAGGGAAGGAGCGACAACCAAGAGCCTCCGGGCGGCCTGAAGGTCGTCCTCCCCCAAGCTAGGAGCCCTGCGGACAGAGTCCCTTAGCGAGCCCCAAGGGGCAATCCCAGCCTCAAGGTCGGGCAATGGATGAAGAGGTACTTTCCCTTCCAGTTGTGGATTGAAGAGGGACCTTTCAGCAACCTCTTCTTGCCAAAACTGAGGGAGAAATACCACCAGTCCTTCGTCGAGGGGTGGCGCTTGAAGGTGTAAAATGCCTAAACAAAGAAAGAGATGGCTGAACTTCGACTACTGGCAAAGGGAGAGGAACCTCTCAAAAACCTAAAGGATTCGTTGCTACTGAAGCTAAAGAAATGTCTAAAAAGCGAAAAAGGATGACGACAAAGGATAGAAGCGGAAGCCGGAGTCCGACACGAAAGGCCTCCTGATACAGCAGAAACAGTCAGGTGGAGGGGTGCTAGCCCGATCGGCGGGACCAGGAAGCTCCAGATCGTACTCCGGAGGACTCCATACTGACCCTTATCAGTAAAAGTTCCTCTGGAGTCAGAGAACAAGGAATGGCACTCGGTGCAAAAATTGAGCGAGGCCCAGCCTAGATGTGGGTTCATCTACAGTGTGGGGGTCCTGGGGGGCTGAGGCAGACGAGCTTCTGGAACCACTAGAGGCGGAGGTGCCAGAAGACATTTTCAAACAAAGGCCCTAAAAATCCTGGAGAAATCGGGCGGGACAAGAGGCGAAAGGTTTGCGGGGACCAAACCAGAGGAATGCGGCAGAAGAAAAATGGAGAGAAAGGGCACCTAGATGGCAAGAAGAAAAATGAAAGTTTCGGGACTAACCTAATCCTCGAAGGATGCAGAGGGGCGAGGATAGGCATGACTCGAAGAACGCCTAGGGCCAAGGTGGACGCCAAAGAGGGTCAGAGCTTCGGAGAGAAGGCAGACACTGACAGAACTCTCAGGCAGAATGAGACTCCTGGAGGCGGAATGGTGGGTTTAAATAGACCCTGGGATCCGGCGCCATAATGATCGCGGATCTCCCCAGGCCGACCCCCACTCGCCACATGTCCCATCGCCATCGCAGGCGGCTAAAAGTGGCTGACAGCTGACAGAGCCATTACTGTGCCGTACCTAGGCCAACGCTCCAACGGGAATTTTGAAAGGTCCCTTCGGATCGCTCCGATTCGAAAAGACTCCAGCCACGCGCGCATTAAATGCCAGAATATCTGAGGGCGATCGTGCACGGGTTCAAGGGGACAACTTCGGCTGTGAAAATTTCTCTGTACTTCCTTCATTCGAAACTCGAACTTGGAAGTAGGGGGACTGGTGTTGGGTATAAAATACCCCCCAGTCGAAGTTCGTGACAGGAATGACCCTCCGGGGATTCTACCGACTTCCGACCTTCGGCGACATTCTCCAAACGCACTGGCGGCCGAGCCTCCGCAACACTCCCAAGTTTTGCCGACGGATAAGCCCCACCAGCGTCGACCGGATTCTTCACGACGGACAAACTCCACCCAAGTTTCCATGATGATCGACCGCTTTCTAAACTTCGCCCGAACTCCTACGGGAGCCGGACCTCGTCTCCGACTCCGGCTGCAGGAAGACTTCGACCAGACTCCTACGGGAGCCGGACCTCGTCCCCGATCTGACTGCAGGAAGACTTTGATCGGACTCCTACGGGAGCCGGACTTCATCCCCGACTCCGGCTGCAGTAGACTTCGTCCGGACTCTACGAGGGCCGGACTTCACCCCGACATCAATTGCAGGTAGACTTGCCCGGACTCCTACGGGAGCCGGACTTCACCACCGACGTCAATTGTAGGTAGACTTCACCCGGACTCCTACGGGAGCCGGACTTCATCCCCGACTCTTGCTGCTGGAGGACTTCGTCGGACTCCTACAGGAGTCGGACTTCGCCCCGACGTCAATTGCAGGTAGACTTCACCCGGACTCCTACGGGAGCCGGACTTCATCCCCGACTCCAGCTGCAGGAGACTTCATCCGGACTTTATGGGAGCCAGACTTCAACCCCGACTTCAATTGCAGGTAGACTTCGTCCGGACTCCTACGGGGGCAGACTTCGCCCCGACTTCAATTGCAGGTAGACTTCGCCCGGACTCCTACGGGAGCCGGACTTCGCCCCGACTTCAATTGCAGGTAGACTTCATCCGGATCCTACGGGGCCCGGACTTCGCCCCAACTTCAATTGCAGGTAGACTTCGCCCGGACTCCTACGGGAGCCAGACTTCACCCCCGACGTCAATTGCAGGTAGACTTCACCCGGACTCCTACGGGAGCCGGACTTCATCCCCGACTCCGACTACTGGAGGACTTCATCCGGACTCCTACGGGAGCCGGACTTCGCCCGACTTCAATTGCAGGTGGACTTCGCCCGGACTCCTACGGGAGCTGGACTCCGAGCTCCTACTGCAAGCGATCCACTCTGAGTTTTCGCTGCAAATGATCTACTCCAAATTTCTACCACGAGCGGTCCATGCCGAATTCCCACCATGAGCCTTTGTTCAAGCTTCCATTATGGATGAATTCCTTTTCAAATTTCTATTACAGACAGGCCTTGGCTGGGACTCCTCGACAAATAATCCCCATGAGGGCTTTTACGGAGACTGGACTCCAACCGAGACCTGGACCCCCTGGCAGGCCAGTAACGGCCACGACTCTGCTCCACTTCCTGCAACAGATTCTGTGCGGCTCCATCACTCCCTGGCTGGCCGCAGTAACGGCCATGACTCTGCTCCACTTCCTGCAACAGATTTTGCGTGGCTCCATCACTCCCTGGCTGGCCGCAATAATGGCCATGATTCTGCTCCACTTCCTGCGACGGATACCACACGGTTCCTCCACCCTCTAGCAAATCGTGACAACGGACGCCACTCCACTCCCCACAACAGACCCCATGTGGCATGTCCCGGTGATGGCCATGATTCCACTCCACTACTCTTCGCAACAAACTCCTCCTGACCCTGGGCAGCCCACTGCCAGACGGTTACAAACATCGCTATCAGTCTGTTGCTCCCTCCGCCTATAAAAGAGGGATCCCAGATACGTTATTCTCTAAGCTCTAACTTCTATCCCAAAACTCTGCTAAAATTTCTGTTCGAGCACTCCATTCTTGTTGAGCAGAGAACTGACTTGAGCGTCGGAGGGTCTTGCCGGAGCAACCCCAACTCCGGTTTAGACTTCTTTTGCAGGTCCCGATGGCGGTCGCGACTCCCTCGACTCCAGCTTCTCCGATGCAGACAGATTTTTGCACCAACAGTTACTGTATAATTCATCCTTTTGACCTTTGTGTTAGGATGACTCAAGGTTAAACTGTCAACCTTGATTAGATCATCCGAATCGTGCTCAACTCAAATAGTCCTGTGACTCCTCACAAAGACTACCCTGGCTAAGGTTTTGCTAAATTTGAAAGACGATTGTACATAGCTCCTAAATTAGAGTGGTCAATCCCATCTTGATACACGCACCACAAGTCAAGTACTTGACTACACCCAGCAGCCTTCCATCACTGAATTAGAAATTCAGATAGTCCAGTGCCTAAGTGCAGTGAGTTGCTTGCAAGTCACCATGGCGGTCTTAGGTCGGAAGGACATTTATACCCATATTCCATCGGAGCAAAACTTGACAGCAGAAATAGCTCCAGAGTCGGTCACGTTCAGTGCAGATGTACCCTTACATCTCACCTGTATGCCATACCAGTGTCTTGACACTCATTGGTTAAGAGGATAACCAACCTATATGGCACACAACGACCTATGCTTGATAAACGTTATCGTCCTTGGTAATAACGTATCATTTGGTCACGAACAGATTTAAGGACTAAATGATAAATCCTCCTTTGTCAACTCTAAATAGTCCTAAGGACTTCACCACAACATAGGAGTTCATTAGAAGATGAAATATTTTGTGATGAAAAATATCAAAATATTTTTTATTAATTCATAATTTATGTACATATACAAAATGAGTACAACCGTCAACAGGCTGATGATTGGCTTTGGGATACTATTTCCAACAATCTCTCACTTGGCCTAAAGCCAATCGGTGCAGTATCTAATACTCATCTTTGACTTATAGTCATCGAACTCCTTCATTGCAATGGCTTTGAGTGAATGGGTCGGTCAGGTTCTCCTTTCTGTCGATCTTCAGAAGGTCGACGTCACCTCGATCCATAATTTTTGGATGAGATGGTAGCGGTGCAGAATATGCTTCATCCGCTGGTGTGCCTTGGGTTCCTTCGCCTGAGCAATGGCTCAAGAGCTGTCACAGTAGAGCAGAACTGGACCAACAAGGGAGGGTGCTACTCTGAGCTCGGTGATGAATTTTCTTTAGCCACACCGCTTCTTTGACAGCATCTGATGCAGCGACATACTCCACCTCGCAAATTGAATTAGCCATTGTGTGTTGCTTGGAACTCTTCCAGCAGATAGCCCTACCATTAAGGATAAAAATAAATCCCGACACACTTTTGCTGTCATCGTGATCAGACTGAAAACTAGAGTCTGTAAACCCTATAAGTCTCAAGTCCGATTCACCATAAACAAGCCACTGGTCCTTAGTATTTCTTAAATACTTCAGGATGGTTTTAACAACCTTCCAGTGATTCTCCCCTGGATCAGATTGGGTATCTACTGTTGACCAGCTATGCAACCCAAGAGGGGGGGTGAATTGGGTTTCTAAAAATTTTAATCTTAATTATGACTTATGAAAAATATTGACAAAAGCTAAATAAATAGGGAGAGTAAAATTAATCAAGGCTAATGGCTAAAAGCTAGAATGCAAGAGAATAATGAAGAGTTAAAGAAGAGCAATTAGGCACACCACAAATAAAAAGATTTATAGTGGTTCGGTGCCAACCTTGCACCTACATCCACTCCCCAAGCTCCTACTTGGGAATTCCAATCCACTAATCTTGTATTCAACCCGATACAAATCGGAAACTCCGACTCTAGCTATCCCAAGCTAGTTCACTTATTTTCGGGTACAAGCCAACCTATACACTCCGATTCAAGGTTCGGATCAACCTTCCTTGCTTTGGAACCCTTCCAAAACAAAAACAATAACACAAACAAAGTATAACAATGAATAGCACAAAAAAGCTCCTTTAATGAGCGTATGAGACTTTAAATACTCTTTACTCAAGAAGAAGAAGACCCTTTTTGATTTCCTCAAGGTGGTTGGAGACTAGAATGTGCACTTGAGGAGTTGGTGAGCTTGGATCAAAGGCTTCTTGAATGCTTTGAGTGAGCTTCTGCTTAGGGCTGAAAAGTTTGCTTGAAATCCTTTTTCAAAATCTCTCTTCTGATTCTTTCTTTTCTTCTCTTTCTTCTTGTTGATTTTCACCTTTTTGTCCCTTTTATAGCTTTAAAAAATAGTAAAAATATTCTAGGCTGAAAAGAGCCGTTAACCACAATAAATGAACATAAAGTACTTAAAATGGGTTAAAAATAGCCATTGCGAAAAAATCCGTCACAGGGGTCGACTCATGGGTCGACTCATGCCTGGGGGTCGACTCATGGGTCGACCTCTATGGAAGAACAACAGAAAACAACCAAAGAAAAGTTCTGTGATTTTTGGCCTAAAAACAGTAGGGGTCGACTCATGGGTCGACTCATGTCTTGGGGGTCGACTCATGGGTCAACTCACAGGTTGTGCCAAGCCAAAAAATCTGCGTGCCAAACAGCTCATTGTGCCATGAGTTGACTCATGGGTCGACTCATGATTTTCAAACATGCATATCTTTTAAAATATAAGTCCAAAATAATAAAATTTTATCAATGGATCACAAATCTTTTGTTCTATCATTTGATGCTTTCAAATCAGATTTTTGGTAAAATTACAATTTTGCCCCTGAAAAGCAATAAGTCTTTTTAAGTGAAAATCATTAGTACTCCTTCAACTGCTTTGTAATCATCAAAATCAATCTAAGGAGCAACAATCTTTCCCTTTTTGATGATGATAAAATACTTGAACAAAAGCATATATATGAATCAATGAGCATGAATTTCAAGGAATGAAATGCATTATAGGTAGTTTGAAGATAAATAGGAAATTTACTACCTACTTATAAGTGCATTTGCTTGAAAAGAAGATTGATTCTTTTGGCATGTGATACATGTGCCCATTTGCATAAATAATTTGCCTATTGCTTAATGATTTGAAAATTTGCCATTTGATTATGTGATTTTGGTATCAGAGTAGAAAATTTATTTTTGTTATCAAGCAAAGCAGAATTTACCTTAGGATTTGAAAATTGCATGTTTGAAAATATCTCATTTGCCATTTGCTTGTTTTTCAATTTTTAGCATCTTGAAAATTCGCTCATTCTCATTTGATTATTTAATTCTAGTATCAGAGCAAGTTTAAAAATTAAGTGTATCAATGCATGTCTAAGAATTAACTTTAAAGTATATCAGAGCATGTCAATTTTAAGTGTATCAGAGTATGTCTATGAAGTAATTTTAAAGTTTGATACTTTTCTTTAATTTCTTCCCAATTCACTCATTTATTTTTAAATCTTTTATTAATCTTGCTTTTGATATTTTTCTTTAATTTCTCCCCCTTTTGACATCATCAAATATTGTTAACTTCCCCTCTTTTTTTGAATACATTTTCTCTCTTCTTTTTATTTCTTCAAACTTCTTGTGCTAATCATTAATTTTACTGACATTAATGTTACTCCCCTGAATACAGCAATCATAAACAAAATATACCATTGAGTACTAGCAATTCATAGTATTTTAAGCACGCTCATAATTGAAAGGAACTCAATTTAAAGGACATACATTAAAAGTCAAAGAGTAGATACATAATCAAAAAGTGATTGGTACCATAGCTGTTCCAATACATATTCCATAATATAAAAAGTCAACTAGTTAATATCATTACATGGCCCAAAAGATAGATCCTAGAAAGAACAACAGACAAGGCTAGCTACAAGGATCTAGTAGAGCTCATGACTAGATGGATCAGAATCAGATGTATCAAAGATGGGGTGGGGAGATGATGGATCACGACCAAGGACTCATCCTCTACCCCGTCTGCCTCTGCCACGAGTGGAGGTACTGGCACGAGTAGGTGGGTGAGATGATCCTGAAGGCTGAGAGGCCATAGACTGGACTGCAAGAGAGAGCCTGATGGAATCAAGAACGTTCAGAGCTCTCGAAACAGACTGAAGCAGTGCAGTGAACTGTGTAGAAGCATGCTCACTTGAGCCTCTGATCTCTCTCCTCAAGAAATCAAACCACCCTCCAAAACACCTCTGAGTCTGCCAGCCTTCGCAATTAGGTCTGTGACCTCAATAGTGTACTCCTATGGCTGAGGATGGGCCAAAGCTAAGACTTGCCCCTGCAAGTCAAGTACTCTCCCATCAGTCTCAAAATGTAATCCTCGAGCTGCTGAATCCGAACCGACTGATCTGTGATCATCTGAAATATAGTGGAGATATGGGGGATCAAGGTCTGATCAGATGCATCTAATGATGTGGATCCCGGTGCAAACGCAGAAGTGCTCCACTGACGAGAAAGCAAGGAAGCCACACGCTGAGAAATCTGCTCAATCTGATCATCAGCCAATCTGAACTCTGAGGGAGGTGCTCTACTGTCTGGCTGCTGAACTGGTGTGTGCCTCCTGGTGGACTCTGAAGGGCCAGCCTCTGGATCTGAAACAAACTGGATATCTGGAGATGCTGCCCTGAAGTCATAGAGAGGTGATGAGGGACCTTCTTTCTCAGTTCTGTCCTCAATCTGTCCTCAGCTCTCTCCTCAGCTCTTTCTTCTGTACCCTTGATCCAACCACCATCAATCCTAGTGAATCCCATGCGGTGTAGAGTGTGTTGGTTGATGGTGTCAGGTGAGAAAGCCTAGCAGATGCCTCCCCCTCAAAACTGACTCCAAACCTCCTGAATACTAGTATGAGGGCCATACCAAAAGGCAGATATGCCTTGGATCTATTCAGTGTTTCTCTCATGGCCTCAATCATTAAAGCAGGGAGGTTTAAGGGGGTTTGGATGATCACATGAAACATTATACATATATCTCGACCAGAGAGGAGGTCATGTCTACCACTTCTCGGGAAGAAAAGCTTTGTCACTAATTGATGTAGAATTCTCATTTCAATTGACAAGATCTTGGCTTCTAATTTATTTAGACTTCCCGAGTAGGTTCCTCCCAAATTACATTGATCCTTCTTCCTTCACTGGGAGTTCCATGTTAGAATATCCCTCACAGGGCAAATACAGAATCTCTCCCAAAATAATAGGATCTAAGAAGATATCAATTCCCTTAACAGTAGAAGTTACTGTTCCATTGCCATAGTGCAGATTTAGATAAAACTCTCTAACCAAGTCTACATATGTAACTTCCTTGAGAGAACAGTAAAATCTCCAACCTTGGTTTTTGATCTTTGACCCAAAGGAGAAACCTTCTTTTCAAAGAATTTAAAGTCCACATTCTTGCCGGTTCTACCTTTCTGTCAGAGAGAGAAATTTTGCTAGGGCTAAGAAGAGACTGAGAGGGACCTGGTGCAGATGCTGAAGCCGGAATGGGAGTAGAGGAGGTCTAAGAAGCTTGCCTTTTCCTGCGGACGCCTTCTTCCAGCTCACGGACTGATTTCCTTCTTTGAGGGAGTTTCATCTTTGGGGCCATTCTCACCACAAGAGCAAGCAAGGAGACTCGGAAGATCAAATGGGTGAGGAGAAGGAGGGTTATTAGAAGATGGAAAGGAATTTTTGGCGGAGAGAAATCCTGATTTGGAGAAGAATGGTGGAAGCTAGGGCATGCTACAACCACTTCAATCAAGAGAGAAAAGTGCGAAAAGCTCCTTTCCCAAGGGGCGATTTGAGGTGGAGAGGTGATAGGAGAAGGATCTTGGGCTAAAACTTTGGATTTGGAGAGAATGAAGATGAGGACGATGAGTTTTGGAGGGAGGAAGACGAAGAAGGAGGGGTCGGCTCATGAACGGGCTTTAAGTTAAAAAGAAATGAACCCGTGGGATGTTGGCCAAAAATTTCAAGTATGCCATTGGGTCGACCCTAGGGGATCGACTCATGATTCACAAAATTTCAGAAAAAATATGAATAAATTCTAAAAAAATTTAGAATTTTGGGTGAAGAATTTTTGCTCAATGACAAGTTGTGAGAGGTATAATCTTGAGCATTTAGGTCCAAGAGAGATGATGAAAATTGAGCTCAAAAAAATTTTGACATCGATTCCTTGGAATTGGAGAAATATTTAGGCAAAAGGATCAAGAATTCCTAGATCTCTCCTAATTTCACAGAATCTATCTTCACTTAGGGCCTTTGTAAAGATATCGGCTAATTGATTTTCAGTACAAACATAGTCAAGAATTATATCTTTATTTTGAACATATTCTCTTATAAAATGATGTCTTATTTCAATATGTTTAGACCTTGAATGTTGAATTGGATTTTTAGTAAGGTTTATGGCACTTGTGTTGTCACATCTTATGGGTATTTCATTAAGTTTGATACCAAAGTCTTCGAGTTGTTGCTTAATCCACAAGATTTGAGCACAACAACTTCTGGCTGCAATGTATTCGGCCTCAGCCATAGACAGTGCTACCGAATTTTGTTTCTTGCTAAACCAGGAGATTAGGTTAACTCCAAGAAATTGGCAAGTTCCACTAGTGCTTTTTCTGTCTAATCTACATCCAGCAAAATCAACATCTGAATATCCTATTAAGTTAATTAATGAGTCCTTAGAGTACCATAATCCTAGAGTTTGAGTACCATTTAAATATCTAAGGATTCTTTTAATAGCATTCAAGTGAGACTCTTTAGGATTAGATTGAAATCTAGCACACAAACAAATACTAAACATGATATCAGGCCTACTTGCAGTTAAATATAATAAAGATCCAATCATACCTCTATAATATTTTAAGTCTACACATTTACCTTCTTCATCCTTGTCAAGCTTACATGAGGGGCTCATGGGTGTGCCAATTGGTTTGGAGTTCTCCATTCCAAATCTTTTGAGTAATTCCTTGGTGTACTTGCTTTGGGTGATGAAGATTCTCTCTTTGTTTGTTTGATTTAGAGTCCGAGGAAGAAAGTAAGTTCTCCCATCATGCTCATCTCGAACTCCCCCTGCATGAGCTTAGCAAAGTCTTGACAAAGAGATTCATTAGTAGACCCAAAAATAATGTCATCAACATAAATTTGTATAACTAACATATCATTTTGATTTCTTTTAATAAAGAGGGTTGTATCTACATTACCTCTTGAAAAACTATTATTTAGTAAAAATTTGCTTAGCCTATCATACCAAGCCCTAGGTGCTTGTTTTAATCCATATAGAGCTTTATTTAATTTAAAAATATGATTAGGAAAAGCATGATTTTCAAAACCTGGGGGTTGTTCTACATAGACTTCTTCAGCAATATATCCATTCAAAAATATACTTTTGACATCTATTTGAAATAATTTAAATTTCATAAAGCAAACATATGCAAGTAGAAGTCTAATGACCTCTAATCTAGCAATAGGTGCAAAGGTCTCATCAAAATCAATTCCTTCTTCTTGATTATAACCTTTAGCAACCAATCTTGCTTTATTTCTTATTACATTTCCATGTTCATCTAATTTATTTCTAAAGACCCATTTTGTGCCAATTATTGAATAATTTTTAGGTCTTGATACTAAAGTCCATACATTATTTCTTTCAAATTGATTAAGTTTCTCTTGCATTGCATTAATCCAATTATAATCATTTTCAGCTTCTTCAATAGTTTTTGGTTCAAGATGAGATACAAAAGCACAATGATTAAATACTTCTCTAAGTGAAGAACGAGTTTTTACCCCATGCATAGGATCACCAATAATTAGCTCCTTAGGGTGATTGTGAACATACCTCCATTCTTTGGGTAGGTCATTTGTATCTTGAGGTTGTTCTCGATGTTCTTCACCTCCCTCATCCTGTTTGTCTTCATGTTCCTTATCCTCTTGAATTGTTGAATCTTTCAGAGTGATCTCCTTCATTCCTTCTATAAGAGGATCTGCATCATCAACACCTTCATTCTTTCTTGAAGGAGGATCATTAGATTCATCAAAGACAACATGTATGGACTCCTCTACTACTAAAGTTCTTTTGTTAAAAACTCTAAAAGCTTTACTAGTGGAGGAGTAACCAAGAAAGGTTGCTTCATCTGATTTTGCATCAAATTTTTCAAGTCTTTCTTTACCATTATTTAACACAAAACATCGGCAACCAAAAATATGAAAATAAGTAATATTAGGTTTTCTTTCTTTCCAAAGCTCATAGGGGGTTTTCTTTAAAATTTGTCTAATCAAAGCATGATTTAAAATGTAACATGCTGTGTTGAATGCTTTCGTCCAAAAATATCTTGGAAGGTTGCTTTCACAAAGTATGGTACGGGCCATTTCTTCTAAGATTCTATTTTTCCTTTCTACTACCCCATTTTGTTGGGGTGTCCTAGGAGCAGAGAAGTTATGGCCAATTCCTTTTTCATCACAAAAGTTTTCAAAGTCTTGATTTTCAAATTTAGTTCCATGATCACTTCGAATATTTTGAATTGAAAATCTTTTCTTATTAGTGACTTTTCGATAAAATTTAGTGAAAATATGAAAAGTTTCATCTTTGTGTGCCAAAAAAAAAATCCAAATAAAACGTGAGTAATCATCTATAATTACAAAACCATATCGTTATCCTCCTAGACTAGTGGTTCTAGTAGGTCCAAATAAGTCTATATGCAAAAGCTCTAAGGGTCTAGAGGTTGAAATAATATTTTTGGATTTAAATGAAACTCTTGTTTGTTTACCTAGTTGACATGCATCACAAATTCTATCCTTTTCAAAATTCAATTTTGGCAAACCAAGAACTAATTCTTTCTTAATTAATTTTGAAAGAGAATGCATGCTAATGTGTGCAAGTCTGCGATGCCAAAGCCAACTAGTCTCATTAATTTTAGCATTCAAGGATACTAGGCATTGCATGTTTATTTTGGCTAAATCATTTAAATATACCATATAAACATTACCATGTCTATGTCCAATAAATTTAATACCATCATTAGTAGGACTAGTTACAATGCAAACAGACGATTCAAAAACAACTTTATATCCTTTATCACAAAATTGACTAATGCTTAGTAAATTATGCTTTAAACCATTTACTAACAAAATATTTTCAATATATTTGGAGGGAGTGATACCAATGTTACCTATACCGATGATCTTTCCTTTGCCATTGTCTCCAAAGGTGACCATCCCTCCATCCTTAGCATCAAGAGTGATGAATTGGGATTCATCACCAGTCATGTGTCTCGAGCATCCACTGTCAAGATACTATTTCCTGTTTCCTCCTTGGAATGCTAGACACACCTGCAAGCAAAAGTCAAGTTTTTGTTTTAGGTACCCAAGCTTTCTTGGGTCCTTTTTGGTTAGTCAAAATGGTTCCTTTTGGAACCCATATTTTCTTTACAGTTGAGTTTGCAGACTTGTTAGAGAAGCAAGTGTATGACTTATGTCCTACTCTACCACATTTGAAGCAAGTAATATTAGAAGACTTGTTACTTAAAGAGTTTACATAAATATTTTTCAGATATTTTTATTTCTTCAAGGGATTATAGCCAAGTCCAGCCTTATCATACACGGTTTTTTGATTATCAAGAATCATATTAAGTTTATTTGAACTCAAGGTGAATTTTTCTACTATTGGTTTTAGCTTGGCAATTTCATTCTTTAAACTTTGATTTTCTTGAAGCAGGATGGATTTTTCAATTGAAATATTTTCATTTTGTTTCAATAAAGGTTGATTTTTCAATTTTAGATCTTTGTTCTTCATCCCTAGTTTCTTTAATTCATCAACTAAATCATAAAAAGCTTCATGTAATTCTTCAAATGTAAAGTCACTAGGAGTTTCGAAAATTATCTCATTTTCGTATGCCATAAGGCATAGGTTGGCTTGTTCGGTTGAGTTTTCCTCGTCGGAGCTTGAGTCATCACTCGCACTCTAAGTGGCCATCATGGCCTTCTTCTTGTACTTCTTGGGACCTTTCTTCAGTTGTGGGCATTTGGATTTGAAGTATCCCGGCTTCTTACATTCGTAGCAGATAAGGGGTTGGTCTTTCTCTTTTTCTTTGCTCTGTTCCCCTTTTGTGAATGGCCTCTTCCTCATCCCTTGTTTTCTTTTTCTCAGAAATTTTTTGAATCTTCGGGTAATGAGTGCCATCTCTTCATCCTGTTCTTCATCTTCAGTGTCATCAGTTTCTTCATCTGGTGGAGCTGTAGATTTGAGGGCAATTATTCTTTTCTTTTTGACTTCTTCCTCTTGATGTTGCTTCATGCTTAGCTCATGAGTCATCAATGATCCAAGAAGCTCTTTCAAGGGTAGAACGTTCAAGTCCTTAGCTTCTTGGATGGCAGTCACTTTGGCTTTCCAAGTTCTTGGTAAGGACCTGAAAATCTTTCTTACAAGCTCACTGTTAGTATAGGACTTACCAAGACTCTTTAAACCATTAATAATATCAGTAAAGTGAGTAAACATTCCAGTTATGGACTCATCATGCTCCATTTTAAACAATTCATATTTATGCACAAGCATGTTGATTTTAGACTTCTTTACTTGATTGGTTCCCTCATGGGTTACTTCTAACCTATCCCATATTTTTTTAGCAGATGAGCAAGTAGAAATACGATTAAATTTGTTAGTATCAAGAGCACAATAAAGAACATTCATTGCTTTAGCATTTAATTGGGCCATCTTCTTATCAACCTCATCCCATTCTTTCTCGGGTTTGGCTGATTCCTCACCATCTATAATTTTAGTGGGTGTGTGAGGACCGTTCACTATGATACTCCATATATCATAGTCGAGTGCTTGAATGAATATTTTCATCCGAGCTTTTCAATAGGTGTAATTAGACCCATTGAAAAGTGAAGGTCGGTTGGTAGATTGCCCCTCGGCTAGAGAAGTACCGACTTGAGTTGCCATAGATCTTTGGCTCTTTGATTGTTTAGATCAAAGTAGGACTAGAGCACCGGGCTCTGATACCACTTGTTGCCCAGCTATGCAACCCAAGAGGGAGGGGTGAATTGGGTTTCTAAAAATTTTAAGCTTAACTTATGACTTATGAAAAATGTTTGACAAAAGCTAAATAAATAGGGAGAGTAAAATTAATTCAAGGCTAATGGCTAAAAGCTAGAATGCAAGAGAATAATGAAGAGTTAAAGAAGAGCAATTAGACACACCACAAACAAAAAGATTTATAGTGGTTCGGTGCCAACCTTTCACCTACATCCACTCCCCAAGCTCCTACTTGGAAATTTCAATCCACTAATCTTGTATTCAACCCGAATACAAATGTCGGAAACTCCGACTCTAGCTATCCCAAGCTAGTTCACTTATTTTTTGGGTACAAGCCAACCCTATACACTCCGATTCAAGGCTCGGATCAACCTTCCCTTGTTTTGGAACCCTTCCAAAATAAAACAATAACACAAACAAAGTATAACAATGAATAGCACAAGAAAGCTCCTTTAATGAGCGTATGAGACTTTAAATACTCTTTACTCAAGAAGAAGAAGACCCTTTTTTATTTTCTCAAGGTGGTTGGAGACTAGAATGTGCACTTGAGGAGTTGGTGAGCTTGGATCAAAGGCTTCTTGAATGCTTTGAGTGAGCTTCTGCTTAGGGCTGAAAAGTTTGCTTGAAATTCCTTTTTCAAAATCTCTCTTCTTGATTCTTCTTCTTTTCTTCTTCTTTTCTTCTTGTTAATTTTCACCTTTTTGTCTCTTTTATAGCTTTAAAAAATAGTGAAAAATATTCTAGACTGAAAAAGAGCCGTTAGACCATAATAAATGAACATTAAAAGCACTTAAAACAGGTTAAAAATTAGCCGTTGCGAAAAAATCCCGTCACAGGGGTCGACTTATGGGTCGACTCATGCCTGGGGGTCGACTCATGAGTCGACCTCTGTGGAAGAACAACAGAAAACAACCAGAAGACAAGGTTCTATGATTTTTGGCCTAAAAACAGCAGGGGTCGACTCATGGGTCGACTCATGCCTTGGGGGTCGACTCATGGGTCGACTCACAGATTGTGCCAAGCTAAAAAATCTGCGTGCCAAACAGCTCATTGTGCCATGAGTTGACTCATGGGTCGACTCATGATTTTCAAACATGCATATCTTTCAAAATACAAGTCCAAAAATAATGAAATTTTTACCAATGGATCACAAATCTTTTGTTCTATCATTTGATGCTTTCAAATCAGGGTTTTGGTAAAATTACAATTTTGCTCCTGAAAAGCAATAAGTCTTTTTTAAGTGAAAATCATTAGTACTCCTTCAACTACTTTGTAATCATCAAAATCAATCTAAGGAGCAACACGGAGCCTGCAGGTGAAGTCGTGGGCGAGGTCCGGCTCCCGTCGGAGCCTGTGCGGAGTCTGCAGGTGAAGTCGTGGGCGAGGTCCGGCTCCCATAGGAGTCCGGACAAAGTCTGCAGGTGAAGTCGTGGGTGAGATCCGGCTCCCGTAGGAGCCCGGACAAAGTTTACCTACAATTAGAGTCAGGGATGAAGTCCGGCTCTCGTAGGAGTCTGGACGAAGTTTACCTGCAGTAGGAGTCGGAGACGAGATCTGGCTCCCGTAGGAGTCCGGACGGAGCCTGCAGATGAAGTCGTGGGCAAGGTTCGGCTCCCGTAGGAGTCCGGACGGAGTCTGCAGGTGAAGTCGTGGGTGAGGTCCGGCTCCCGTAGGAGCCCGGACAAAGTTTACCTGCAATTAGAGTCAGGGATGAAGTCCGGCTCCCGTAGGAGTCCGGACGAAGTTTACCTGCAGTAGGAGTCGGAGACGAGATCTGGCTCCCGTAGGAGTCCGGACGGAGCCTGCAGGTGAAGTCGTGGGTGAGGTCCGGCTCCCGTAGGAGCCTTTGTGGAGTCTGCAAGTGAAGTCGTGGGCGAGGTCCGGCTCCCGTAGGAATCCGGACGGAGTCTGCAGGTGAAGTCGTGGGCGAGGTCTGGCTCCCGTAGGACCCCGGACAAAGTTTACCCGCAATTAGCGTCAGGGATGAAGTCCGGCTCCCGTAGGAGTCCGGACGAAGTTTACCTGCAGTAGGAGTCGGAGATGAGATCTGGCTCCCGTAGGAGTCCGAGCGGAGCTTGCAGGTGAAGTCGTGGGTGAGGTCTGGCTCCCGTAGGAGCCTGTGCGGAGTCTGCAAGTGAAGTCGTGGGCGAGGTCTGGCTCCCGTAGGAATCCGGACGGAGCCTGCAGGTGAAGTCGTGGGCGAGGTCTGGCTCCCGTAGGAGCTCGGACAAAGTTTACCTGCAATTAGAGTCAGGGATGAAGTCTGGCTCCCGTAGGAGTCCGGACGAAGTTTACCTGCAGTAGGAGTCGGAGACGAGATCTGGCTCCCGTAGGAGTCCGGGCAGAGCCTGCAGGTGAAGACGTGGGTGAGGTCCGGCTCCCGTAGGAGCCTGTGCGGAGTCTGCAAGTGAAGTCGTGGGCGAGGTCTGGCTCCCGTAGGAGTCCGGACGGAGTCTGCAGGTGAAGTCGTGGGCAAGGTCCGGCTCCCGTAGGATCCCGGACAAAGTTTACCTGCAATTAGAGTCAGGGATGAAGTCCGGCTCCCGTAGGAGTCCGGACGAAGTTTACCTACAGTAGGAGTCAGAGACGAGATCTGGCTCCTTAGGAGTCCGGACGGAGCTTGCAGGTGAAGTCGTGGGTGAGGTCCGGCTCCCGTAGGATCCCGGACAAAGTTTACCTGCAATTAGAATCTGGGATGAAGTCCGGCTCCTGTAGGAGTCCGAACGAAGTTTACCTGCTGCAGGAGTCATCGGTGGAGTCCGGCTCCCGTAGGAGTCCGGGAGGAGCCTGCAGGTGAAGTCGTGGGCGAGGTCCGGCTCCTGTAGGAGCCTGTGCGGAGTCTGCAGGTGAAGTCGTGGGCGAGGTCCGGCTCCCGTAGGAGTCCGGACGGAGTCTGCAGGTGAAGTCGTGGGTGAGGTCCGTCTCTCGTAGGAGCCCGGATAAAGTTTACCTTCAATTAGAGTCAGGGATGAAGTCCAGCTCCCGTAGGAGTCCGGACGAAGTTTACCTGCAGTAGAAGTCGGAGACGAGATCTGGCTCCCGTAGGAGTTCAAGCGGAGCCTGCAGATGAAGTCGTGGGTGAGGTCCGACTCCCGTAGGAGTCCGGACGGAGTCTGCAGGTAAAGTCGTGGGCGAGGTCCGGCTCCCGTAGGAGCCCGAACAAAGTTTACCTGCATTTAGAGTCAGGGACGAAGTCCGACTCCCGTAGGAGTCTGGACGAAGTTTACCTGCAGTAGGAGTCGGAGACGAGATCTGGCTCCCGTAGGAGTCCGGACGGAGCTTGCAGGTGAAGTCATGGGTGAGGTCCGGCTCCCGTAGGAGCCCGAACAAAGTTTACCTGCAATTAGAATCAGGAACGAAGTTCGGCTCCCGTAGGAGTTCGGACGAAGTTTACCTGCAGCAGGAGTCGTCGGCGGAGTTCGGCTCCCGTAGGAGTCCGGGCGGAGCCTACAGGTGAAGTCGTGGGTGAGGTTCGGTTCCCGTAGGAGCCTGTGCGGAGTCTGCAGGTGAAGTCGTGGGTGAGGTCCGGCTCCCGTAGGAGTCTAGACGTCATGAAGAATCCGGTCGATGCTGGCGGTGTCCTGTCCGTCGGCAAAACTTGGGAGTGCGGCGGAGGCTCGGCCGCCCGGGAGGTTTGAAGAGATGTTGCCGGAGGTCGAAAGTCAGTTGGATCCCCGGAGGGTCACTCCCATCACGAACTTCAGCTGGGGGGTATTTTATACCCAACACCAGTCTCCCTACTTCCGAGTTCGAATTTCGAATGAAGGAAGTACAGAGAAATTTTCGCAGCCGAAGTTATCCTCTTGAATCCTGTGCACGATCGCCCCCAGATATTTTGTCATTAAATGCGTGCGTGCTGGAGTCTTTTCGAATCAGAGCGATTCGAAGGGACCCTTCGAAATTCACGCTGGTACACTGGCCCAGGTACAGCACAGTAATGGCTCCGTCAGCTGTCAACCACTTTTAGCCGCCCGCCGTGGAGAGTGGGACACATGTCGAGCGCTGGTCGGCCTGGGGGATTCGCGATCATTATGGCACCGGATCCCAGGGTCTATTTAAACCCGCCTTTCTGCTTGAAAGTTCTATCGGCATCCGCCTTTTCTCCGAGAGTCCTGACCCTCCTTGGTGTCTTCTTTGCCCTAGGCATCCTTCGAGTCATCCCTGTCCTCGCCCCTCTGCATCCTTCAGGGTGATCTAGGTTAGTCCCAGAACCTTCATTTTTCTTCTTGCCATTTAGGGGCCTTTTCTCCTCCATTTTATTCTGTTGCATTCCTCTGAGTTGGTCTCCCACAACCTCTCGTCCTTTGTCCCGTCTGTTTTCTTCGGGATCTTTAGGGTCTTTATTTGAAGTTGTTCGAAATATCTTCCGGCACCTCCGCCTCTAGCGGTTCCGGGAGTTCTTCCGCCTCAGCCCCCAGGATCCCCATCCTGTAGACGAACCCACTCCTGGGACCGGACTTCGCTCGATTTTTGCGTCGGGTGCTATTCCCTATTCCCTGACTCCAGATGAACTTCTACTGATAAGGGTTCAGTATGGAGTTCCTCCGGAGTATGACCTGGAGCTTCCTGACCCCTCCAACCGGGCTAGCACTCCCCCACCCGATCGTTTTTGCCTGTATCAGGAGGCGTTCCGTGCCGGACTCCGGCTTCCGCTCCCGTCCTTTGTCGTCGCCCTTTTCCGCTTCCTAGATATCTCTTTAGCTTCAGTTGCTCCGAATTCTTTTAGGTTTTTGATAGGGTTCCTCTCCCTTTGCCATGTAGTTGAGGTTCGGCCATCTCTCTCTCTGTTTAGGCACTTCTATACCTTCAAGCATCACCCTTCGACGAAGAACTGGTGGTATTTCTCCCCTCAGTTCGGCAAGAAGAGGTTGCTGAAAGGGGCTCCCTATTCAATCCACAACTAGAAGGGAAAATACCTCTTCGTCCACTGCCCAACTTTGAGGCTGGGCCTGCCCCTTTGGGGCTCTCTGAGGGACTCTGTCCGTCGGGCTCCCAGTCTGGGGGAGGACGACCTTCAGGCCGCCCGAAAGCTTCTTGACTATTTCGCTCCTTCCCTTCCCAACCTTCTGAGGGAGCAATTTTTGTTCAACATCGGCTTGAGCCCCCAGGATCCTGCGAGTACTCCATCTTTTCTTTTCTCTTCTTTTCTTCCATCCTTCTTCTTTTTCTTTCTTCCTCTTCTCTCTTCTTTTCTTCTCTCTTTTTTTTTTTGCATGTCACTTCTTCCTTTTTCACTCCATTACTGATTTTTGATTTTTTTTTTTTTAGGAATGGATGCTGAAGCAGCACGGATGCTCGTCAGGGGCCTCAAAGCCCACAAAAGGAAAGATGCCGCAGCCTCCGGATCAGCAAAGAAGGCCAGGGTGGAGGAGACGAGCTCGACCGTGCCTGTCCAGGCAGCTCTCGCGATCGACGTTCCTTCGGACGCCGAACCAACGGCCCCCCGGGCCTCTTCAAGGAGTTCGCCGACTGGGGCTCCCATTTTGGGGGTCCGATCCACGGAGGTGCCCAGAGCCGAGAGGGGAATGAGGAGGAAGTCGGTGGCCCACAGGGGGAGTAGCCGCCGAGCCGTCGTTGAAGAATCCCTTGGTTCTGAAGAAGAGCCAGAGAATCCCTTCAATGACAGGGACTTGATCAAGCGGCTGATCGACGACTGCATTCTGCCCGAAGTCGTCGAGAGGATTGACCCCGCCGATCCTGAGCAGTGGGTTTGGGACTCCCTAGTGTCCTTTCTCGAGGTAAATAAGTCTTCATTCAATCGGCTTTCCGATCCTTGTTCTGATTCCCCAGCCGCCCTTGCAGATTGGGCACCAGCTCCTTGCCAACATCGAGGCGACGAATCGGGCGAGGAGGGATGCCATCCAGGTGGAGGAGCGTCACCGGACCGAAGTCGCTCACCTCAAAGAAAAGGCCGCTGAAGTAGTTGCCCTCCAAGAGGCCCTAGAGAGAGAAAAGCAGGCCCGAGGGGAAGAGAAACAGGCCTCGGAGGAGATGGTGAGAAAGGCGGAGGCCGAGGTTGCCAATTTGGTGGAGCAGATTTCGGTCCTGGTCTCGGAGGCCAGGGGTCTTGCGGTGGAGGAGTTCAAGGCCTCCGCGGAGATGAGAGACCTGAACGTCCGATTCGGCCAGGAAGCATTCATCAAGGGGTTCGAGCTCTGTCAGGAGAAGGTGGCCAGGAAATTTCTCGAGCTCGACCTCAGCTTCTTGGGCGAGGAGTCCGAAGATGAGGCCGGTCCCTCTCCTGCCGCTACTACTGCCGCAGCCCCCCTTCCAGGGACACCAAGCTCCCCAACTCCACCGCAGAGGTCTGAGACCTCCGACCTTGTATATATATATATATATATATTTTTTTTTTTTACTGCAACATTTTCTTTTCTTTTTGTCTTTAAGAAACATTCACTCAATAAAGTCGAATTTCTCATCGTGGATGGCTTCTCCTTTCTTCCTTCCTCTTTTTTTATTTTTCTTTCTGCAATGGGACGCGCCTTGATGCTTTTATCTCTCGATGGCAGTGTCCTGTCGAAGCACTTTCCCTGCCCCAGGGGATTCTGCTGAAGTCCACGATCCAGCGGCTGAAGAAGAAAGTTCTCCATTTGACAAAAGGGTCGAAGAAGATGGAAGGCGAGCTTCGCAGGTTAAGGGAGTGTTATTCTGAAGCCACCTCGGAGGCCACCCACTTTTGAAATCTCCACGTGAAGGGGATCATGGAGTACAGTCGGAGGAAGGCGGACATCGTGAGGGAGCTTGAGGAACACAAGAAGAGCACCAGCGATCGAACCTGGGCTCAAGCTGCCAAGATCAGTTCTCTCAGGGTGGAACTGTCAGCTGCACAGGAGAGGATTGGCCAGCTGGAGGGAAGTTCGTCCCGGCTCTTGGCTCGGACCGACGGTGACCGAGAGTGGTCGAAGAAGGTCTCCGACCTTCAGCAGCAGCTTCAGGATACCGAGGTGAGCTATGATGTGCATCGGACCGGCTGGCGCAGGCAGGTGGATGAATATAAAGGGAGACTCAAGGTGGTGACCGACGAAGTCGCCCGTCTTCAAGGGCAGCTGGCCGACAGGGCCCAGCTCGCTTCTTCTCGGGATTCCAATGAACTCCAATCCCTAAGAAGAACTGCCGAAGGGCTTTCTATCACCCTTGGGGAGAGGACGGTTGAGCTGCAGCAATCGAAGATCCAGCTGGCATGCGAGCAGCAGGCCGTCAAGGACGTGGAGGCAGAATTTGAGGTCCTGAGAAAGAGGCATCGAGAGGTGGAGAACGAAAGCCAGCGACTCCGTCGGACGCTACAGGATGCGCTGCTGAAAAAGGGAGAGCTAGAAGAAGAAGTTGAAAATCTGAGGCAGTCCTGGATAAGGGGTGAAGCAGATAATTCGAGGTCAGAAGGAGCAGGGCTTCCCTAGGGCTCTTTTTGGCCTTCCATCTTTCCATGCATACATTTTCTCTTTTGTTGTTTTGTCTTACTTTTGTCGTTTTGCTCTTCTTTCTTTAGCCTGTCGGGCTTTGTAGTGTATACTTTGTGAATGAAATAAAAAAGAGATTTTGTGTTACCTCGTCCGCGTGTTGTATCAAGTTGTCGTTCGCCGAATTTCTTTTGTCTTTAAGACTAGTCCGACGTCGATGTCGTCTGGAGGTGCCCAATCGTTGCCACGTCGATTTGCTTTTCTTGTCGTCCGTGGCCATAGGCTCGAGCTTGGTGGTTCGGACTCCGCATCGCCTCGAAGGTGTCGCTATTTTCTTGACCTGTGTCGAGAGCCTTCTTAGAGGCCGGGGATGTATGGTAGGAACTTTCCGTCTTTGTTGAGACGAGGTTCCTTAGGTCTTTGGTGTGGTTTATTTTTTGTCTGTTGCCGACGTGATTCGTTGCCTTCCTTTTTAATTTCCCTCCTCTTTTCGAGTGAGGGTCCCCTCCCCTTGCCTTTTTGGGGGGTCGTGCGGAAGTGTAGAGGTGCCATTGAGGGGACTTTTCCCTTTATCCAATTTGATTGGGCGGCTGAGTTTTTATCATCGTCGGGATGAGGTTCTCCTTCCGTTCTTGACGCAGTCGATCTCAGCTCAGGTCAGGATGAGGTTCCCATCCTATTCCCAACGGAGCTGTGGGGGCACATAAGGGTCGTCGCGAGGGCCTCTCCCTCCATCCGATCTAAAAGAACCGGGCCTTCGACTTTGCTCATGTTAGGGTGAGGTTCTCCTCCTATCCCTAACAAGGCTGTGGGGGCACATGTGGGCGCTGTTTGGCCTCTCCCTCTATCCGGTCTAAGAAGAATCGGGCCTTCCACTTTGCTCATGTTAGGGCGAGGTTCTCCTTCTGTCCCTAACAAGGCTGTGGGGGCACATGTGGGCGCTGTTTGACCTCTCCCCCCATCCGATCTAAGAGGAACCGGGCCTTCGACTTTGCTCACATTAGGACGAGGTCCTCCTCCTGTCCCTGACGTGGCCGTGGGGGCGCATAAGGGCATTGTAGGGCCTCTCCCCCCATCCGGTCTAAAAGAATCGGGCCTTTGACTTTGCTCATGTTAGGGCGAGGTTCTCCTCCTGTCCCTAACATGGCTGTGGGAGCGCGTAAGGGCGTTGAAGGGCCTCTCCCCCCATCCGGTCTAAGAGAACCGGGCCTTTGACTTTGCTCATGTTAGGGCGAGGTTCTCCTCCTGTCCCTAACATGGTTGTGGGGGCACTTAAGGGCCGTTATATGGGCCTCTCCCCCGGTCCGACCTTAAAATAATCGGACTTTTATTTTGCTCATGTTAGGATGAGGTTCCCCTCCTGTTCCTAACATGACCTTGTTTTAATTGTTTGAAGGGGTCGCCCCCAATCATAACAAATCCATGCCGAAAGGGAAAGACATGCAAAGTCGAAAGGAATTTTGATTCAAAGTAAAGTCGTGAGTAGTACATTTACAGGTTTCCTGAGTTCCATGGTCGTGGAAGGTCTGCTCCTCCTTGAGGTCCTCCGGTGATAGAGTCGATGGTCCCGATTGGAGGCCGATCTCCGGGCTGCTCCTCCCTCCTTGGCGGTTCAGGTTGCGGCAGGGCCCTTGGCCGATCTTCTCTACCCTCAGGCCGACGTCGAATGAACCTATCGAGTCGACCTCGTCAGATGAGCTCCTCGATCTCATCTCGGAGCTGGATGCATTCCTCCGTGTCGTGGCCGTGGTCGCGATGGTAGAGACAGAACTTGTTGGGGTTGCACTTCCCGGGGTGTGTGCGCATCCTCTCTGGCCTAGGGAGCTGCTTCCTGACCTCCATCAGTACCTGGGTCTTCAAGGCGTTGAGGGGGGCATAGTTGCGGAATCTTCCCGGTGGAGAACCCCACCGGACTCCACGGTCCGGACTTCTCTGCCTACGTACCCGGGGAGGAGTATGGACATGCTTGTGCCCAGGAGGGGATCGAGAACACGGCCGAGCTTCTCTTGGCCTTTTTTTGACTGCGGGCTTACTCGAGTCTCCCGCCTGCCGCTCTCTCGCAGTCTCCTCATCCTTCATTTTGAAGGCTTCCTCCACTCGAGCGTACCCTTCAGCCCGAGCCAACAAATAGCAAAATCCCTGGGGTACTTCTTCTCCAGGGAGAACAAAAGGTCATTCTTCTGAAGGCCGCCCTTCAGAGCGGCTATTGCTACCGATTGGTCCAAATTCCGGACCTCCAGCGTTGCGACATTGAAACGGTTGATGTAGGCCCGAATGGACTCTCCCTCCCTCTGCTTGATATTAATGAGGGACTCCGAACCCTTCCGGGGTCGCCGGCTGCTGACGAAATGGGCCACAAATTGGTGGCTCATCTGATCGAAGGAAAAGATGGTACCCGACTTCAGCATCGAGTACCAGTTTCTCGTCGCTCCCTTCAAGGTGGACGGGAAGGCTCGGTACAGAATGGCGTCGGGTGCACCATGAAGCAGCATCATCGTCCGGAAGGCCTCCAGATGATCAACTGGGTCTGAAGTCCCGTCGTAGCTTTCGAACTGGGGGAGTTTGAAGTTTGGCGGGATCGGTTCCTGCATGATCATTTGAGAAAAGGGAGGGTCAGTGCAAATATCCTCACCATAGGCGGGGGGAGCATGGTGGAGTTCTTCGATCGGTCGGTTCATCTCCTAGAGTCTCCGGTCCAGGAAATCCTCCCGACTTCGGGTCTCGAGGGTCCTCTGGCAGAATGGGGGCAGGGATCTTCCAGGGGTGGAGTCATGATCCGATTGAGGGCTCTCCACCCTCGGGTTCGTCTTCCCAGGAAAGATGGGGTGGCTGGCCCACGTGGCCCGCCCCACCGTCAGATTCTGGTGTTTCGATGACACTCTTTCCAGACGTACTGATGTCTGCGGCTGCTGCTGCTGCATGGCCTGCACAGCTTCAGTGAGGCCTCTGACCTGCTGTGCCAGCAGATCAAATTGCTCCGTGCTGACCGTCATTGCTGGAGTAGAAGGAGGAGGCTGAAAAACTGGAGGTGAGGTCGGAGCCTGAGATCTGGCCGTGGAGGCCGTGGATCGCCGTGTGGACGCCTTACGGGGAGGCATCGGGCAAAAACCAAGTGGAGGAAGGAGGAGAGGGTGCCGAAAAAGATGCCCGGGGGCAATCCCGTTGAGCACTCCTTTAAGAACAAGGGTACTGTGAAGGCACAGCCCCTTCCTCTAGCGCTAATCCTGTTGGTGCAAAAATCCGCTTGCGCCAGAGAAGCTAGAGTCGCGGTCGCCACCGGGACCTGCAAAAGAAGTCTAAACCGGAGGTGGGGTTGCTCCAGCAAGACCCTCCGACGCTCAAGTCAGTTCTCTGCCTCAATAAGAATGGAGTGCTCGAACGGAAATTTTAGCAGAGTTTCTAGGTAAAAATGAGAGCTTATAGAATAACGTATCTGGGGTCCCCTTTTTATAGGCGGAGGGGGCAACAAACTGATAGCGATGCCTGTAACCGTCTGGCAGTGGGCCGCCCAGAGTCAGGGGAAGTTTGTTGCGGAGAGTAGTGGAGTGGACCCGTGGCTATCACCGGGGTGTGCCACGTGGAGTCTGCCATGGGGAGTGGAGCGGCATCCGTTGTCGTGACTTGCCAGAGAATGGAAGAATCGCGCAGTATCCATCACAGGAAGTGGAGCAAGATCGTGGCCATTATTACGGCCTGCCAGGGAGTGATGGAGCCGCATGGAATCCGTCGCAGGAGGTGGAGCAGAGTCGTGGCCGTTGCTGCGGCCTGCCAGGGGGTCCAGGCCTATCAGTCGGAGTTCGACTTGGGTGTTTGACGGGGAGATGTGACTGGCTACCCATCTGAGAGGAGCTTGGAGTACAGCTCTCGCAGGAGCCCGAACGGAGTCTTCTTTCCGTTGAAGTCGGGGATGAGATCCGGCTCCCGTAGGAGCTCGGGCGAAGTCTACCTCCAATCAAGGTCAGGGGTGAAGTCTGGCTCCCGTAGGAGTCCGGACAAAGTTTACCAGCAATCGGGGCCGAGGATGGAGCCGGACTCCCATAGGAGTCCGGGCGAAACCTTTCCGCAGTCGAAGCTAGGGGTGACACCCGGCTCCCGTAGGAGTCCGGACGGAGCCTGCAGGTGAAGTCGTGGGTGAGGTCCGGCTCTCATAGGAGCCCGGACAAAGTTTACCTGCAATTAGAATTAGGGACGAAGTCTGGCTCCCGTAGGAGTCCGAACGAAGTTTACCTGTAGTAGGAGTCGGAGACGAGATCTGGCTCCCGTAGGAGTCCGGGTGGAGCCTGCAGATGAAGTTGTGGGTGAGGTCCGGCTCCCGTAGGAGTCCGGATGGAGTCTGCAGGTGAAGTCGTGGGCGAGGTCCGGCTCCCGTAGGAGTCCGGACGGAGTCTGCAGGTGAAGTCGTGGGTGAGGTCCGGCTCCCGTAGGAGTCCGAACGAAGTTTACCTGCAATTAGAATCGGGGATGAAGTCCAGCTCCCGTAGGAGTCCGGACGAAGTTTACCTGCAGTAGGAGTCGGAGACGAGATCTGGCTCCCGTAGGAGTCCGGGCGGAGCCTGTAGGTGAAGTCGTGGGTGAGGTCCGGCTCCCGTAGGAGCTTGTGCAGAGTCTGCAAGTGAAGTCGTGGGCGAGGTCTGGCTCCCGTAGGAGTCCAGACGGAGTCTGCAGGTGAAGTCGTGGGCGAGGTCCAGCTCTCGTAGGAGCCCAGACAAAGTTTACCTGCAATTAGAGTCAGGGATGAAGTCCGGCTCCCGTAGGAGTCCGGATGAAGTTTACCTGCAGTAGGAGTCGGAGACGAGATCTGACTCTCGTAGGAGTTCGGGTGGAGCCTGCAGATGAAGTCGTGGGCGAGGTCCGGCTCCCGTAGGAGTCCAGACGGAGTCTGCAGGTGAAGTCATGGGCGAGGTCCGGCTCCCATAGGAGCCCAGACAAAGTTTGCCAGCAATTAGAGTCAGGGATGAAGTCTGGCTCCCGTAGGAGTCTGAACGAAGTTTACCTGTAGTAGGAGTCGAAGACGAGATCTGGCTCCCGTAGGAGTCCGGACGGAGCTTGCCGGTGAAGTCGTGGGTGAGGTCCGGCTCCCGTAGGAGTTCGGACAAAGTTTACCTGCAATTAGAATCAGGGACGAAGTTCGGCTCCCGTAGGAGTCTGGACGAAGTTTACCTACAGCAGGAGTCATCGGCGGAGTTCGGCTCCCGTAGGAGTCCGGGCGGAGCCTGCAGGTGAAGTCGTGGGCGAGGTCCGGCTCCCGTAGGAGCCTATGCGGAGTCTGCAGGTGAAGTCGTGGGCGAGGTCCGGCTCCCGTAGGAGTCCGGACGGAGTCTGCAGGTGAAGTCGTGGGCGAGGTCCGGCTCCCGTAGGAGCCCGGACAAAGTTTACCTGCAATTAGAGTCAGAGACGAAGTCCGGCTCCCGTAGGAGTCCGGACGAAGTTTACCTGCAGTAGGAGTTGAAGACGAGATCTGGCTCCCGTAGGAGTCCGGGCGGAGCCTGCAGATGAAGTCATGGGCGAGGTCCGGCTTCCGTAGGAGTCCGAACGAAGTTTATTTGCAGTAGGAGTCGGAGACGAGATCTGGCTCCCGTAGGAGTCCGGATGGAGCTTGCAGGTGAAGTCGTGGGTGAGGTCTGGCTCCCGTAGGAGCCCGGACAAAGTTTACCTGCAATTAGAATCAGGGACGAAGTCCGGCTCCCGTAGGAGTCCAGACGAAGTCCGGCTCCCGTAGGAGTCCGGACGAAGTTTACCTGGAGCAGGAGTCGTCGACGGAGTCCGGCTCCCATAGGAGTCCGGGCGGAGCCTGCAGGTGAAGTCGTGGGTGAGGTCCGGCTCCCGTAGGAGCCTGTGCGGAGTCTGCAGGTGAAGTCGTGGGCGAGGTCCGGCTCCCGTAGGAGTCTGAACGTCGCGAAGAATCCGGTCGACGCTGGCGGGGTCCTGTCCGTCGGCAAAACTTGGGAGTGCGGTGGAGGCTCGGCCGCCCGGGAGGTTTGAAGAGATGTTGCCGGAGGTCAAAAGTCAGTTGGATCCCCGGAGGGTCACTCCCATCATGAACTTCGGCTGGGGGGTATTTTATACCCAACAGTTTCCATTAGACCAATGCAAGTGAAGACCTCCTCATAGTCAATCCCGACCTTTTGCTTGTAGCCTTTAGCCACAAGTCATGCTTTGTATTTCTCCACTTTATCTTGCACATTCTTCTTGACTTTGTAAACTCACTTTAGTCCAATCGATTCAAACCCTCTTGCTAGAGAAGTGAGCCCCATGTCTCATTCTTTTCTATAGCTTTTATCTTTTCATTCATGACTTTTCTCTACTTCTTATCTTTGATAGCATCTTCAAAAGAAATTATTTCTTTATTAGCAAAAAGATAAATAAGATTTAAGGGTGTTATCACCTCATATAAATCTTGAATACTTTTTATCTTTAGTGGTGTTGAACCATCTTCATCCAATAAAGTAGGAGATAAAGGTGGTGTTGGCTCTCTAGTTTGCTCCTTGATTTGCTTTTCATCTTATTTCATCACCATGTTAGTGCTCCAATTCCAAATGCCGTCTTTTTGAAACTCCATATCTCGGCTTACAATGACTTTTTTCTCTTTTGGTTCATAGAGTTTGTAGGCTTTGGATCTTACATCGTAGCCGATGAAAATACATGACAAGCTTTTGTCATCTAACTTGCTTCTCCTTTGATCTAGAATATGTGTATAAGCTTTGTATCCAAATATTTTCAATTGAGAGATATCGGATGATGCGCTCTTATTGTGAGAGCAATCAAAGATAAAAGTTAATCAACCACTGCTTCATAGAACATGATGAGTCGGGTCGAATCCTCAGAGACCTAAGGTAGTTGTATAGAGAATTAAAAGAAGGCTTGGCTATTTTTAAGAGTTGGAGAACTAATCTAAATTGATAAAATAATAACTAAAAAGAAACTTAATGAATCCGATAGAAAAGAAAAACCTCAAGAGATCGAATCCTCTTATAAAATAGATGTCGCATCTATTTCTTACTGCAGCACTGCTGCTTGTGATTTCGATTAATATAGTTTATCTTTTTTCTGAGCACGGACCGTATCCTTAGATCACGGTCCGTCCCTTAGAGCATAAGCTATATATCTAAATCTCACAAGTATAAAAAAAAAATTTATTCTTTTTGAGACAATTTATCTCTTATCTGAGCATGCACCGTATTCTTAGATCACGATGCATCTCTTAGAGTACAGATTATTCAAAATCTAGATCTTATAAATAAAATACAAAAAAAATAGTATATTTTTAATTTTTAAATAAATCAAAAATTTTATTAATAAAATAAAAAAGATAAATAAGATAAATCAATATTAAACCGTCGTTTATAAGGTTCATCTTCTCTATTGAGATGATGGAGTCTAGCCATGCATAGAAGGGGTGCCGTCCGCCGTCGTCATCTTCATCTTGCTTCTAACTCGTAGGAAGAACGAAGGAAGAAGAAAAAGTTTTTATGGAGGGAGATAGGATAGAAGGCGTGGAAGGACTTTGGATGGCAAGAAAGAGGGAGAATAGATTTTGGATGGCTGGTTTGTGGAGGTGGACAAGAGAAAAAAAGAGGACGGCATATATAGGGTTTAGGCGTGGAGAATGGGAGAAGAAGAGATGAAAAAATGGCAGCGAAAAAGATTTTTAGGTGGAGAAAGATGGTGGAAATGTGGAGACCGGGTTTTGGGGTAGGAAGATCCTCTTCTTCCGTGCCTGTGATCTTCTTTGCTCCAAATCACGTCCCAAATGTATCTGTTTTCGCATTTCGAACTGACGTTATGTTTTGAAATTTATTTGAATCATCCGAAGCCAAACAGCATCACCGACTTTCTGTTCTGCGCCCCAGGCCCGTTCACTGCGCGAAGCTGTTCCGCGTGCTGTGTGAAGCCGCGTGAATGCTCGATCGCCCATTTGAATTTTGATCTACGCCCTCTTCCGCATGAGTGCTCAGGTGGTTTAAACCGCAAGAAGCCGCGTTTTCACTCTACCGCACGCCCAGCATCATGCCGCGCAGAGCCCGCACGCGCTTCTTCCCGCGTCCACACCCACACGTAGAACCAGCTCGCGTCCGCACTGCACTTACGCACAGAAAGCCATGCGTCATCAGCCGGCGTTGCTTCCTTTAAATATACGCGTCCGGCGATTTAAATGGCATGAAGCCACATGAAAGCCACTGCCCGTTTGAATTCACGTGAAGCCAAAACCCACGTGAACCAGTAACCGCCTTTTCTTCTTTCTTTTCTCCACTGTGTGGGTCCCTCATTTAATTCCGTCGCTGAAGGCCCGCTTCAACCGCGCGCATCCTTCTGGTCCCTAGCCATCATGCACCGCTTCAAGCCCAAAAGTCCATGGGCCATCATCCGTTCCAAAAAGAAACTGCATTCAAAATCTGCGGATTTTTGGTTTGAACTTGGATCAGACTGTTTGATAATTTTTTATACGGCTAGACTGTCTGATGAATATTATTTTATACATAATAATTTTTAAAAAATAAAAAATATCAAATTTTATATAATATAAATTAATTACTAAAGAATTTAATATTTTTTTTGTATTAAATTATTGCACATATCACATTCCTCAATTTGAGTTTTACTCGTCCTCGAGTAAAGAAAAAATTAGTAATATGAACTGACTCATTTAGATGTAAAAATTTCTTCAGACAATTTTAAGATGAACTGATATCTGATTAGAGAATTAATGAGATATGTAATCAGATTTTTAATTCAATCCCAAGTAGTGATTAAGTAGAAAACATAAATTTTTAAAATTTTTTCTTGACCAACTCCCCACTTTATTTTTTAAATCTTCTAGCTTTAATATGGGCTTGGAGTTTTTTTATTTTTTTGATAGTTAGTATAATGTCTTAACTCATTAAGCCTTCTATCTGACTCTTAGAGCAAGTCTCAGATCAATGGTTCTCAAATCAGTTGGCTTTAGGATATTAGATGTAGAACACCTCTTGGACTTACTGACTAAAGTCAAAAAGATTATAAGTCAAGACTAACTATATGATAGAGTTTCTTTACATCCCTACTTTTTAATGTAAGACTCACTGCTCGCTTAGGTGGAAAGGCCTGGTTACTCGGTGAGATATGTTAGATGTGTGACTTAGAAAGTCAATTGTTGGCTGATACATTATAATTTTTTTAAGATATAAGTTTGTACTTGATCAATTGAAATTAAAATTATGGGGCAATTATTTTCATTCTAAAGTAATGTGTCCTAGAATCATCTAAGGAGTTAATGGTGAATAACATATATTTTTAAGAATTAAAAATTTAAGAGACGTGTCATTATAGATTAATTTCTAAATTACTCCTAACCAATGATCATCACGAAGATGGCGATTAATCCGAGTAGACCGATGCATGGATTACTTTCTTTTTGGATAGATGGTTCTTGAGTCTACAATATGAGGACACTAGAACGAGAGTGCAGTGTGGGAAATTCAGTGCAGGGGTAAAATGATAATTTTAAAATTTTTTCAAAATCATGATTTTACAGTGAAAATTATTAATTAATCTAATTAATTAATATGAATTTACCTTACACTAGGATCTAAATATGATATATAGCATGCATTCATTTAAATTTGAAATTCAAATTCGAACAGTAAACACTTTACTGTAATGTGTTCAGAACACAATACCTTTGTGCGGGTAGTAGATCGCCGCAATCTGATCATCGTTGAGAGAGTTTGATCATCGCGACACAGCCACATAGTGTGTCTGGCCTCTGCGGATCATCCATACAAAGCTCCCGGTCTAATCGACTCCTCACGAGTGCTAGCCCGTTGTAGAGCTCTTTTGACGGTCGATGCTGATCGAACTTCTTCGATCGATGTCTGTCGATTCTTTGGATGGTCCAGATCGTCAACAGACGTGCTTGAGAGGATGTTGAAGATCTCTCTGAGATTTTGTGGGCTCACGATACTCGTAGCTCACTTTCTCACTTCCCGAACTCCAGGCTAAAACTCTAGGGAACTCACCGAAAACCTTGCACCCACTTTTCTTTCTTTTCTTTCTTTTTCTCTTGGAAAGATATGGACTTCCTTCTCAGGCACAAGACTTCTCACGCCCTAGAATTTTCTTCAAAAATCTTCTTCTTCCACACCCCACTCTTCTCCTCCTTTTATAACAATGTCAAATGTCTTATCCAAAAGAAAGGATAAAGATGAGTAATTGCATATTTGAATTCAAATCAAATTTTGAATTCAAATAGACACCAACTCATTCCTTATCCACTAAAGGTGTGAGGCATGGCTTAAATTGTGCATGGAGTGATTTCATGAGAAATCTTTTCTCAAGTAATAAATGAGGCGTAAAAAAAATAAGGTGCAAAGATTGATTGCCCATTCAAATTCAAATTTTATTTTGAATTTGAATAGCCAACCAATCATCCTTATCCATTCATTTGGCACATTAAAATGGGACATGGAGAGGGCTTGGTGTGAGGAAATAATTCATGAGAAGTTTCTTCTCATGAATTCAAATGGGTGCAATGGAAGTGAGGTGGCGCATGGAGATTGGGTCAAGGTGGTTTCATTATTTAAACCAACCTAATTGAACCAAATAAGTTAGGTCCAATTAGACTAATTTAAACCAACTTAATTAGGTTTAATTAGGCTCAATAAAATCCTAATCAAATCAAAAATTGACTAAGCCCAATCCCTGATCAAATCAGGGACCAAACCATCTCGACGATTAGGTCAACTCTCAACCTAATCGGATCAAACCCAACTGAATCCAATTCAATTGGACTTGATCCAAAAATAATTACTCAATCAAATTGAGTTAATTAGCGATCAAATCACTAATTAAACCTCTCATAAATATTGAATCCAAATCTGATGGGCAATCGGGCATCAGAATTCATCGATATATAACCCTGATCGAAAAGTCCCAACCAGTGGGCCTCTTGACCCCGGTACCCATAATGTGTGGAACTCATGATCAGAGAATCCTGATTCTCGATCACTGAGTCTCAAACATGTAAGATTCTACATCAGCCATCAGTTCAGATAGAAACCTCTAATGTGTGTGACCCCGCAGGTTCGAACCTAAGCCGGTAGCACAGGAACCAATTCCTGTACTAATCGAAGTGACCATCTAGCAATGGTACCTGACATCCGGATAGGTTGAAGAGTCACAATCGCAACACTCAGAACCTACATGAATATGGTTACTGTATAATTCATCCTTTTGACCCCTGTGTTTAGGACGACTCAGGGTTAAACTGTCAACCCTGATCAGATCATCCGAATCGTGCTCAACTCAAACAGTCCTGTGACTCCTCACAAGGACTACCCTGGCCAAGGTTTTGCTAAATTGAAACATGACTGTACATAGCTCCTAAACTGGAGTGGTCAATCCCATCTTGACACACGCACCGACAAGTCAAGTACTTGACTACACCCAGCAGCCTTCCGTCACTGAATTAAAAATTTAGGTAGTCCAGTGCCTAAGTGCAGTGAGTTGCTTGCAAGTCACCGTGGCGGTCTCAGGTCGGAGAGATATTTATACCCATATTTCATCAGAGTAAATTTTGACAGCAGAAATAGCTCCAAAGTCGGTCACGTTCAGTGCAGATGTACCCTTACATCTCACCTGTATGCCATACCAGTATCTCCACACTCATTGGTTAAGAGGACAACCAACCTATATGGCACACAACGACCTATGCTTGATAAACATTGTCGTCCTTGGTAACAACGTATCATTTGATCGCAAACAAATTTAAGGACTAAACGACAAATCCTCTTTTGTCGAGTCTAAATAGTCCTAAGGACTTCACCACAACATAGGAGTTCATTAAAAGATGAAATATTTTGTGATGAAAAATACTAAAATAATTTTTATTAATTCATAATTTATGTACATATACAAAAATGAGCACAACCATCAACAGGCTGACGATTGACTTTGGGATACTATTTCCAACAATCTCCCACTTGGCCTCAAGCCAATCGGTGCAATATCTAATACCCATCTTCGACTTGTAGTCATCGAACTCCTTCACCGCAATAGCTTTAGTGAATGGGTCGGTCAGGTTCTCCTTCCCGTTGATCTTCTGAAGATCGACGTCACCTCGATCCATAATTTTTCGGATGAGATGGTAGCGACGCAGAATATGCTTCGTCCGCTAGTGTGCCTTTGGTTCCTTCGCCTGAGCAATGGCTCCAGAGCTGTCACAATAGAGTAGAACTGGACCAACAAAGGAGGGTGCTACTCCGAGCTCGATGATGAATTTTCTCAGCCACACCGCTTCTTTGGCAGCATTTGATGCAGTGACATACTCCATCTCGCAAACTGAATCAGCCACTGTGTGCTGCTTGAAACTTTTTCAGCAGATAGCCCCACCATTAAGGGTAAAAATAAATTCCGACACACTTTTGCTGTCATCGTGATCAGACTGAAAACTAGAGTCTGTAAACCCTATAAGTCTCAAGTCTAATTCACCATAAATAAGCCACTGGTCCTCAGTATTTCTTAAATACTTTAGGATGGTTTTAACAACCTTCCAGTGATTCTCCCCTGGATTAGATAGGTATCTACTCACTACCCCTAGTGAGTATGCCACATCTGGTCGTATACATGTCATGGCGTATATGATAGATCCCACTACCGAAGCATATAGAATCATACCCATATGCTCTCTCTCTTGAGGTGTTGTTGGACAATTTCTCTTTGAGAGAGAAATTCCATAGCCTATTGGAAGATAGCCTTTCTTGAAATTCTCCATGCTGAACCTCTTCTGCATAGTATCAATGTACGTGGACTGAGATAAACCAAGCAACCTTTTAGATCTATCCCTATAGATCCTCATCCCTAGGATGTAGGAAGCTTCTCCCAGATCCTTCATGGAGAACTATGATGACAGCCAAATCTTTATTCCCTGTAATGCAGGGACATCATTCCCGATTAAGAGAATGTCATCCACATACAATACAAGAAATACTACTACTGGACCATTAGCCCACTTATAAATGCATGGCTCTTCTCCATTCTTAATGAAGCCATACGTCTTGATCATCTTATCAAAACACATGTTCCAACTCCGTGATGCCTGCTTAAGTCCATAAATAGACCTCTGTAGCCTGCACACCTTAGACTCATCTGTGGATGTGAATCCTTCAGGTTGTATCATATACACCTCTTCATCCAGCTCTCCATTTAGGAAAGCTGTCTTCACATCCATCTGTCAGATTTCATAGTCCAGATGGGCAGCTATCGCAAGCATAATCCGAATGGATTTGAGCATTGCCACAGGAGAAAATGTCTCGTCATAGTCTATACCATAACGTTGACGATATCTCTTGGCAACCAGACGGGCTTTATAGGTTTTCACCTTTCCGTCTACGCCTCTCTTCCTCTTGAAGACCCACTTACACCCTATGGGTTTTACTCCTTCGGGTGGGTCAACCAATGTCCACACATCGTTGACCTTCATGGACTCCATTTCAGATTTCATGGCCTCCAGCCATTTCTCAGAGTCGGATCTCTGCATTGCATCCATGTAGGTGATCGGATCCTCATCATTTTCATCAAGTTCGATAGGATCGCCGTTCCGGACCAAGAAACCATAGTATCTGTCCGGTTGATGTGGTACTTGATAGGATCAAGATGCTGTCGTTAACACACCGTGATTATCAATCAAATTCTGACTTCAATAAAAATTAAAAATATGTAGAAAGTAGTGAGTCAGATCGAATCCACAGAGAAAGCAGGATTTTGATTTGAAATCTTTGATTTTACAAAAAGAAAATAAAATTTTGGAGAAAGCAATTTAAGTCAGAAACAAAAATTAAAAGTGTGAAAAATAAATCGGGTACTAAGATCTACTAACTAGATCCTAGCATCTACTTGCAATAAAAATAAATAATAAAATTTAAAAAGTATAAAAATAAATTGGTACTAAGATCTACTAATTAGATCCTAGCATCTACGTGTAAAAAAAATAAAAGACAGAAATTTAAAGTACAGAAAAATAAATTTTGCATTAATTGAAATTAAAATTCAAGTACAAGGAATTTAAAAGAAACAATAAAAATAAAATTGTAACAAAGATCTGAAGTTGATCAGCCAAATCTCGTCAGGAAGATGGTTGATGACCTCTCCATCTTCCGTCGTACTCCGTGGAGTGAACTGACTTTTCTCCTTCTTTTTTTTGGGTTCCTAAAGCTATTTTATTTTATTTTTATTTTTTTTCTACACTCTCTACTCAATTTTTCTCCTCTCAAAGCTTATTCCCGGACCCCCTATTAATAGATGAATTTTTTATAATTTTTTTATAGGAAAAGGAGTCCTAAAACCCTTAGAAATCGTATAAATCTCCTTAGGAATATTTCTGGCCATCGGATCAGCTTCAGACCGCCCGGATCTGCTAAAAAATCAGAGTTATAATCCTTATCAGGGTCGAATCAAATGTCAGCCATCCGATCTGGGTTCTGATGAAGTTCTGGCCGTCGGATCACGCAAAAGAGTCCTTAACACAGTCGGGAGCGATAACAGCCATTGGATCGCATGATGGATTGCTTCTGGGCCGTCGGATCACGCAAAAGAGTCCTATTCAAAGTCGGCAACGAGTCTGAACCGTCGGATCTAGTCGGATTGAATCTCAACCGTTGGATCGCGCCCAAGATCTTATTTTCGCTGTGAACCGCGCCTGTGGACCGCGTAACTATTCCTGTGGACCGCGCCCTGGCTCTGTGAACCGATCGACTGGTCCACCGTACACCGGAGGCTATTTTCTTTATTTTTTAGGATATTTTAGCTCCGTTTTTGCTCCGATTTTCTCCTGAAAAATTGAAAAAAATATGCATTAAATTTTTCAAAAATTTTTCTTCATTTTGATGCTTAAATTACTCAATTAAATTAACATCTATTTTTTTATAAATATATTTAATTTCATATTTTTTTAAAATCACTTATTTTTTAAGAAAATTCAATAAATTCATGAAATTAGGATTTTTAAGAAGATGTTAGCACCATAAATTACCAAAAATATCTTCAATAAATATAAAAATATACTACTTATCACACTCCCCAACTTGAACTTTGCTCGTCCTCGAGTAAAGAAAAAATTTAGAATTAAGTACTGTTTAACTTAAAGTTTTGAATTTCATCAAATAATTTTCAAAAGACCATTGATATTCAGTAGAGTGTAAATAAGATATATCATTGGAGTATTAATACTAGTCAATATGAGAGTTAAACTAAGAACACTAAACTTTTTTTGAATTTTTCCAAATTATCTCTACCTTTATCTCCAAATTATTAACTTTCATATGGACAAGTATATTGTTACTTCTGTCCTTCATTTATTGATCGATTTTTTTTTTTAAACGTTGTACTGCTATTGAGTGTCTTAACCCCTTAAGCTTTCTGTTTGACCCATGTAGTGAGTTTTCAGTCAATGACTCCCAAACCAGATGGCTTTAGGGCACTAGATATAAAATACCCCTCAAACCTACTTGCTCGAATCAAATAGGCTATGAGTTAAAACTAGCTTTACAACAAAGCTTCTTTGCCCTTCATACCTTTTGACGCGAAACTCAATGCTTGCTTAGGCAAAGAGGCCCGGTTACTCAGCATGAAGTACTTGAAAACTCTCTTTTTTTTTTTAAATATATGAAGAAACATATAGTTACTCTACACAAATTCATAGAAAGTAAACTCTTCTTTGATGCTGGTAGAAAAATTTAGAAATGCTCAAAAAAAATTATTTAAGTTCTAAACTTAACTCTTTATTGAGTTTTCTTAATATTTGATCCCTCAATATCTCACAAACTCTCTGATCTGTGCATCAATTTTCTTTTTAAAAATATTTGGTTTAACTCAATTCTTAAGTGTAATCAGATGCTTAAATACTAAATACTAACTTACTAGAGGACTTAAAAAAAAAAATTTATTCTTCCCCCCAACTTAATCAATATTGTCCTCAATGGAGTAGGAAAAATGAACGGTTCATGTAAAGAGAAAGAAAAGGAGAGATATCACCTGATCCATAAGTCTTTTTAAAACTAATTCTCCCCTCAACTTAGCCAAGATTATTTTCAGATTCCTATAAAAGACACAAAGCAAGACTCGATTATCCTAAACAAAATGCAAAAGAAAGTAAAGACAAAAGCCAAAATTGAAAACTTGAAAACTGGGTTGCCTCCCAGGAAGCGCTAAGTTTACCATCTTCAGCCAGACCATCCTGATTCTCTATCCCGTGTCAAATATTGGATTGACAAATTTCAATGGTTTTGGATTGCCAATCTTATGAAGATGGTCTATAATAAATTTCAGTAGTTTGTTGCCAATCTTCAGAAAGTATTTCACATCCTCATTTTTAATTTTAAAAAGATAATTCATAAACCCATTCATAGACCTTTGTTTATCGAGAATTTCTTCTATTTGTTCTTTTATAATGCTCATAAATTGAGTTTTTGGGTTAGGAGTTAAGTTTGAAGTAATGGGTGCTGAAAGGGTGTCTTTTGATTTTAAACGTGTGTACTCAGATGTGACCAAAGATAATTTTAATTCTGAAGGAGATAGTAATTCTAAAGTGGAAGAACTAGCTTTTAAGGCTGAAGGAAATGAGACTCTTGATGGATATATCTTGGATAACTCATCCACTCTCTTCTTTTCTTCACTTAGATCAGCATCAGTACTAAGCTCAGGTTCTTCTATTGGGTTAGTCTCAGTACTAATCTCCTCTTCTAAATTCTCTTTTTGGCTAGCATCAATACTAGCCTCACTCACCTGGTCTTGGTATAGGTCATTAAGAATCCTATCACTTTTAAGCTCAGAAATTGCATTGTCACTTTCAAATTGGGGATTCTTAGGTGGGCCATTGGATTGATGACTTGGTCCAGGTAGTTGGTGGATGAGTGGGTCATTTCCAAAATTCGGTATTGGTTTATTTGGTAATTGACCTAGTTCTCTCCTCATGGTAGATTCAGTTAATTGATCTATTTGTGCTTCTAGCCTAGCGAGAGATTGCTGTTGGGTCATGATCATTTGTTGAAGTTGGTTCAATCTATCATCGGCTAGATTGGTCTGTTGAGGAGGTGGGTATGACGGCTGATTGTAATAGGATGGTTGAGTAGGCTGACTAGACTGACCACTATTATAGGCATAGCTTTGGTATTGGGGCTCATTCTGAAAGTTCTATACAGAAAAAATTTAGGTCTGAGCCTGAGTCTGTTAGGGTCTCCAAGAAAAATTAGGATGGTTCCTCCAATCTTGGTTATATGTATTTAAGAATGGGTCATTGACAGGATTGGAGTAACCTTGAGCAGTTTGAACTTGTTCTTGAATAAAAGGTGAAAACTGTGCAGCCGTGAGATATTTGCTCACATGATGGGTCGGGCTAGTACAGATAGAATAAATCTCCTGATAATTGGGAGGTGGTGTGTATTGTGCAGGAGATTATTGACCTAATGCTAGGAACTGATCAAATTTCTGGGTAAGAAGGTCGACTTTATCTAATCTTTGGGCTTTTAGGTTCAAATCGACCTCAGAACTAGAGTCAGAATATTTGATCCCATAGAATGATGAAAATATCGATGGGTTATAGGTGGAAAGAATAAAATATTCTTTCATTTGTCTAGGTGGTTCTTAAAATTTTTAGCCATTTGATTATCATGTTTAGCATGGATCAGTCGTTCAATTTCAGAATTAGGTTCAACTAGGTCAAAAAAAATTATACCGTGCATGTATTAGTGCAAACCCTATTATGTGTGTTGTTAAGAATTCTTTTTTTTTTTTTTTAAGAAGAAGGAGGAGAAAAAGAAGAGAAAAGAAAGAAAGAGAAAAATTTTAAAGATGAGATCCTTAAGAAAAATCTTAGACCTAAAGATGTAAGATGAGAAGAATTAGTTGTGGTTAAGTGTTAATTGCAATCAAGTTAGCTAATAGTTAAACTTAGACACCTACGGGTTTCTTAGACCTAACAGTTTGATGTAGAGTGGCTTAGCTTAAATGCAAATTGGGTTTGTTCTCACTTCCTTCAACTAGCCAGGTAAGAGGTGGGATCGTGGGGGTCTCCCCGTTGCTTGCCTTAGACACCAATTGAATTGGTCAGGTAAGCTAACGGAACCAATTAAATAACCACAAATCCACTTAGGCTGAGCCTTTATAACCTCTAGCCTTAGACACTAGTTTCAGGGATGAGTTCGAACTTACTTTGCACTTGACTTCACCACTATACTCAAACTAAACTCAATTGATCCTAGGGGTCAACATCTACTTGATTTTAGTTAGGTTTGGGTTAATGTGGGATGCTGGTTGGTTGTTTTTGGGCCAAAGGAGGGTGATGAAATCTCCATCTTATCTTATTATGGGTGTTGTTCTTAAATTGATTTGAGATGAATATGCACAACCAATTTCAAACAAAGAGTTATATGCAACTAAATTAGATGCATGAAACTAATGAAACTTGAAAGCTTACCTTGTCTCCAGCGATCACCAAAAATAAATCTACAATGATGAATGCTCCTAAAAATTAAGTTTCTACTCTTGTCATGCAATTTTTATTAGGTTTATGTAGATGAATTTTAAGTTCATTACAAAAAATAGTAATTAATACTAAAAAAAATTAGTTAAAGCTAGGGTTAGGATTGATCTCACCAAGCAAAATTGAAAGCTTTCTATCTCTTTTTAAAATTTTTTTGAATTTTTTTCTGCACAAAAAAAATAAAAAAGTTAGTAAGTTATATTTACAAAAAAATCAAAGAAATCAAACATTAAAATTGTTGCCTTCCCCGGCAATGGCGTCAAAAATTGATAAGATCAAGATGCTGTCGTTAAGACACCGTGATTATCGATCAAATTCTGACTTCAATAAAAATTAAAAATATATAGAAAGTAGTGAGTCGGGTCGAATCCATAGAGAAAGCAGGATTTTGATTTAAAATCTTTGATTTTATAAAAAAAAATAAAATTTTGGAGAAAGCAATTTAAGTCAGAAATAAAAATTAAAAGTATGAAAAATAAATCGGGTACTAAGATCTACGAACTAGATCCTAGCATCTACTTGCAATAAAAATAAATAATAAAAATTTAAAAAATATAAAAATAAATTGATACTAAGATCTACTAATTAGATCCTAGCATCTACGTGCAAAAAAAATAAAGGACAGGAATTTAAAGTGCAGGAAAATAAATTTTGCATTAATTGAAATTGAAATTCAAGTACAAAGAATTTAAAAGAAACAATAAAAATAAAACTGTAACAAGGATCTGAAGTTGATCAGCCAAGCCTCGTCGGAAAGATGGTTGATGATCTCTCCATCTTCCATCATACTCCGTAGAGCGAACCGACTTTTCTCCTTCTTTTCTTTGGGTTCCTAAAGCTATTTTATTTTATTTTTATTTTTTTTCTACACTCTCTACTCAATTTTTCTCCTCTCAAAGCTTATTCTCGGACCTCCTATTTATAGATGAATTTTTCATGATTTTTTGGTTGGAAAAGGAGTCCAAAAACCCTTAGAAATCGTATAAATCTTTTTAGGAATATTCCTGACCGTCGGATCAACTTCGGGCCGCCCGGATCTGCTCAAAAATTAGAGTTATAATCCTTATCAGGGTCGGATCAAATGTCAGCCGTCCGATCTGGGTTCTGATAAAGTTTTGACCGTCGGATCACGCAAAAGGGTCCTTAACACAGTCGGGAGCGATAACAGCCATTGGATTGCGTGATGGATTGCTTCTGGGCCATCGGATCGCGTAAAAGAGTCCTATTCAAAGTCGGCAACGAGTCTGAACTGTCGGATCTGGGTCGGATTGAATCTCAGCCGTTGGATCGCGCCCAAGATCTTATTCTCGCTGTGAACCGCACCTGTGGACCGCAAAACTATTTCTGTGGACCGCGCCTTGGCTCTGTGGACCGACCGACCGGTCCACCATACATCGGAGGCTATTTTCTTTATTTTTTAGGATATTTTAGCTCCGTTTTTGCTTCGATTTTCTTCTGAAAAATTAGAAAAAATATACATTAAATTCCTCAAAAATTTTTCTTCATTTTGATGCTTAAATTATTCAATTAAATTAACATCTATTTTTTTATAAATATATCTAATTTCATATTTTTTTTCAAAATCACTTATTTTTTAAAAAAATTCAATAAATTTATGAAATTAAGATTTTTAAGAAGATGTTAGCACCATAAATTATCAAAAATATCTCCAATAAATATAAAAATATACTACTTATCAGTACTCTACCAGATCGCCTTAAGGGTGCTTGAACAATGGGCTCCGGATCTGATCTAACCAAATCCGGTTCAGGTTCAGTAACTTGTGTCGATTTTTCCACCTGCCAAACTTCGTCAAGTTCGACCTTAGAGGCAACAGTCCCTTCACCAAGGAACTTCTTTTCTAAAAAGATTGCCTTAAGGTTGACAAACACTTTTTGCTCATCAGCTAGGTAGAAGTAATATCCTTTGGTCTCTTTTGGGTACCCTATAAAATTATACTTGTCAGACCTAGGTCCAAGCTTGTCCGTAATTAAACGTTTAACATAAACCGGATACCCCCAAATCCTAAGGTGCGAGAGTACTGGCTTACGTCCTATCCATATCTCATATGGCATTTTGGTTACAGACTTACTCGAAACTCTATTTAGAAGGTAACAAGCCGATTCGAGCGCATATCCCCAAAGGGAGATCGGCAGACCAGCAAACCCCATCATGGATCGAACCATGTCCAACAAGGTCTGATTCCTCCTTTCAGACACACCATTATGCTGTGGTGTTCCAGGAGGTGTCCACTGAGAGAGAATCCCATTCTCTCCAAGATATGTCAGAAAATCATTGGAAAGGTATTCACCTCCTCGATCAGATCGAAGAGTTTTAATACACTTTTCAGTTTGTTTTTCTACCTCATTTCGAAATAGTTTGAACATTTCAAATAACTCCGACTTATGCTTCATTAAATAGACATACCCATACCTCGATAGGTCGTCTGTGAAGGTTATGAAGTAGAAATATCCACCTCTTGCACTTGAGCTCATGGGTCCACATACATCAAAATATACCAAACCCAAGAGTTCACTGGCTCGCTCACCTTTTCCAGTAAAAGATGATTTGATCATTTTACCAAGAAGATAGGACTCACAGGTTGGAAGTGATTCACAATCACCTACTTCAAGAATTTCTTCTTGAGCCAACCTGTTTATCCTGTTCTTATTGATATGACCGAGCCTATAGTGCCAAAGATAGATTTCTGACACATTATCTATTCTAGGGCGTTTACCGGAGGTTTGAACCACATTAACAGGTTGTGATAGAAAGTAAATTTCATTATTAAGTTGTCCAACAAACATTGTAACACCACTCAAAATGATATTGCAAACATTTTTTTTTATTAAAAATTGATAACCGTTCATGGCCAAAAGGCCTACAGAAATAATATTTAATAAAAAGCTTGGACAATAGTGACATTCACTCAGAATTACGTTTCGAGAATTGATTACAAGGTTCATGATTCCTAATGCTAGAACTGAAACTTTGCTTTCATCTCCAACGTTCAGGAATCTCTCGCCTTCATCAAATCTCCTACTGACCTGCAGACCCTGCATCGAATTGCAAATATGATAAGAGCTTCCGGTATCCAATACTCAGATAGTAGTATCACAAATAGAAAAGTTGCAAGGTGTTATCATATAAGTATCTTGCTTCTTCTTCGGTCTGTTCAGGTCCAAGGAAGCAATGTATAGAGGACAGTTCCTCTTCCAGTGACCCTGCTTCTTGCAAAAGAAGCACTCCGCCTGGCTCTGGTCGGGCTTGCGCTTTTTGGTCTGACCCTGTGCAGATGTCCCAGCATGCAACTGTACCTTTTTATTCTTTTTCTTCTTGTTCTTCTTCTTCCCTTTCTTAAAGGATCGACGACTAGAAGAAGACCCTCCCACAATATTCACCGACTCCTTATGGAGCTGGTGATCCTTCTCAAAGTTCTGCAGCAATCCCAACAAATTATGGTAGTTCACTGCAGGCTTTGTCATCCGAAAATGAGTAAGGAAGGGAAGGAAGGACTTGGGCAATGAATTAAGGATCGCATCCTTACCGAGCTGCTCGTGTAGGGGAAAGCCCAGTTTAGTTAGGTGCTCAATCATTTGGATCATGTACAGTACATGATCAGTGACTGAGGCTCCATCCCTCATCCGAGTATTGAAAATGGCACAACTGGTTTTGTGCCTTTCAACGTCGTCAGGCATGCCAAAGGAGTCGTTCAACATTTGAAGCATCTCCTGTGGTTGGGCGTTCTCGAACCTGCGGCTGAACTCATCATTCATTGCCGCCAGCATAATATACCGAACGATGGTGCGATCATCGAGCCACTTCTGATAAGTGTCTCGGACCATCCCTCTAACGTTCGGGGCTGGCTCCTCAGGTGCCGGATCCGTTACTACATAAGGATCCGCTCATGCTCAAGGATGATTTTTAATTTTCGATATCAGCTATCGAAATTAGGTCCCATGAGCTTGTCATTATCTAATAATAACCAGAGGGATAGGGTAGTGGCCATAGCTACATAAAGGAAAACCAGAGCTCTATTAGTACATAAATTATAAATACTAAAGACTTGGACTTTAGTCTAAAGTCTCTTCCAGTATTTTACAAACTGGTAGCCTCAACCTCCAATTTGAGGAATTACTTTAATTTCTTAGTGGGTACTAAAATCCACACAGACTACACATGAGCCCAACTTTGGTTGGTCAACCCATGTGCATCTATGGGTAGGTTCATAACCAGTTGTTTCTCTAAACAACTCTAGTAATTGATTTTGCCCCAGAACCTAATCAGTAGGCTTTGGCCTCCACTGAAAAGATCTGGTTAGGTCCAACTATTAACATGATTTGATTTGGTGAATCAGACCAATAAATGATCAGGCCCGACTTTGGCCGGCCAACCTGACCACCATTAGAAAGACTCAAACCAATTTATCATATTATGAATGATAATTCCATTAGTCAATAAGCACCAGGCCTTTGGGCCTCTAATGATTATTAAACTAATGGACTCATTATCACTAACTTAATGGGAGGCTATGATTTAGTTATCAATATAACTTAATCATTTTTAGGGACCTAACAATTTTTGAGGATTTTATTAAAGGATAGATGAGAAAAAAATATCCAGCCAATTTCAATCCTCCCACTGACTTCACCAAGTCAGATTAAAAAAGTATTTAATAAAAGCTGGCATTAGGAGCACCTAAATCAGTTAAACTGATTTACCTAATGACATAGGTGAGCCTTAATCACCAAGTGATCTAATCAAAACCTAATTCACCAGATTGGTCAGGTAAGTAAGATCAGTGGTGGGGATAAGCCATTAACTCGTTAGAGATCGAATCACTGTGAGTAGCTCCCGCTTAAAAATCACTGATCAAAATGCCAAACGTACCTTAGACACCAATTGGTTCATTAGTTTTAATTTGATCAACTTAGTAAATTGGGTTCCACCACGTAGCCATGAATTAAGTCCATCTTAGTCTAGTTAAAGACATGGACCCATTCAACTACAACTATTGGAGTTGAGTCTAGAGTATCCTTGACCTAATCTAATTCAACTTTTGATTAGATTTGATCAATTACTCTAATTTAGTCCATTTCTTTAAGCTAACCTTAGGTCTAACCCAATTATGGACCTAATCCATCTAATCCATTGACCCACAAGTTTATGCAATTGTCTTAGGTCTTAATTCACAATTCTAGACCTACTAAACAACACTTAATTCTTTTAATTAAGTATTTGGGCTGATGGGTCAGGGTTTGGCATTTTGAAAATAATTTTCAAATTTGAAAGATTTTATTTTCTGTTCATCAAATATGTTGACTCATTTCACAAAAAGATCAGCACATTTCATAAATAGCAATCCTATTGCTAATTACATAATAGAAAATAACTCAATCAAAATAAATCATGAATATTCTTTTAGATCTAATCTAACACATTCATGATAAATTTCATAATTAAACCTATACAATTAATTCCTTTTGCTGCTTCATCTGTATGGGATATAATTGCAGTGGCACCCCTACCACCATAGGAGACCCCATCGAATGGAAGGAGAGGGCCTTTAAACCCTGCTTTTCTCCTATGACCGGACGGCCATGGCAACCAACCCAATTCGATTACTTGCTACTTGGATCAAGTATATCTAAATATACCAATTTTAAAATTTAAATTTCAAATTTTAAATTTCAAATTTTAAATTTTGAATTTCAAATTTCAAATAAATTTTAAATTTCAAATTTCAAATTTCAAATTTTTGAATTTCAAATTTTGAATTTCAAATTTTGAATTTTAAATTTCAAATTTAAAATTTCAACCAAATTTCAAATTTCAAATTTTAAATTTTGAATTTCAAAATTTTGAATTTTGAATTTCAAATTTCAAAATTCAAAATTCAAAATTTAAAATTTGAATTTTAATTTTTTTTTGAATTTTGAACAACTTTCAAAATTTAAATTTTAAATTTTAAATTTTAAATTTCAAATTTAAACTTTTAGATTATAACTTAATCTATGCATGTAAATATATATATCATATCTAAGAACCCGCTCTGATACCATTTTATGAAAAATTCAGTGTAGGGGTAAAATGGTAATTTTAAAACTTTTTTAATATCATGATTTTACAGTGAAAATTATTAATTAATCTAATTAATTAACATGAATTTATCCTACACTTGGATCTAAATATGATATATAGCATGCATTCATTTAAATTTGAAATTCAAATTCGAACAGTAAACACTTTACTGTAATGTGTTCAGAACACAATACCTTTGTGCGGGTAGTAGATCGTCGCAATCTGATCACTGTTGGGAGAGTCTGATCATCGCGATGTAGTCACACAGTGTGTCTGGCCTCTACGGATCATCCACATGAAGCTTCTGGTCTGATCGACTCCTCACGAGTGCTTGCTCATTGTAGAGCCCTTTTGACAGTCGATGCTGATCGAACTCCTTCGATCGATGTCTGTAGATTTTTTGGATGGTCTGGATCATCAACAGACATGCTTGAGAGGATGTTAAAGATCTCTCTAAGATTTTGTGGGCTCACGACACTCGTAGCTCACTTTCTCACTTCCCGAACCCCATGCTAAAACTCTAGGGAACTCACCGAAAACCTTGCACCCACTTTTCTTTCTTTTCTTTCTTTTTCTCTTGGAAGGATATAGACTTTCTTCTCATGCACAAGACTTCTCATGCCCCAAAATTTTTCTCTAAAAATCTTCTTCTTCCATGCCCCACTCTTCTCCTCCTTTTATAACAACGTCAAATGTCTTATCCAAAAGAAAGGATAAAGATGAGTAATTGCACATTTGAATTCAAATCAAATTCTGAATTCAAATGGACACCAACTCATCCCTTATCTACTAAAGACGTGAGGCGTGGCTTAAATTGTGCGTGAAGTAATTTCATGAGAAACCTTTTCTCATGTAATAAATGAGGCGTAAAAAAAGGGATAAGGTGCAAAGATTGATTGCCCATTCAAATTCAAACTTTATTTTGAATTTGAATAGCCAACCAATCATCCTTATCCATTCATTTGGCACATTAAAGTGGGGCATGGAGAGGGATTGGCGTGAGGAAATAATTCATGAAAAGTTCCTTCTCATGAATTCAAATGGGTGCAATGGAAGTGAGGTGGCGCATGGAGATTGGATCAAGGTGGTTTCATTATTTAAACCAACCTAATTGAACCAAATAAGTTAGATCCAATTAGACTAATTTAAACTCAACTTAATTAGACTTAATTAGACTCAATAAAATCTTAATCAAATCAGGAATTGACTAAATCCAACCCTTGATCAAATCAGGGACCAAACCATCTCGACGATTAGGTCAACTCTCAACCTAATCGGGTCAAACCCAACTGAATCCAATTCAATTGGACTTGATCCAAAAATAAATACTCAATCAAATTGAGTTAATTAATGATCAAATCACTAATTAAACCTCTCATAAATATTGAATCCAAATCTGATGGGCAATCGGGCATCAGAATTCATCAATATATAACCCTGATCGAAAAGTCCCAACCAGTGGGACTCTTGACCCCGGTACCCATAATGTGTGGAACTCGTGATCAGAGAATCCTGATTCTCGATCACTGAGTCTCAAACATGTAAGATTCTACATCAGCCATCAGATCAGATAGGAACCTCTAATGTGTGTGACCCCGTAGGTTCAAACCTAAGTCGGTAGCACAGGAACCAATTCCTGTACTAATCGAAGTGACCATCTAGCAATGGTACCTGACATCCGGATAGGTCGAAGAGTCACAATCACAACACTCAAAACCTACATGAATATGGTTACTGTATAATTCATCCTTTTGACCCCTGTGTTTAGGATGACTCAGGGTTAAACTGTCAACCCTGATCAGATCATCCGAATCGTGCTCAACTCAAACAGTCCTGTGACTCCTCACAAGGACTACCCTGGCCAAGATTTTGCTAAATTGAAACATGACTGTACATAGCTCTGAGACTGGAGTGGTCAATCCCATCTTGACACACGCACCGACAAGTCAAGTACTTGACTACACCCAGCAGCCTTCCGTCACTGAATTAAAAATTCAGGTAGTCCAGTGCCTAAGTGTAGTGAGTTGCTTGCAAGTCACCATGGCGGTCTCAAGTCGGAGAGATATTTATACCCATATTCCATCAAAGCAAATCTTGACAGTAGAAATAGCTCCAGAGTCGGTCACGTTCAGTGCAGATGTACCCTTACATCTCACCTGTATGCCATACTAGTATCTCCACACTCATTGGTTAAGAGGACAATCAACCTATATGGCACACAATGACCTATGCTTGATAAACATTATCGTCCTTGGTAACAACGTATCATTTGATCGTAAACAAATTTAAGGACTAAACGACAAATCCTCTTTTATCGAGTCTAAATAGTCCTAAGGACTTCACCACAACATAGGAGTTCATTAGAAGATGAAATATTTTGTGATGAAAAATACCAAAATAATTTTTATTAATTCATAATTCATGTGCATATATAAAAATGAGCACAACCGTCAACAGACTGATGATTAGCTTTGGAACACTATTCCCAACATGCAGATGATTGTTAGAGAACATAGTACTGAGCGTGATCAAGAACAAGAAGATACATGGATGCCTACTCACTTGTCAGTGATTTTTCGATACTGCAGTTATGTGAGTAGTTCTTTGACCTGCGGTGCATCGACCATTCACCTTGAGGTTGCTGTAGTTTGATTATACCATAACTCGATCTCCTAGCCATATGGAGTCTTCAGGTGAATGTTGGCTACTGTATGTTCATTGTAGAAATTGGGTTGCACCAAGATGGGATCTATCGACCTTAGTAGTTGGAGAATAGTCCTATGAGACCTAAGAGGCTGAGTCTATAAATCTGTGGCCATAATAGCATGATTATGAAAAGAAATTTTTATGAGATTCATGATTGGACTCAAGCTAATTAAGTCTGGCATATGACGGATACATAGGATTTGACGAGGTTCTATGACCTGTATTCTGTCGGGACTCTCGATAAAAAAACTTGATCACATGATAACCACACCTAGGGGTTCATCTTTCTATTCTACTAAATTACAACTATATGCTATTAGGCATCACTGGTGGATTGTGAGAACTTACTAGGATCATTTTTGGATCAACGATTCTTGTTGGGGTGAGTTGGAATTGTTCCAGCCCATCGAAAATGCTGTGATGGAGATCACGGTATGTCTTATTACCAGACAAAGTAGAACCTGAGGGGTCACTCATAAAAGAAGCATGATCTAATCAGTAGCTTAGATCATAATCAGATTATCAATTGAATTGATAATTTGAATCAATTTGTAAAGTTACAAATGTAGAAACTGCTAATTGTTAGCATCAAGGACTCAATTACAAATGTTGCAATGTAATTAGGCTTAATTAAATTATAGATCAAGTTTTAATTAATTTAAATTAGATTTAATTTAATTAGATTTGACTTAATTTAAGGTTAATTGGGTTTAATTATCCAAGTAGGATTTGGATTGCAATCCTGTTAGATCAAGTTTGATAGCCTTTTCGAATTTAATTCAAATCAGGCTGGAATTGGATTTGAATTGAATCCAAATTGAATCCAATTGAACTAGATGCCTTAGCCCACTTCATCTAGGCTTCTCTCTCCTAATTGGCTGACCAAGAGGGAAGGAAGGGTGTGAGAAATGCCGCACATCATCTCTATGCATGCGTGAAAGAAGTTGAAGCGCGTCCCTTGTTTTGGCGTTGATTCCTCTTGATAAGGTTTCAGTTTAATTCAAACTTTAATTTGAATTTGAATGGGATAAGATCCTTATCAGGTTTAGGCATGGAAGTGGAGTTTTTGTGTGGCAAAAAATTAGAGAGTGGAGGGCATGCGTGAGATATGTAGCATAGGTTTATTTCCTTACCACACACATCCTTCTTAACCTCTCCTACTCCTTTCTTCCATCTCCATGCCCCACACCACCTCCTAGATCAGATCTAGAGAGAGATTAGAGAAAGAAGAAGAGAAGAAGAAGGGTTTTTCTTCCTCTTCTTGGCATCCAGGAATAGTCCGCAAAAACCAGTGCAAAGGGTTCATGCAATAAGGATTTTCTTCGAGTTCTAGAAGAGGATCCATATCCAAGCGAGGAGCGAGGCCTACAAGATATTAGCACTCCGGTAGCCTTGGTGCTCCAATCAAGTCATCTTCATGTAGATATCAGTAGAGGTTGAATATTTGTGCGGCTACATCAAAAATCGTGGCATCCACAGGATCCGATCCGAGTAAGATGTATGGAAAGCGGTTAAGATAACTGTTCTTCTTCCCTTTTTATTTCTATTTTCAGATTTTAATTTTTTTTTATGCATGTCTAAACTAGACCCTTAGGTGATATTAGGATTAGATTTTTGCATGTCGTAAATTAAAATGGTTTTAATTTATGCTTCCGCTGCGCTATTACATGTGATGTACAAATTTTTGCATGCGAATCACCTAGCCTTCCTTCAATTGGTATCAGAGCCATGTCATTTTTAATATGCATAAAAATATTCACTATTTTAGATCTGAAAAATCATATTACAAAATTAGATTAGATCTAATTAATAATACATGAGATGTATTGGATCCTGTTATTGCATGAGATGCATAGATCTGAAAATTGTGATTGCAATCTGATTTTTATGTGAAGCATGAGATGTTTAGATCTAAAATACATGTGATGTATGATATATCATCTTGATCAAATCATATTTATATTAGATATTTTAATTAATGGTTGTAGATTAGATCTGTTATGTATGCCATAGTCTTTAGGGTTAATCTAGAATCATCCTGACATAAAATTGTCCTGGTATAACTTATGTTATACTGTATGGTTGTCCTAAGATGAGACTAAATCGATCATTAATCAAAATTAAAATCATCTGATACATAAAATGATTTAATCACACATAAATCAAATTGGTAATCAGATTGAATTTCTTGAATCTGTAACAATTCGGCTAGCAAAGTCGACTCAATTTTTATTTGAGTTGACTTAAGACCCTAGTAAGTTGGCTCAGTTTGCAGGGAGCCGACTCAATTTTGTAGGTTGAGGCTACAAGATTTCTATTCATCATAGATGAGTCGACTCGAGTCCAGGGTGAGTCGACTTAATTCTACGGATAGAATGTTGTATGGTGTCTACGGCAAGCATCAGCTTAGTGATCGAATCTGATCAATTGTTGATCAGAATTAGGTTAAAAGGGCACAAAATTGAGCTTAATTGTAGTTGATCACATCGATTCATATTTTGATGTGAATTGATTGACTCAAGATCAAATTTAGCTCAATAGATCAAACTCGAGTAGCTAGGCTGATCTATTCAAATCTGATTGATCAATTTGTGTCTAAAATAAGTTTGATATTTTGACTAGTGATTTTTAATTGGGAGCATGCTTATTTGGCCAATTCATTAGTGTCTAAGGTAAGTATCGGCAGACCCTCGCACCGATCTCACTTATCTGATCAATTTGATCAATCATATCTTGAATAAGATTGCTTGGTCATTCGAGTTCACCCATGTCAATTAGGTTGGATTAGACATGAGATGTACTAATCTAAATTAGATTAGATCAGATATGAGATGTGCTGACCTAAACCAATTTAGTTAGACATGAGATCTGCTGACCTAAACCAGTTTAGTTAGATATGAGATATGCTGACCTGAACTAAACCTATCATTTACATAAGATGTATGTAATTATATAGAGGAGACCTAAATCAAACCTACTCAACAAATTTTAAGTCTAGCAGTCTTCCATTATTGTAGATGTTTGGGCCCTTGTGGGTATTGACTGTTCTCGATTGGTTATAGTGGTTCAGTTGTATTAAAAAAGACGCAACCACTCTATAGCATGAGATGCTCCAGGTAAGGATGGGGTTGGATCCAATAACTGTTAGGTGAGGGATCTAATATTTTATACCTGCTGGTGAGTGGTGGGTCTGACTTAATTAAGAAGTGTGGTTAATAAATATTAGGTAAGCTCATATGACTTAGAGATCGAATCGTTGTAACTTGCATGAGATACATTGGATAAAAGTTATCCACCTATTGGTATAGTATGTCACCAATAATTGTTAGATGAGGTGCATATAAATTGATAGGACTGCAGTATCCACTAGGAACCCTAGTCGCATAGGAGTTTTTGCTTTCCGACCTGAGGAGTGTTAGGATCTAAAAAAATAGTGGGAGTCTAATTTATTTCTTAAAATCTCTAGAATAAATTATTAAATCTAGTACAAATATCTAATTAGAATCATCTTCTCTCTTCAGTTCATTACTCAACTTCAAACCCTATAGCCCGAACTAAGTCCCAATGGATTGGAAATCTCTCAAATTGCAATAGTTACTAAATTATTTGATTTGATCAAATAATGAGATTGGGTCTTGATCAAGTTAAATCAGATTTAATTTGATTAGATTCAAGTTTGAGTTTAACTCAGACTGGGTTTCATTAGTCTAATAGGATTGGACTTAATAAGTGTTTGACTTATTTTGAAATCTAAACCCAATTTGATTGACTAAGTCTAAGATACAATCAATTGACTGAGTAGAACTACAAAGAACTTGCTTTGGACTTCAGAATGATTCTGAAATCTGATAAGGATTAGGATATTTTTTTAGATTAGGATTTTCTTGGATCATCAAACCATCCAACTGCTGAAATATTCAGTGCTTGAGAAATGAACGGATGATATCAATTAGGTTAGGTGCTATATCTTTGTCATAGTGCCAACTGTTGGAAAATATAGGTGATTTCATATATGTATTTCAAAATATTTTTGAATAAATTATAGCGAAAAGTAAATACATTAATCAAATTAATCTAACATACATATGATCTAATCATCAAATCAACCTACTCTAGGATCTATGATATGATATGTTGCATATAAAATCTAAAATAATCACATGATAAAATCTGCATGCATGAATGTAAGCAGTAGATCAGATCTACACCTATCTAAGTTCAGAACTTGATACTTGAGGATGGGTCGACGATCGCCACTGCTGAGAGTTATGGTGAAAATAATTTTTGCTAGTTACTTGCAGCTGCACACGCGTCCGGCCTATACGGAAAGTCCACTCGAAGCTCCAATATGATCGGTCTTCTTGGGAATGCTAGTTCGCGCAAAGAACTTCTGGTTGGCTGATCTAGATCTTTCTTCAAATCTTTGGAGCCTTTTCAAAGATGGAAGATGGACTTCTAGAGGAGATAAAGAGATAGAAGAAAGATGAAGAAGAAAATAATTTTTTTTTAATTTTTTCTCTCTTTCCAAACCTTGGAGAATAAATCTTGAAAAAATAAATTTTGCACACACCCAAAGAGAAAGGACTCTCTTTCTCTTTACATGCCATAAACCCATACCCAAGGACTTCTCACCATGAAAGTCCTTTTCTCTAGCCTCTTACACGCATAAAATAGAGAAACAAATTCCTCTTTATAGGCATGTAATAAGTTGGGTGAAGAGTCCAAGAGATCTTGGACTCTTCTAAGAGATATCACACCCTCTCCCAATTCCATACCAAAATATGCCCAAAAAAATATGGGATGCCCCTTTTCATATTTTCTCATGGTAAATCAGTTCTCCAACTGATTTTTTACAAAAAATCTACTCAAAATGTCACACATGTAAGTAGAAACAAATAAGTTGGCATGTGGAGTAATTTGGATAAGAACAGATTCTCTTGATAAGAAATATTTTGAAATTCAATTTCAAAACCTTCCTTTTATCAAAACCAAATCAAATTTGGATATGAGAAAAGAGGGAGAAGACCTCTTTGCTATGAAAAAATCTCATGTAAAAACTTCTTAAGCATGGAGAAAGTTGGCATCAAAGTGGGAGGCACATGGGGAGAAAGAGTCCAATTCTATATGGACTCTAGGTTTCCTTATTTGAATCCAAACCAAATCACATCCAGTTTAATCTAAATAAAATATATAAAATTTAATCTAATTAGATTTATAAATTTTTTATCAAATTTTAATCAAATTAAAAGTTGATTGAACTAAAGTCCTGATCAAATCAAGAACAATCCTCCCTTAGCGATTAGGTCATTTCCTAACCTAATCGGGTCAAACTTAATTAAATCTAATTCAATTAGATTTTATTTAATCTTCTTTGCATAATTAAATTGAGCTAATCAATAATCTAATTATTAAGTAATCTCTCATTAATTCACTAACACTTGATGAATAAATTTATTGTAACTTTTGCATAAGGTTAACCATCAATTGAATTAACGATTAAGCCCTTGAAAATTCTCAATCATTGATCAGCCACATGATCAGTCAGAAACTTCTTTTGAATGTGACCCCATAGATTTAAACCTAAGTCGATAGTATAGAAATAAAATTTTGAATCAATCGATGTAACTATCTAGCAATGGTGATCTGATGTCCAGATAGATCGAATGATGGCGAAGTAACATTCAAGAATCTATTAACGTATGATTACCGTATAATTCATCCTTTTGATCCTAATGCTCAAGAAGACTTAGGATTTAATTATCAATCTTAGATAAGTCATTCACATTATATTTCAATCTTTCAAATCCATCACATGGATTATCCAGACTCAGATTTTGCTAAATTGAAATATATTGATACATTAACTCCTACTAATTCAGAGGGGTCAATCCCATCTTGACTCACACATCGACTTGACAAGTACTTGACTGCATATAGAAATCTTTCATTACTAAATTAGAAACTCAGATAGTTCGGTATCAAAGTATAGTGAGTTACCTGTAAGTCACCATTGTGATCTTAAGTCGGAGGGATACTTATACCCATACCCTTTGTGAGCTATCCTTGATAGCAGTGTGCTCCGTAATTGGTCATGTTCCATGATGATGTACTCTTACATCTCACCTACATGCCATATCAGTGTCTTCACACCATTTGATTATAATGTATATGGCACACAACGACCTACACTTAATATCGCTATCGTCTTAATAAAAATATATCGTTTGGTCACGAATCAGTTTAAGAACTACATGATAAATCTTCCTTTATCGATCAAAGTAGTCCTAAGGACTTCATCACAACGTAGGAGTTTATTAGAAGATGAATCTTGTGATGAAGAAGATCAAATAATTTTTATTATTTATCAATTCATATATATTTATAATTAGCACAATCATCAAATGATTGGCTTTAGGATACATTTTTCAATAATTTTCACTTGGACTAAAGCCAATCAGTATAGTATCATATATCCATTTTCGATTTATTACCTCAGAACTCCAAGATACCAAGGCTTTAATAAATAGATTGGTCAAGTTTTCCTTTCCATCAAACTTCTAAAGATTGGCGTCACCTTAACAGATTTTCTGAATAAGGTGGTAGCGATGCAAAATACCTAGTAAGCTAATGGGACTTCGGTGAAAGAATAATGCCCTACAAGCTAATCGCATATAGGATGTGATAGGATATTTATTGTAATTTATCTTTCAAATTTATGTAATTGATATTTATATTATTAATAAAATAGATATTTTTGATTCATTATATGTTGCATCTTATTAATTTTAAGATTATAAAGAACCTCATAGGTCCGAACAATGATTTTAGGGCTGTGATGAGAACACGCCAGTGAGATCTAAATCTTTGATAGCTCTAACCTAAAAAATTCTTAATCATTGGTACATTGAGTCGGAGATCAATGATATCGATAAGATTGGTATGTCCTATGTATGCTCAGAAATGAGGATGGTTAATCTCACAATCACTTATATGGTGAAACTAATACAAGAATATAGGTGCTCATTAGAGAATGAGTTCACTGAATTGACCTGTGAGAGAATATCAGATGGAGTCTTATTTACATATCAACTGATAATTCTCTAGTGCGAGTTGTGTAAGTGATCCTTTAACCTGAGGTATCTTACGTACATTGATCCATATTTTGGTTCACTATCTAACTTGGTTCTTTGTGAAGGAACCAAATCTAGGGTTTCAGGGTTAGATCTTAAAACTTTTTCAAGATCAGGTAGCGGAAGACTAAAATAAATCAAAATTTATCTTGTAAAATCAGAGAATCCCTAGATCTAAGATCTTATTATATGATTATTACATGACATTAAATTAGAAATTAAAATATAAAGAGCAAGAACTACATGTTGATCATATCAATATGTTTCTATACTACATCTAATGTATGTAAAATATAATAGATTAGATCTATAACCCTGCAAGTTAGACGTTCTAACTTTGCAGATCCGGGCTTGAGGATGATGTTGCAAGCTGCACACGCATCCGATCTCTAGGAGTCATCTACACGAGCCCATAAATCACGATCAAAAATTTTGATTTAGAAAATCAGTATAACATGCTAGTACTACACTGATCCTTTTTCGATGGTCGATCAGATGTCTCCTTCTTCTTGATTGTGGAGAAAATCAGTGCAGGGGTAAAATAGTAATTTTAAAACTTTTTCAAAATCACTATTTTATAGTAGACATTATTAATTAATCTAATTAATTAATAAGAATTTACCCTACATTAAGATTTAAATATGATATATAGCATGCATGTATTTAAATTTGAAATTCAAATTTGAACAGTAAACACTTTACTGTAATGTGTTCAGAACACAATACCTTTGTGCAGGTAGAAGATCACTGTAATCTGATCACCATCGAGAGAGCTTGATTGTCACGATATAACCATATAGTATTTCTGACCTCTGCGGATCGTCCACACGAAGCTCCCGGTCTGATCGACTCCTCACGAGTGCTAGCTCGTTGTAGAGCCCTTTCGACGGCCGATGCTGATTGAACTCCTTCGATCGATGTCTGTCGAATCTTTGGATGCTCTGGATCATCAGCAGACATGCTTGAGAGGATGTTGAAGATCTCTCTAAAATTTGGTGGGCTCATGACACTCGTAGCTCACCTTCTCACTTTCCGAACTCCAGACTGAAACCTTGAAGAACTCACTGAAACCCTGCGCACACTTTTTCTTTCTTTTCTTTCTTTTTCTCTCAGAAGGATATTGACCTTCACCTTGCACACAAGGATTCCTCACGCCCAGATTTTCTCTCTAAAATTTTTTCTTGGACACACCCCACTCTTCTCCTCCTTTTAAAACAATGTCAAACGTCTTATCTACGTGAGAGGATAAAGATGAGTAATTGCACATTTGAATTCAAATCAAATTTTAAATTCAAATGGAAATCAATTTATCCCTATCCACTAAGGGTGTAAGAAGAGGAGGGTGTGGGTTAATTTGTCCATGAGTGATTTCATGAGAAACATTTTCTCGTGTAATAAATGGGGCGTTAAAAGAGGATAAGGTCAAGGCGCTAAGATTGGTTGCTCATTCAAATTCAAACTTTGTTTTGAATTTGAATGGCCATCAAATCATCCTTATCCACTCATATGGTGCATTAAAGTAGGGCGTGAGGAGGGCTTTGCATGAGAAAAAATTCATGAGAACTTCCTTCTCGTGAATTCAAATGGGTGCAGTGGAAGTGAGGTGGCGCAGGGAGAATGGGTCAAGGTGGTTTCATTATTTAAACCAACCTAATTGAACCAAATAAATTAGGCCCAATTAGACTAATTTAAACCCAACTTAATTAGGCTTAATTAGGCTCAATAAAATCCTAATCAAATCAAAAATTGATTAAGCCCAACCCCTGATCATATCAGGGACCAAACCATCTCGACGATTAGGTCAACTCTTAACCTAATCGGGCCAAACCCAACTGAATCTAATTCAATTGGACTTGATCCAAAATTAATTACTCAATCAAATTGAGTTAATTAGTGATCAAATCACTAATTAAACCTCTCATAAATATTAAGTCCAAATCCGATGGGTAATCGGGCATCAGAATTCATCGATATGTAACCCTGATCGAAGAGTCCTAAACCAGTGGGACTCTTGACCCCGGTACCCAAAATGTGTGGAATTCATGATCAGAGAATCTTGATTCTCGATCATAGAATCTAAGACATGAAGGACTCTTCACCAGCTATCAGATCAGATAGGAACCTCTAATGTGTGTGACCCCGCAGGTTCGAACCTAAGTCGGTAGCACAGGAACCAATTTCTGTACTAATCGAAGTGACCATCTAGCAATGGTATCTGACGATCGGATAGGTCGAATGGTCGCAATCGCAACACTCAGAACCTACGTGAATATGGTTACTGTATAATTCATCCTTTTGACCTCTGTGTTTAGGATGACTCAGGGTTAAACTGTCAACCCTGATTAGATCTTCCGAATCGTGCTCAACTCAAATAGTCCTGTGACTCCTCACAAAGACTACCCTGGCCAAGGTTTTGCTAAATTGAAACACGACTGTGCACAGCTCCTAAACTAGAGTGGTCAATCCCATCTTGACACACGCACTGACAAGTCAAGTACTTGACTGCACCCAGCAGCCATCTATCACTGAATTAGAAATTCAGGTAGTCCAGTACCTAAGTACAGTGAGTTGCTTGCAAGTCACCAAGGCGGTCTCAAGTCGGAGGGATATTTATACCTATATTCCATCGGAGCAAATCTTGACAGCAGAAATAGCTCCAACGTCGGTCATATTCAGTGCAGATGTACCCTTACATTTCACCTGTATGCCATACCAGTGTCTCCACACTCATTGATTAAGAGGACAACCAACCTATATGGCACACAACGACCTATGCTTGATAAACGTTATCGTCCTTGGTAACAACGTATCATTTAGTCACGAACAGATTTAAGGACTAAATGATAAATCCTCCTTTGTCGAGTCTAAATAGTCCTAAGGATTCACCACAACATAGGAGTTCATTAGAAGATGAAACATTTTGTGATGAAAAATATCAAAATAATTTTTATTAATTCATAATTCATGTATATATACAAAAATGAGCACAACCGTCAACAGACTGACGATTGACTTTGGGACACTATTCCAACAATCTCCCACTTGGCCTAAAGCCAATCGATGCAGTATCTAATATCCATCTTCGACTTGTAGTCGTCGAACTCCTTCGCCGCAATAGCTTTAGTGAATGGGTCAGCCAGGTTCTCCTTCCCGTCGATCTTCTGAAGGTCGACGTCACCTCGATCCATAATTTCTCGGATGAGATGGTACCGACGCAGAATATGCTTCGTCCGCTGGTGTGCCTTCGGTTTCTTCGCCTGAGCAATGGCTCCAGAGCTATCATAGTAGAGGAGAACTGGACCAACAAGGGAGGGTGCTACTCCGAGCTCGGTGATGAACTTACTCAGCCACACCGCTTCTTTGGCAGCATCGATGCAGCGACATACTCCGCCTCGCAAACTGAATCAGCCACAGCGTGTTTCTTGGAACTCTTCCAGTAGATAGCCCCACCATTAAGGGTAAAAATAAATTCTGACACACTTTTGCTGTCATCGTGATCAGACTGGAAACTAGAGTCTGTAAACCCTATAAGTCTCAAGTTCGATTCACCATAAACAAGCCACTGGTCCTTAGTATTTCTTAAATACTTCAGGATGGTTTTAACAACCTTCCAATGATTCTCCCCTGGATCAGATTGGTATCTACTCACTACCCCTAGTGAGTATGCCACATCTGATCGTGTACATGTCATGGCGTACATGATAGATCCCACTGTCGAAGCATATGGAATCCTACCCATACGCTCTCTCTCTTGAGGTATTGTCGAACAATCCCTCTTCGAGAGAGAAATTCCATGGCCTATCGGTAGATAGCCTTTCTTGGAATTCTCTATGCTGAACCTCTTCAGCATAGTATCTATGTACGTAGACTGGGATAAACCAAGCAACCTTTTAGATCTATCCCTATAGATCCTCATCCTTAGGATGTAGGAAGCTTCTCCCAAATCCTTCATGGAGAACTGTGATGACAGCCAAATCTTTATTTCCTGTAATGCAGGGACATCATTTTTGATTAAGAGAATCCACATACAATACAAAAAATGTCACTACTGGACCATTAGCCCACTTATAAATGCAGGGCTCTTCTCCATTCTTAATGAAGCCATACGTCTTGATCGTCCTATCAAAATGTATGTTCCAACTCCGGGATGCCTGCTTAAGTCCATAAATGGACCTCTATAGTCTGCACACCTTAGACTCATCAGTGGATGTGAATCCTTCAGGTTGTATCATATACACCTCTTCATCCAGCTCTCCATTTAGGAAAGCTGTCTTCACATTCATCTGCCAGATTTCATAGTCCAGATGGGTAGCTATCGCAAGCATAATCCGAATGGATTTGAGCATTGCCACAGGAGAAAACATCTCGTCATAGTCTATACCATAACGTTGACAATATCCCTTGGCAACCAAACTGGCTTTATAGGTTTCCACCTTTCCGTCTGCACCCCTCTTCCTCTTGAAGACCCACTTACACCCTATGGGTTTTACTCCTTTGGGTGGGTCAACCAATGTCCACACATCGTTGACCTTCATGGACTCCATTTCGAATTTCATGACCCTAGCCATTTCTCAGAGTCGGGTCTCTGCATTGCATCCATGTAGGTGATCGGATCCTCATCGTTTTCATCAAATTCTATAGGATCGTCGTTCCGGATCAAGAAACCATAGTATCTGTTCGGTTGACGTGATACTTTACCAGATCGCCTTACGGGTGCTTGATCAATGGGCTCCAGATCTGATCTAATCAAATCTAGTTCAGCAACTTATGTCGGAATTTTCACCTGTCGAATTTCGTCAAGTTCGACCTTAGAGGCAACAGTCCCTTCACCAAGGAACTTTCTTTCCAAAAAGATTGCCTTAAGGATAACAAACACTTTTTGCTAATTAGCTAGGTAGAAGTAATACCCTTTGGTCTCTTTTGGGTACCCTATAAAATTGCACTTGTCGGACCTAGGTCCAAGCTTGTCCGTAATTAAATATTTAACATAAGTCGGACACCCCCAAATCCTAAGGTACGAGAGTACTGACTTACGTCCTATCCATATCTCATATGGCATTTTGGTTACAGACTTACTCGAAATCCTATTTAGAAGGTAACAAGCCGATTCGAGCGCATATCCCTAAAGGGAGATCGGCAGACCAGCAAACCCCATCATGGATCGAACCATGTCCAACAAGGTCTGATTCCTCCTTTCAGACACACCATTATGCTGTGGTGTTTCAGGAGGTGTCCACTGAGAGAGAATCTCATTCTCCCCAAGATATATCAGAAAATCATTGGAAAGGTATTCACGTCCTTGATCAGATCGAAGAGTTTTAATACACTTTTCAGTTTATTTTTCTACCTCATTTCGAAATAGTTTGAACATTTCAAATGACTCCGACTTATGCTTCATTAAATAGACATACCCATAGGTCATCTGTGAAGGTTATGAAGTAGAAATATCCACCTCTTGCACTTGAGCTCATGGGTCCACATACATCAGAATGTACCAGAGCCAAGAGTTCACTGGCTCGCTCACCTTTTTCAGTAAAAAGTGACTTAGTCATTTTACCAAGAAGACAGGACTCACAGGTTGGAAGTGATTCATAATCACCTACTTCAAGAATTCCTTCTTGAGCCAACCTGTTTATCCTGTTCTTATTGATATGACCTAGCCTACAGTGCCAAAGGTAGACATCTGACACTTTATCTATTCTAGGGCATTTATCGGAGGTTTGAACCACATTAACAGGTTGTGATAGAAAGTAAATTCCATTATTAAGTTATCCAACAAATATTGTAACATCAGTCAAAATGATATTGCAAATATTTTTTTTATTAAAAATTGATAACCGTTCATGGCCAAAAGGCCTACAGAAATAATATTTAATAAAAAGCTTGGACAATAGTGACATTCACTCAGAATTATATTTCGAGAATTGATTACAAGGTTCATGATTCCTAATGCTAGAACTGGAACTTTGCTTCTATCTCCAACGTTCAGGCATCTCTCGTCTTCATCAAATCTCCTACTGACCTGCAGACCCTGCATCGAATTGCAAATATGATAAGGGCTTCCGGTATCCAATACTCAGGAAGTAGTATCACAAATGAAAAAGTTGCAAGGTGTTATCATATAAGTACCTTGCTTCTTCTTCGACCTGTTCGGATCCAGTGAGGCAATGTATAGAGGACAGTTCCTCTTCCAGTGCCCCTGCTTCTTGCAAAAGAAGCACTCCGTCTGGCTCTGATCGGGCTTGCACTTCTTGGTCTGACCCTGTGCAGACATCCCAGCATGCGGCTGCACCTTCTATTCTTCTTCTTCTTGTTCTTCTTCCCTTTCTTAAAGGGTCGACGACCAGAAGAAGACCCTCCCACAACATTTACCGACTCCTTATGGAGCTGGTGGTCCTTCTCAAAGTTCTGCAGCAACCCCAACAAGCTGTGGTAGTTCACTGTAGGCTTTGTCATTCGAAAATGAGTAAGGAAGGGAAGGTAGGACTTGGGCAGAGAATTAAGGATCGCATCCTTACCGAGCTGCTCATGTAGGGGAAAGCCCAGTTTACTTAGGCACTCAATCATTTCGATCATGTACAGTACATGATCAGTGACTGAGGCTCCATCCCTCATCCGAGCATTGAAAATGGCACAACTAGTTTTATGCCTTTCAACGTCGTCAGGCGTGCCAAAGGAGTCGTTCAACATTTGAAGCATCTCCTGTGGTTGGGCTTCTCGAACCTGCGGCTGAACTCATCATTCATTGCCGCCAGCATAATGCACCGAACAGTGGTGTGGTCGTTGAGCCACTTCTGGTAAGTATCTCGGACCACCCCTTTAGCATTCGGGGCTGGCTCCTCAAGTGCCGGATCCATTACTACATAAAGGATCCGCTCATGCTCAAGGATGATTTTTAATTTTTGATACCAGCTATCGAAATTAGGTCCCATGAGCTTGTCATTATCTAATAATGACCAGAGTGAAAGGGTAGTGGCCATAGCTGCATAAAGAAAAATCAGACCTATATTAATACATAAATTATTAATACTAAAGACTTGGACTTTAGTCTAAAGTTTCTCCCAATATTTTTATGTATTGGTAGCCTCAACCTCTAATTCGAAGAATTACTTTAATTCCTTAGTGGGTACAAGAATCCACACAGACTACACATGAGCCTGACTTTGGTTGGTCAACCCATGTGCATCTATGGGTAGGTTCATAACCAGTTGTTTCTCTAAACAACTTCTAATAATTGATTTTGCACTTGAACCTAATCAGTAGGCTTTGGCCTCCACTGAAAAGATTTGGTTAGGTCCAACCATTAACATGATTTGATTTGGTGAATCGGACCAATAAATGATCAGGCCCGACTTTGGCCGGCCAACCTGACCACCATCTGAAAGACTCAAACCAAATTATCATATTATGAATGATAATTCCATTAGTCAATAAGCACCAAGCCTTTGGGCCTCTAATGATTATTAAACTAATGGACTCATTATCACTCACTTAATGGGAGGCTATGATTTAGTTATCAATATAACTTAATCATTTTTAGGGACCTAATAATTTTTGAGGATTTTATTAAAGAATCGAAGAGAAAAAATATCTAGCCAATTTCAATCCTCCCACTGACTTCATCAAGTCAGATTAAAAAAGATTTAATTAAAGCCGGCATTAGGAGCACCTAAATCAGTCACACTGATTTACCTAATGACATGGGTGAGCCCTAATCACCAAGTGATCTAATCAAAACCTAATTCACCATGTTGGTCAGGTAGGTGAGATCAGTGGTGGGGATAAGCCATTAACTCGTCAGAGATCGAATCACTGCGAGTAGCTCCCGCTTAAAAATCACTGGTCAAACTGCCAAACTTACCTTAGCACCAACCGTTTCATTAGTTTTAATTTGATCAACTTAGTAAATAGGGTTCCACCGTATAGCCATGAATTAAGTCCATCTTGATCTAGTTAAAAATATGGACTCATTCAACTACAACTATTGGAGTTGAGTCTAGAATATCCTTGACCTAATCTAATTCAACTTTTGTTTAGATTTGACCAATTACTCTAATTTAGTCCATTTCTTTAAGCTAACCTTAGGTCTAACCCAATTATGGACCTAATCCATCTAACCCATTGACCCACAAGTTTATGCAATTATCTTAGGTCTTAATTCATAATTCTAGACCTACTAGACAACACTTAATTCTTTTAATTAAGTATTTGGGCTGATAGGTCAGGATTTGGCATTTCAAAAATAATTTTCAAATTTGAAAGGTTTTATTTTCTGTTCACCAAATATGTTGACTCGTTTCACAAATAGATCAGCATATTTCATAAATAGCAATCCTATTGCTAATTACATAATAAAAATAATTAATTAAAAAAAATTATAATATTCTTTTAGATCTAATCTAACACATTCATGATAAATTTTACAATTGAATCTTTACAATTAATTCCTTTCGCTACTTCATCTGTATGGGATATAATTACAGCGGCACCCCTACCGCCATAGGAGACCCCATAGAATGAGAGGAGAGGGCCTTTAAACCCTACTTTTCTCCTATGATCGGATGGCCATGGCAACCAACCCAATTCGATTACTTGCTACTTGGATCAAGTATATCTAAATATACTAATTTTAAAATTTAAATTTCAAATTTCAAATTTCAAATTTTGAATTTCAAATTTCAAACAAATTTTAAATTTTGGAATTTTAAATTTTGAATTTTAAATTTTGAATTTTAATTTTTGAATTTTAAATTTGAAATTTCAACCAAATTTTAAATTTCAAATTTTGAATTTCAAATTTTTAAATTTTGAATTTTGAATTTTAAATTTGAAAATTTAAATTTTAAATTTCAAATTTCAAATTTCAAATTTTTAAATTTTGAATTTCGAACAGCTTTCAAAATTCAAATTTCAAATTTTAAATTTCAAATTTTAAATTATAAACTTTTAGATTACAACTTAATCTACGCATGCAAATATATATATCATATCTAAAAACCCGCTCTGATACCATTTGTGGGGAAAATCAATGCAGGGGTAAAATGATAATTTTAAAACTTTTTCAAAATCACTATTTTATAGTAAAAAATTATTAATTAATTTAATTAATTAATAAAAATTTATCCTATACTAGAATCTAAATATGATATATAGTATGCATGTATTTAAATTTAAAATTCGAATTTGAACAGTAAACACTTTACTGTAATGTGTTCAGAACACATTACCTTTGTGCGAAAAGTAGATCACCGTAATCTGATCACCGTCAGAAGAATCTGATCATGACGATGCAGCCACATAGTGTGTCTGGCCTCTACGGATCATCCACATGAAGCTCCCGATCTGATCGACTCCTCATGAGTGCTAGCTCGTTGTAGAGCCCTTTCGATGGCCGATGCTGATCGAACTCCTTCGATCGATGTCTGTCAATTCTTTGGATGCTCTGGATCATCAGCAGACGTGCTTGAGAGGATGTTGAAGATCTCTTTAAAATTTGGTGGGCTCACAACACTCGTAGCTCACCTTCTCACTTCCAGAACTCCAGGCTGAAACCTTGAAGAACTCACTGAAACCCTGCGCACACTTTTTCTTTCTTTTCTTTCTTTTTCTCTCGAAAGGATATTGACCTTCACCTTGCACACAAGGATTCCTCACACCTAGATTTTCTCTCCAAAATTTTTTCTTGTACACGCCCCACTCTTCTCCTCCTTTTAAAACAACGTCAAACATCTTATCCACGTGAGAGGATAAAGATAAGTAATTGCACATTTGAATTCAAATCAAAATTTGAATTCAAATGGAAACCAATTTATCCCTATCCACTAAGGGCATGAGAAGAGGAGGGCGTGGCTTAATTTGTGCATGACTGATTTCATGAGAAACATTTTCTCGTGTAATAAATGGGGCATTAAAAGAGGATAAGGTCAAGGCGCTAAGTTTGGTTGCTCATTCAAATTCAAACTTTATTTTGAATTTGAATGGCCAACCAATCATCCTTATCCACTCATATGGCACATTAAAGTAGGGTGTGAGGAGGGCTTTGCATGAGAAAAAATTCATGAGAACTTCCTTCTCGTGAATTCAAATGGGCACAGTGGAAGTGAGGTGGCGTAGGGAGAATGGGTCAAGGTGGTTTCATTATTTAAACTAACCTAATTGAACCAAATAAGTTAGGCCCAATTAGACTAATTTAAACTCAACTTAATTAGGCTTAATTAGGCTCAATAAAATTTTAATCAAATCAGAAATTGATTAAGCCCAACCCCTGATCATATCAGGGACCAAACCATCTCGACGATTAGGTCAACTCTTAACCTAATCGGGTCAAACCCAACTGAATCCAATTCAATTGGACTTGATCCAAAATTAATTACTCAATCAAATTAAGTTAATTAGCGATCAAATCACTAATTAAACCTCTCATAAATATTGAGTCCTAATTCGATGGGTAATCGGGCATCAAAATTCATCGATATATAACCCTGATCGAAGAGTCCTAAACTAGTGGGACTCTTGACCCCGGTACCCAAAATGTGTGGAATTCGTGATCAGAGAATCCTGATTCTCAATCATAGAATCCCAGACATGAAGGACTCTTCACCAGCTATCAGATCAGATAGGAACCTCTAATGTGTGTGACCCCGCAGGTTCGAACCTAAGTCGGTAGCACAAAAACTAATTTCTGTACTAATCGAAGTGACCATCTAGCAATGGTACCCGATGATCGGATAGGTCGAATGGTCGCAATCGCAACACTCAGAACCTACGTGAATATGGTTACTGTATAATTCATCTTTTTGACCTCTGTGTTTAGGATGACTCAGGGTTAAACTGTCAACCCTGATTAGATCATCCGAATCGTGCTCAACTCAAATAGTCCTGTGACTCCTCACAAAGACTATCCTGACCAAGATTTTGCTAAATTGAAACACGACTGTGCACAGCTCCTAAACTGGAGTGGTCAATCCCATCTTGACACATGCACCGACAAGTCAAGTACTTGACTACATCCAGCAGCCTTCCGTCACTGAATTAGAAATTCAGGTAGTCCGGTGCCTAAGTGCAGTGAGTTGCTTGCAAGTCACCGTGGCGGTCTCAGGTCGGAGGGATATTTATACCCATATTCCATCAGAGCAAATCTTGACAGTAGAAATAGCTTCAGAGTCGATCATATTTAGTACAGATGTACCTTTACATCTCACCTGTATGCCATACCAGTGTCTCCACACTCATTGGTTAAGAGGACAACCAACCTATATGGCACACAACGACCTATGCTTGATAAACATTATCGTCCTTGGTAACAACGTATCATTTGGTCGCGAACAGATTTAAGGACTAAATGACAAATCTTTCTTTGTCAAGTCTAAATAGTCCTAACGACTTCACCACAACATAGGAGTTCATTAGAAGATGAAATATTTTATGATGAAAAATGCCAAAATAATTTTTATTAATTTATAATTCATGTATATATACAAAAATGAGCACAACCGTCAACAGGCTGACGATAGGCTTTGGGATACTATTCCAACATTGATTTGGACTCTTCCATAGATGAGAAGTAGGAGAATGAGTTTTAGATGAGACACTCTCAGAAAACTTATAGATGGAGGAAGGGAAGGGATGAACCCAGCAACTCTAGAAGAAGATCCTCTTCTTCTTCTCTTTGCTCTAACCCAGACACCTAGTTTTGTGTCTATTAGATCTCCACAACCCAAGACTCTTTCTCCTTGATTTTTGGATGCCCCAAAGGTCTCTCAATGCTCTATGTTCCATGAAAATTTTATGAAGAAATTTATTTTAAATAGAGAGATATGAAGAGTCCTTGTCTAGCTCAAATACCTAGTCAAGAATTATCCAAACAAGGCAAGACAAGGGGTGCCCAACTCTTGGGCGTCCCTTCCTTCTTTTTCTATCGTGGACCATCAGCAAAGGGCGCATATTATGTGCCATAAAAGTCACAAAAATCTCAAAAAAAATATTGGTAAAATCAATGCCATAAGGAAAGAGTTTTGGTTTTCTAAAACTCTATCTCATAGAATTTGAAATTCAAACTAATTCCTACTTTGACTTGATCCACAACCATATTCCATGTAAGAGAGAAAGAGAAGAAAGTTTTGGGCATGTGTGAAGACCTGAAAGAGAGAGTTTTGTCACACAAAATAAGAGAGAGCAGGCATGGGATAGGAGAGAGTGGGCGTGGAGGGCTAAGGTGGCGCAAGGTGGAATCCTAGTCTTACTAGGATTCAATCTATGACTTGTTCAAATTTGGTTTCTCAAAGCAAATCAAACCAAAATCAAATCAATCCAATTAAAATAGGTCTTAACCCAATTAAGAGCTTAATTTAATAAGATTAAATTAGATTTAAATCTGATTTAATTTTTTAATCAAATTAAAAATTAGGTTGACCCAAGTCCTATTTGAACTAGGACTAGTTTTTTTCTTACACTTGGCTTATCCAATAAACCAATTGGACTTGATCCAATCAAGCCCAAACTAAATCTAATTAAATCATATTCAATTAGACTTAATCTCAGCCCATTGACTTAATCAAATTAAGTCAATTAGCAATCAAATTGCTAATCGATCCTCCTGCAACACTTGTACTAGGTTAAATATCAATCATATTGATCGTTTAACTCTAGAACGATTCTTAATCGTTGATCAACCATCTGATCGGATCGTGAACTCTAATGTGTGTGACCTCGTAGGTCTGAACCTAAGTCGATAGTATAAGAATAAATTTCTGTACCAATCGAAGTGACCACCTAGTAATGGTACCCGACGGTCGGATAGATCGAATGTGTAGAACAACATCCTTAGAACCCATGTGGATATAGTTTTCATATAATTCATCTCCTTGACCAAAATGCTCATAGGACATCTCAGAGTTCCACTGTCAACTCTGATCAGGTTGTCCACATTGTATTTTAAAATATCAAATCCATCTGATGGATTACCCTGGCCAAGATTTTGTTAAATTGAAATACAGCAACTCATTCTTCTCCAACTCTTGGAGTGGTCAATCCCATCTCGATCACACTCTGACTTCGTAAGTACTTGACTATGCCCAGAAGTCTTTTGTAACTGAATTAGAAATTCAGTTAGTCCAGTACCAAAGCACAGTGAGTTACTTGCAAGTCACTGAGGCGATCTCAGGTCTAAGAGATACTTATACCTATATCCCATCAGAGACATTCTCGACAGCAGAATGCTCTGGAGTTAGTCACGTTCAATGATGATGTACCCTTACATCTCACCTGTATGCCATACCAGTGTCTCCACACTCTTTGGTTAAGAGGACAACCAACCCATATGGCCTACAGCAACCTATGCTCGATAGAGGCTGTCATCCTTATTAACAGCCTATCATTTGGTCGTGAACAGTTTTAAGGACTAATCGATAAATCCTCTCTTTATCGAACCTAAATAGTCCTAAGAATTTCATGACAATAACGGAGTTCATTAGAAGATGATAACTTGTGATAAAAATGCCAAAAATATATTTTATTTATTAACAAATCAATTATAATACTTGGTTGCTCAACCGTCAATAGGCTGACGATTGGTATTTGGGACATATTTTTCAACAACTCTCACTTGTCCTAAAGCCACTCGGCATGATATCTAATAGCCATCTTCGACTTGTGGTTGTCGAACTCCTTTATTACCAGGGCTTTAGTGAAAGGGTTGGTCAGGTTCTCCTTTCCATCGATCTTCTGAAGATCGATGTCACCTCGATCCACGATCTTCCGGACCAGGTGGAAGCGATGCAAAATGTATTTCGTTCGCTGGTATGCTTTGGGTTCCTTTGCTTGAGCTATAGCACCAGTGCTGTTGCAGTAGAGCAAGACTGGACCATCGAGAGAGGGTGCTACTTCGAGCTCGGTGATGAATTTCTTCAGCCACACAGCTTCTTTCATGGCATTCGATGCTGCGATGTACTCCATCTCACAAACAGAGTCTGTCACAATATGCTGCTTGAAACTCTTCTAGCAGATGGCTCCACCATTTAGAGTAGAGATATAACCCGACACGCTTCTGCTGTCATCATGGTCAGATTGAAAGCTGGAGTCTGTGAACCCCACAAGTTTCAGATCTGACTCATCATAAACCAACCATTGGTCCTTAGTATTTCTCAAATACTTAAGGATGGATTTAACCACTTTTCAGTTGTTTTCTCCAGGATCAGATTGGTATCTACTCACTACTCCTAGTGAGTATGCCACATTTGGCCTTCTACATATTATAGCACACATGATAGATCCCACGACCGAAGCATATTGGACTCTACTTATACGCTCTCTCTCTTCAGGAGTTGTCGGACAATCCTTCTTAGAGAGAAAAATTTCATAGTCTATCGATAGATAGCTCTTCTTGAAATTCTCCATGCTGAACCTCTTCAGCACAGTATCTATGTACGTAGACTGGGATTATTAATTAATTTTGAAACTTTTTCTAAATTACAATTTTACAGTAGAAATTATTAATTAATCTAATAAATTAACATGTATTAATCCTACACAAGGATCTAAATATGATATATATAGCATGCATTTAAATTTAAAATTTTAAATTCTATAGTAAATATTTTACTGTTATGTGTTCAGAATACATTACCTTCGTGCAGGTAGTCGATCGCTGTAATCTGATCACCGTCGGAAAGGTCTGATCGTCACAATGCAGCCACATAGTATGTCTGGCCTCCATGGATCGTCCACACGAAGCTCCCGATCTGATCGACTCCTCACGAATGCTAGTTCATTGCAGAACCCTTTCAATGGCCGATGTTGATCGAACTCCTTCGATCGGAGTCTGCCGACTCCTCGGATGCTCCGGATCATCAGCAAAAGAACTTGAGAGATTGATGAAGCTATCCCTAAAGTTTGGTAGGCTCACGAGATTCGTAGCACATCTTCTCACTTTCCGAACCCTAGGTAGAAACCTTAGGATACTCACAAAAGATCCTGCGCCCTTTCTCTCTTCTTTTCTTTTCTTTTCTTTTCTTTTCTCATGCAGAAGGCCTTTCTCATGCCACCCTTTTTCTCTCAGATCAGATATACACACGCCCCACCTTCTCTTTCTTTTTAAAATGGTGCAAGACCGCATCTTTACAGCATTTTCACCACGTGAGAGGATAAAGCTAGGTGGTTGCTCACTTGAATTCAAATCAAATTTGAATTCAAATGCCAACCAACCTATCCTTATCCACTCAAGGCATGAGAAGAGAAGGGGTGTGGGTTCTTTGTATGTGAAGAATTTACACGAGAAATTTTTTCTCATGTAGAGCAAGTGGCGCACAAGTGGATAAGGTGGCGCATGGGATTAGTTGCTCATTCAAATTCAAACATCATTTGAATTTGAATGGCCAACTAATCAATCTTTATCCACTCAAATGGTGCACAAGGGAGGAGTGTGGGAAGGCTTCTGCATGGGAGAAAATTCATGAGAACTTGTTTCTCATGAATTCAAATAGGCACAGGTGGGTGAGGTGGCACAGGGAAATAAGTCAAAGGTGGTTTGAAATTTTAAACCAATCTAATTGAACCAACTTTATCAAAATAGGTTAGGCACAATTAGACTAAGTTAAACCCAACACAATTAGACTTAATTAGGCTCAATAAAATCCTAATCAAATTAAGAATTGACTAAGCCCAACCTTTGATCAGATCAGGGACCAAACCACCCGGCGATTAGGTCAACTCTTAACCTAATCGGATCAAACCCAACTGAATCCAATTCAATTGGACTTGATCTAAAAATAATTACTCAATCAAATTGAGTTAATTAGTGATCAAATTATTAATTAAATCTCTCATAAATATTGAGTCCAAATCTGATGGGCAATCAGGCATCAAAGTCCATCGATATGAAATCCTGATCGAAGAGTCCCAAACTAGTGGGACTCTTGACCTCAGAATCCAAAATGTGTGGAACTCATGATCAGAGAATCCTGATTCTCGATCACAAAGTTCTAGACATATAGGACTCAGAGTCCCCGAGCATTAGCACTCTTGTCGAAGAGTCCCAGTCTTGTGGGACTCTTCACCAGACATCAGATCAGATAGGAACCTCTAATGTGTGTGACCCCGCAGGTTCGAACCTAAGCCGGTAGCACAGGATCCAATTCCTGTACTAATCGAAGTGACCATCTAGCAATGGTACCCGACATCCAGATAGGTTGAATAGTCATAATCGTAATATTCAGAACCTACGCGAATATGGTTACTGTATAATTCATCCCTTTTGACCCCTGTGTATAGGACGACTCAGGGTTAAACTGTCAACCCTGATCAGATCATCCGAATCATGCTCAACTCAAACAGTCTTGTGACTCCTCACTAGGACTACCCTGGCCAAGATTTTGCTAAATTGAAATACGACTGTACACAGCTCCTGAACTGGAGTGGTCAATCCCATCTTGACACACGCATCGACAAGTCAAGTACTTGACTACACCCAACTGCCTTTCGTCACTGAATTAAAAATTCAAGTAGTCCAGTGCTTAAGTGCTGTGAGTTGCTTGCAAGTCACTGTGGCAGTCTCAAGTTGGAGGGACAGTTGTACCCATATCCCATCAGAGCTAATCTTGACAGCAGAAAAAGCTCCAGAGTCGATCACGTTCAGTGCAGATGTACCCTTACATCTCACTTGTATGCCATACCAGTGTCTCCACACTCCTTGGTTAAGAGGATAACCAACCCATATGGCATACAATGACCTATGCTAGATAAATATTATTGTCCTTGGTAATAATGTATCATTTGGTCGCGAATAGGTTTAAGGACTAAATGACAAATCCTCCTTTGTCGAGTCTAAATAGTCTTAAGGACTTCACCACAACACAAGAATTCATTAGAAGATGAAACAATTTGTGATGAAAAATACAAAAATAACTTTTATTAATTTATAATTCATATACTAATACAAGAAAGAGTACAACCGTCAACAAACTGATGATTGACTTTGGGACACTATTCCCAACAATCTTCCACTTGACCTAAAGCCAATCGGTGCAGTATCTAATACCCATCTTCGACTTGAAGTCATCGAACTCCTTCACCGTAATGGCTTTAGTGAATGGGTCGGCTAGGTTCTCCTTTCATCGATCTTCTGAAGGTCGACGTCACCTCTATCCATAATTTTTCGGATAAGATGGTAGCGGCGCAGAATATGTTTCGTCCGCTGGTGTGCCTTTGGTTCCTTCGCCTGAGCAATGGCTGCTGAGCTGTCACAATAGAGCAAAACTGGACCAATAAGGGAGGGTGCTACTCCGAGCTCGGTGATGAATTTTCTCAGCCACACCGCTTCTTTGGCAGCATTTGATGCAGCGACATACTCTGCCTCGCAAACTAAATCTGCCATAGTGTGCTGCTTGAAACTCTTCCAGCAGACAGCCCCACCATTAAGGGTAAATATAAATCCCGACACACTCTTGCTGTCATCATGATCAGACTGGAAATTGGAGTTTGTAAATCCTATAAGCCTCAAGTCTGATTCACCATAAACAAAGCACTGGTCCTTAGTATTTCTTAAATACTTCAGGATGGTTTTAACAACCTTCCAGTGATTTTTTCCTGGATCAGATTGGTATCTACTCACTACCCCTAGTGAGTATGCCACATCTGGTCATGTACATGTCATGGTGTACATGATAGATCCCACTGTCGAAGCATATGAAATTCTACCCATACGCTCTCTCTTTTGAGGTATTGTCGGACAATCCCTCCTCGAGAGAGAAATTCCATGGCCTATCGGTAGATAGCCTTTCTTGGAATTCTCCATGCTGATCCTCTTCAGTATAGTATCAATGGACGTGAACTGGGATAAGCCAAGCAACCTTTTAGATCTATCCCTATAGATCCTTATCTCTAGGATGTAGGAAGCTTCTCCCAGATCCTTCATGGAGAACTGTGACGATAGCCAAATTTTTTTTCTCTGTAATGTAGGGACATCATTCTCGATTAAGAGATATCATCCACATACAGTACAAGAAATACCACTACTGGACCATTAGCCCACTTATAAATACAGGGCTCTTCTGCATTCTTAACGAAGCCATACGTCTTGATCGTCCTATCAAAACGTATGTTCCAACTCCGGGATGCCTGCTTAAGTCCATAAATGGACCTCTGTAGTCTGCATACCTTAGACTCATCTGTAGATGTGAACCCTTCAGGTTGTATCATATACACCTCTTCGTCCAGCTCTCTGTTTAGGAAAGCTGTCTTCATATCCATCTGTCAAATTTCATAGTCCAGATAGGCAGCTATCGCAAGCATAATCCGAATGGATTTGAGCATTGCCACAAGAGAAAATATCTCGTCATAGTCTATACTGTGGGAAAAATCAATGCAGGGGTAAAATGATAATTTTAAAACTTTTTCAAAATCACTATTTTACAGTAAAAATTATTAATTAATCTAATTAATTAATAAGAATTTATCCTACATTAGGATCTAAATATGATATATAGCATGCATGCATTTAAATTTGAAATTCTAATTTGAACAGTAAACACTTTACTGTAATGTGTTCAGAACATAATACCTTTATGCGGATAGTAGATCGTCGCAATCTGATCACCATCGGGAGAGACTGATCATCGCGATGTAGCCACACAGTAAGTCTGACCTTTGCGGATCGTCCACACGAAGCTCTCAGTTTGATCGACTCCTCACGAGTGCTAGCTCGTTGTAGAGCCCTTTCGACGGTCGATGCTGATCGAGCTCCTTCGATCGATGTCTGTCGAATTTTTAGATGCTCCAAATCATCAGCAGACATGCTTGAGAAGATGTTGAAGATCTTCCTAAAATTTGGTGGGATCACAATACTCGTAGCTCACCTTCTCACTTCCCGAACTCTAGACTGAAACCCTGAAGAACTCACTGAAACCCTACGCATATTTTTTCTTTCTTTTCTTTCTTTTTCTCTCGGAAGGATATTGACCTTCACCTTGCACACAAGGATTCCTCACGCCTAGATTTTCTTTCCAAAATTTTTCTTGCACACGCCCTACTCTTCTCCTCCTTTTAAAACAACATCAAACATCTTATCCACGTGAGAGGATAAAGATGAGTAATTGCACATTTAAATTCAAATCAAATTTTGAATTCAAATGGAAATCAATTTATCCCTATCCACTAAGGGCGTGAGAAGAGGAGGGCGTGGCTTAATTTATGCGTAAGTGATTTCATGAGAAATATTTTTTCGTGTAATAAATGGGGCGTTAAAAGAGGATAAGGTCAAGGCACTAAGATTGGTTGCTCATTCAAATTCAAACTTTGTTTCGAATTTGAATGGCCAACCAATCATCCTTATCCACTCATTTGGTGCATTAAAGTAGGGCATGAGGAGGGCTTTGTGTGAGGAAAAATTTATGAGAACTTCCTTCTCGTGAATTCAAATGGGCGCAGTGGAAGTGAGGTAGCGTAGGGAGAATGGGTCAAGGTGGTTTCATTATTTAAACCAACCTAATTGAATCAAATAAGTTAGGCCCAATTAGACTAATTTAAATCCAACTTAATAAGACTTAATTAGGCTCAATAAAATTCTAATCAAATCAGAAATTGATTAAGCCTAACCCCTGATCATATCAGGGACCAAACCATCTCGATGATTAGGTCAACTCTTAACCTAATCGGGTCAAACCCAACTGAATCCAATTCAATTGGACTTGATTCAAAATTAATTACTCAATTAAATTGAGTTAATTAGTGATCAAATCACTAATTAAACCACTCATAAATATTGAATCTAAATCTGATGGGTAATCGGGCATCAGAATTCATCGATATGTAACCCTGATCGAAGAGTCCTAAACCAGTGGGACTCTTGACCCCGGTACCCAAAATGTATGGAATTCGTGATCAGAGAATCCTGATTCTCGATCACAGAGTCTCAGACATGAAGGACTCTTCACCAGCTATCAGATCAGATAGGAACCTCTAATGTGTGTGACCCCACAGGTTCGAACCTAAGCCGGTAGCACAGGAACCAATTCCTGTACTAATCGAAGTTACCATCTAGCAATGGTATCCGACGATCGGATAGGTCGAATGGTCGCAATCGCAACACTCAGAACCTACTTGAATATGGTTACTGTATAATTCATCCTTTTGACCTCTATGTTTAGGATGACTCAGGGTTAAATTGTCAACCCTGATTAGATCATCCGAATCGTGCTCAACTCAAATAGTCCTGTGACTTTTCACAAAGACTACCCTGGCCAAGATTTTGCTAAATTGAAACATGACTATGCATAGCTCCTAAACTGGAGTGATCAATCCCATCTTGACACACGCACTGACAAGTCAAGTACTTGACTACACCCAGCAGCCTTTCGTCACTGAATTAGAAATTCTGGTAGTCCAGTGCCTAAGTACAGTGAGTTGCTTGCAAGTCACCGTGGCGGTCTTAGGTCGGAGGGATATTTATACCCATATTTCATCGGAGCAAATCTTGATAGCAAAAATAGCTCCAGAGTCGGTCACGTTCAGTGCAGATGTACCCTTACATCTCACCTGTATGCCATACCAGTGTCTCCACACTCATTGGTTAAGAGGACAACCAACCTATATGGCACCCAACGACCTATGCTTGATAAACGTTGTCGTCTTTGGTAACAACGTATCATTTGGTCACGAACAAATTTAAGGACTAAACGAGAAATCCTCCTTTATCGAGTCTAAATAGTCCTAAGGACTTCACCACAACATAGGAGTTCACTAGAAGATGAAATATTTTGTAATGAAAAATATCAAAATAATTTTTATTAATTCATAATTCATGTATATATATAAAAATGAGCATAACTGTCAACAGGCTGACGATTGGCTTTGGAACACTATTCCCAACAATCTCTCACTTGGCCTAAAGCCAATCGGAGTAGTATCTAATACCCATCTTCAACTTGTAGTCGTCGAACTCCTTCACCGCAATGGCTTTAGTGAATGGGTTGGCCAGGTTCTCCTTTCCATCGATCTTCTGAAGGTCGACGTCACCTCGATCCATAATTTCTCGGATGAGGTGGTAGCGGCGCAGAATATGCTTCGTCCGCTGGTGTGCCTTCAGTTCCTTCACCTGAGCAATGGCTCCAGAGCTGTCACAGTAGAGTAGAATTGGACCAATAAGGGAGGGTGCTACTCCGAGCTCGGTGATGAACTTCCTCAGCCACATCGCTTCTTTGGCAGCATCTGATGCAACGACATATTCTGCCTCGCAAACTGAATCAGCCACAGTGTGTTGCTTGGAACTCTTCCAGCAGATAGCCGCACCATTAAGGGTAAAAATAAATCCCGACACACTTTTGCTATCATCGTGATCAGATTAAAAACTAGAGTCTGCAAACCCTATAAGTCTCAAGTCCGATTCACCATAAACAAGCCACTGGTCTTTAGTATTTCTTAAATACTTCAGGATGGTTTTAACAACCTTCCAGTGATTCTCCCCTGGATCAGATTGGTATCTACTCACTACCCCTAGTGAGTATGCCACATCTGGTTGTGTACATGTCATGGCGTACATGATAGATCCCATTGTCGAAGCATATGGAATCCTACCCATATGCTCTCTTTCTTGAGGTGTTGTTGGACAATCCCTCTTCGAGAGAGAAATTCTATGGCCTATCGGTAGATAGCCTTTCTTGAAATTCTCCATGCTGAACCTCTTCAGCATAGTATCTATATACGTAGACTGGGATAAACCAAGCAACCTTTTAGATCTATCCCTATAGATCCTCATCCCTAGGATGTAGGAAGCTTCTCCCAAATCCTTCATGGAGAACTGTGACGACAACCAAATCTTTATTCCCTGTAATGCAGGGACATCATTCCCAATTAAGAGAATATCGTCCACATACAATACAAGAAATACCACTACTGGACCATTAGCCCACTTATAAATGCAGGGCTCTTCTCCATTCTTAACGAAGCCATACGTCTTGATCGTCCTATCAAAACGTATGTTCCAACTCCGGGATGCCTGCTTAAGTCCACAAATGGACCTCTGTAGTCTGCACACCTTAGACTCATCAGTGGATGTGAATCCTTCAGGTTGTATCATATACACCTCTTCATCCAGCTCTCCATTTAGGAAAGCTGTCTTCACATCCATCTGCCAGATTTCATAGTCCAGATGGGCAGCTATCGCAAGCATAATTCGAATGGATTTGAGCGTTGCCACAGGAAAAAATGTCTCATCATAGTCTATACTATAACGTTGATGATATCCCTTGGCAACCAGACGGGCTTTATAGGTTTCCACCTTTCCATCTGTGCCCCTCTTCCTCTTGAAGACCCACTTACACCCTATGGGTTTTACTCCTTCGGGTGGGTCAACCAATGTCCACACATCGTTGACCTTCATGGACTCTATTTTGGATTTCATGGCCTCAAGCCATTTCTCAAAGTTGGGTCTCTGCATTGCATCCATGTAGGTGATCGGATCCTCATCATTTTCATCAAGTTCGATAGGATCGTCGTTCCAGACCAAGAAACCATAGTATCTATCCGATTGACATGGTACTCTACCAGATCGCCTTAAGGGTGCTTGATCAATGAGCTCTGGATCTGATCTAATCAAATTCGGTTCAGCAACTTGTGTTAGATTTTTCAACTGTCGAATTTCATCAAGTTTGACCTTAAAGGCAACAGTCCCTTCACCGAGGAACTCCCTTTCCAAAAAGATTGCCTTAAGGCTGACAAACACTTTTTGCTCATCAGTTAGGTAGAAGTAATACCCTTTGGTCTTTTTTGGGTACCCTATAAAATTACACTTGTCAGACCTAGGTCCAAGCTTGTCCGTAATTAAACATTTAACATAAGCCGGACACTCCCAAACCCTAAGGTGCGAGAGTACTGCCTTACGTCCTATCCATATCTCATATGGCATTTTGGTTACAGACTTACTCGGAACCCTATTTAGAAGGTAACAAGTCGATTCGAGTGCATATCCCCAAAGGGAGATCGACAGACCAGCAAATCCCATCATGGATTGAACCATGTCCAACAAGGTCCGATTCTTCCTTTCAGACATACCATTATGCTGTGGTGTTCCAGGAGGAGTCCACTGAGAGAGAATGTCATTCTCCCCAAGATATGTCAGAAAATCATTGGAAAGGTATTCACCTCCTCGATCAGATCGAAGAGTTTTAATATACTTTTCAGTTTGTTTTTCTACCTCATTTCAGAATAGTTTGAACATTTCAAACGACTTCGACTTATGCTTCATTAAATAGACATACCCATACCTCGATAGGTCGTCTGTGAAGGTTATGAAGTAAAAATATCCACCTCTTGCACTTGAGCTCATGGGTCCACATACATCAGAATGTACCAGAGCCAAGAGTTCACTGGCTCGCTCACCTTTTCCTGTAAAAGGTGACTTGGTCATTTTACCAAGAAGACAGGACTCACAGGTTGGAAGTGATTCATAATCACCTACTTCAAGAATTCCTTCTTGAGCCAACCTGTTTATCCTGTTCTTATTGATATGACCTAGCCTATAGTGCCAAAGGTAGACATCTGACACATTATCTATTCTAGGGCATTTATCGGAGGTTTGAACCACATTAACAGATTGTGATAGAAAGTAAATTTCATTATTAAGTTGTCCAACAAACATTGTAACACCATTCAAAATGATATTGCAAATATTTCCTTTTATTAAAAATTGATAACCGTTCATGGCCAAAAGGCCTACAGAAATAATATTTAATAAAAAGCTTGGACAATAGTGACATTCACTCAAAATTATATTTCGAGAATTGATTACAAAGTTCATGATTCCTAATGCTAGAACTAGAACTTTGCTTCCATCTCCAACGTTCAGAAATCTCTTGCCTTCATCAAATCTCCTACTGACCTGCAGACCTTGCATCGAATTGCAAATATGATAAGGGCTTTCGGTATCCAATACCCAGGCAGTAGTATCACAAATGGAAAAGTTGCAAGGTGTTATCATATAAGTACCTTGCTTCTTCTTCGGCCTGTTCGGGTCCAATGAGGCAATGTATAGAGGACAGTTCCTCTTCTAGTGCCCCTGCTTCTTGCAAAAGAAGCACTCTGCCTGGCTCTAGTCGGGCTTGTGCTTCTTGGTCTGACCCTGTGCAGACATCCCAGCATGCGGCTGCACCTTCTTATTCTTCTTCTTCTTGTTCTTCTTCTCTTTCTTAAAGGGTCGACGACCAGAAGAAGACCCTCCCACAATATTTGCCGACTCCTTATGGAGCTGGTGGTCCTTCTCAAAGTTCTGCAGCAACCCCAACAAGCCGTGGTAGTTCATTGCAGGCTTTGTCATTCGAAAATGAGTAAGGAAGGGAAGGTAGGACTTGGGCAGAGAATTAAGGATCGCATCCTTACCGAGCTGCTCGTGCAGGGGAAAGCCCAGTTTACTTAGGTGCTCAATCATTTCGATCATGTACAGTACACGATCAGTGATTGAGGCTCCATCCCTCATCCAAGCATTAAAAATGGCACAACTAGTTTTGTGCCTTTCAACATCGTCAGGCATGCCAAAGGAGTCGTTCAACATTTGAAGCATCTCCTGTGGTTGGGCGTTCTCGAACCTGCGACTGAACTCATCATTCATTACCGCCAGCATAATGCACCGAACGGTGGTGCGGTTGTTGAGCCACTTCTGATAAGTATCTCGGACCACCCCTCTAGCATTCGGGGCTAGCTCCTCAGGTGCCGGATCCGTTACTACATAAAGGATCCGCTCATGCTCAAGGATGATTTTTAATTTTTGATACCAGCTATCAAAATTAGGTCCCATGAGCTTGTCATTATCTAATAATGATCGGAGCGAAAGGATAGTGGCCATAGCTGCATAAAGAAAAACCAGACCTATATTAGTACATAAATTATTAATACTAAAAACTTTGACTTTAGTCTAAAGTTTCTCCCAGTATTTTTACGAATTGGTAGCCTCAACCTCCAATTCAAGGAAGTACTTTAATTCCTTAGTGGGTACTAGAATCCACACAGACTACACACGAGCCCAACTTTGGTTGGTCAACCCATGTGCATCTATGGGTAGGTTCATAACCAGTTGTTTCTCTAAACAACTTCTAATAATTGATTTTGCCCCTGAACCTATTCAGTAGGCTTTGGCCTCCACTGAAAAGATCTGGTTAGGTCCAACCATTAACATGATTTGATTTGGTGAATCGGATCAATAAATGATCAGGCCCGACTTTGGCCGGCCAACCTGACCACCATCAAAAAGACTCAAACCAAATTATCATATTATGAATGATAATTCCATTAGTCAATAAGCACCAGGCCTTTGGGCCTCCAATGATTATTAAACTAATGGACTCATTATCACTCACTTAATGGGAGGCTATGATTTAGTTATCAATATAACTTAATCATTTTTAGAGACCTAATAATTTTTGAGAATTTTATTAAAGAATCGAAGAGAAGAAAATATCCAGCCAATTTCAATCCTCTCACTGACTTCACCAAGTCAGATTAAAAAAGATTTAATTAAAGCCGGCATTAGGAGCACCTAAATCAGTCACACTGATTTACCTAATGACATGGGTGAGCCCTAATCACCAAGTGATCTAATCAAAATCTAATTCACCAGATTGGCCAGGTAAGTGAGATCAGTAGTGGGGATAAGCCATTAACTCGTCAGAGATCGAATCACTGCGAGTAGCTCCCACTTAAAAACCACTGGTCAAACTGCCAAACTTACCTTAGACACCAACCGGTTCATTAGTTTTAATTTGATCAACTTAGTAAATAGGGTTCCACTGCATAGCCATGAATTAAGTCCATCTTGGTCTAGTTAAAGACATGGACCCATTCAACTACAGCTATTGGAGTTGAGTCTAGAGTATCCTTGACCTAATCTAATTCAACTTTTGATTAGATTTGATCAATTACTCTAATTTAGTCTATTTCTTTAAGCTAACCTTAGGTCTAACACAATTATGGACCTAATCCATCTAACCCATTGACCCACAACTTTATGCAATTATCTTAGGTCTTAATTCACAATTCTAGACCTACTAGACAACACTTAATTCTTTTAATTAAGTATTTGGGCTGATGGGTCAGGGTTTGGTATTTCAAAAATAATTTTTAAATTTGAAAGGTTTTATTTTCTGTTCACCAAATATGTTGACTCATTTCACAAATAGATCAGCATATTTCATAAATAGCAATCCTATTGCTAATTACATAACAGAAAATAACTTAATCAAAAAAAAAATCATGAATATTCTTTTAAATCTAATCTAACACATTTATGATAAATTTCATAATTGAACCTTTACAATTAATTTCTTTCGTTGTTTCATCTACATGGGATATAATTACAGCGACACCCCTACCGCCATAGGAGACCCCATCGAATGGGAGGAGAGAGCCTTTAAACCCTACTTTTCTCCTATGACCGGACGGCCATGGCAACCAACCCAATTCGATTACTTGCTACTTGGATCAAGTATATCTAAATATACCAATTTCAAAATTTAAATTTCAAATTTGAAATTTGAAATTTGAAATTTTAAATTTTGAATTTCAAATTTCAAGCAAATTTCAAATTTCAAATTTTTGAATTTCAAATTTTGAATTTTAAATTTTAAATTTTGAATTTCAAATTTAAAATTTCAACCAAATTTCAAATTTCAAATTTTAAATTTTAAATTTTTAAATTTTAAATTTTGAATTTCAAATTTTTAAATTTTAAATTTTAAATTTCAAATTTGAAAATTCAAATTTTAAATTTTGAATTTCAAATTTTTGAATTTTGAATTTCGAATAACTTTCAAAATTCAAATTTTAAATTTTGAATTTCAAATTTCAAATTGTAAACTTTTAGATTACAACTTAATCTACACATGCAAATATATATATCATATCTAAGAACCTGGCTCTGATATGATTTATGGGAAAAATCAATGCAGGGATAATATGGTAATTTTAAAACTTTTTCAAAATCACTATTTTACAGTAAAAATTATTAATTAATCTAATTAATTAATAAAAATTTATCCTACACTAGGATCTAAATATGATATATAGCATGCATGCATTTAAATTTGAAATTCAAATTTGAACAGTAAATACTTTACTGTAATGTGTTCAGAACACAATACCTTTGTGCGGGTAGTAGATCGCTGCAATCTGATCACTGTTGGGAGAGTCTGATTATCATGATGTAGCCACACAGTGTGTTTGGCCTTTACAGATCATCCACACGAAGCTTCCGATCTGATCGACTCCTCATGAGTGCTAGCTCGTTGTAGAGCCCTTTCGATGGTCGATGCTGATCGAACTCCTTCGATCGATGTCTGCCAATTTTTTGGATACTCTGAATCATCAACAAATGTGCTTGAGAGGATGTTGAAGATCTCTCTAAAATTTGGTGGGCTCACGACACTCGTAGCTCACCTTCTCACTTCCCGAACTCCAGGTTGAAACCCTGAAGAACTCACTGAAACCCTGCGCATACTTTTTCTTTCTTTTTTTTCTTTTTCTCTCAGAAGGATATTGACCTTCACCTTGCACACAAGGATTCCTCACGCCCAAATTTTCTCTCCAAAATTTTTTTTGCACACGCCCCACTCTTCTCCTCCTTTTAAAACAACGTCAAACGTCTTATCCACGTGAGAGGATAAAGATGAGCAATTGCACATTTGAATTCAAATTAAATTTTGAATTCAAATGGAAACCAATTTATCCCTATCCACTAAGGGCACGAGAAGAGGAGGGCGTGGCTTAATTTGTGCATGAGTGATTTCATGAGAAACATTTTCTCGTGTAATAAATGGGGCGTTAAAAGAGGATAAGGTCAAGGTGCTAAGATTGGTTGCTCATTCAAATTCAAACTTTGTTTTGAATTTGAATGGCCAACCAATCATCCTTATCCACTCATTTGGTGTATTAAAGTAGGGTGTGAGGAGGGCTTTGTGTGAGAAAAAATTCATGAGAACTTCCTTCTCGTGAATTCAAATCGGCACAGTGGAAGTGAGGTGGCGCAGGGAGAATGAGTCAAGGTGGTTTCATTATTTAAACCAACCTAATTGAACCAAATAAGTTAGGCCCAATTAGACTAATTTAAATCCAACATAATTAGGCTTAATTAGGCTCAATAAAATCTTAATCAAATCAGAAATTGATTAAGCCCAACCCCTGATCATATCAGGGACCAAACCATCTCGACGATTAGGTCAACTCTTAACCTAATCGGGTCAAACCCAACTGAATCCAATTCAATTGGACTTGATCCAAAATTAATTACTCAATCAAATTAAGTTAATTAGTGATCAAATCACTAATTAAACCTCTCATAAATATTGAGTCCAAATCTGATGGATAATCGGGCATCAAAATTCATCGATATATAACCCTGATCGAAGAGTCCTAAACTAGTGGGACTCTTGACCCCGGTACCCAAAATATATGGAATTCATGATTAGAGAATCTTGATTCTCGATCACAGAATTTCAGACATGAAGGACTCTTCACCAGCTATCAGATCAGATAGGAATCTCTAATGTGTGTGACCCCGCAGGATCGAACCTAAATCGGTAGCACAGGAATCAATTCCTGTACTAATCGAAGTGACCGTCTAGCAATGGTACCCGATGATCGAATAGGTCGAATGGTCGCAATCGCAACACTCAGAACCTATGTGAATATGGTTACTGTATAATTCATCCTTTTGACCTTTGTGTTTAGGATGACTCAGGGTTAAACTGTCAACCTTGATTAGATCATCCGAATCGTGCTTAACTCAAACAGTCCTGTGACTCCTCACAAAGACTATCCTGGCCAAAGTTTTGCTAAATTGAAACATGACTGTGCACAGCTCCTAAACTGGAGTGGTCAATCCCATCTTGACACATGCACCGACAAGTCAAGTACTTGACTACACCCAGCAGCCTTTCGTCACTGAATTAGAAATTCAGGTAGTCCAGTGCCTAAGTGCAGTGAGTTGCTTGTAAGTCACCATGGCGGTCTCAGGTCGGAGGGATATTTATACCCATATTTCATCGGAGCAAATCTTGACAGTAGAAATAGCTCCGAAGTCGGTCATATTCAGTATAGATGTACCCTTACATCTCACCTGTATGCCATACCAGTGTCTCCACACTCATTGGTTAAGAGGACAACCAACCTATATGGCACACAACGACCTATGCTTGATAAACACTGTCATCCTTGGTAACAACATATCATTTGATCGCGAACAGATTTAAGGACTAAACAACAAATCCTCCTTTGTCGATTCTAAATAGTCCTAAGGACTTCACCACAATATAGGAGTTCATTAGAAGATGAAATATTTTGTGATGAAAAATATCAAAATAATTTTTATTAATTCATAATTCATGTATATATACAAAAATGAGCACAACCGTCAACAGGCTGACGATTGGCTTTGGAACACTATTCCCAACATATACCATAACGTTGACGATATCTCTTGGCAACCAGATGGGCTTTATAGGTCTCCACCTTTCCGTCTGCACCCCTCTTCCTCTTGAAGACCCACTTACACCCTATGAATTTTACTCCTTCGGATGGGTCAACCAATGTCCACACATCGTTGACCTTCATGGACTCCATTTCGGATTTCATGGCTTCTAGCCATTTCTCAGAGTCAGGTCTCTGCATTGCATCCATGTAGGTGATCGGATCCTCATCGTTTTCATCAAGTTCGACAGGATCGCCCTCCCGGACCAAGAAACTAAAGTATCTGTCCGGTTGACGTGGTACTCTACCAGACTGCCTTAAGGGTGCAGGAACAATAGGCTTCAGATCTGATCTAACCAAATCTGGTTCAGGTTCAGCAACTTGTGTCGATTTTTTCACCTGTCGAACTTCCTCAAGTTCGACCTTAGAGGCAACAATCCCTTCACCAAGGAACTCCTTTTCCAAAAAGATTGCCTTAAGGCTGACAAACACCTTTTTCTCATCAACTAGGTAGAAATAATATCCTTTGGTCTCTTTTGGGTACCCTATGAAATAACCTTGTCAGACCTAAATCCAAGCTTGTCCGTAATTAAACTTTTAACATAAGTCGGACACCCCCAAACCCTAAGGTGCGAGAGTACTGGCTTATGTCCTATCCATATCTCATAAGGCATTTTGGTTACAGACTTACTCGAAACCCTATTTAGAATGTAACAAGCCGATTCGAGCGCATATCTCCAGAAAAAGATCGACAGACCAGCAAACCCCATCATGGATCGAACCATGTCCAACAAGGTCCGATTCCTCCTTTTTGACACACCATTATGCTGTGGTGTTCCAAGAGGAGTCTACTGAGAGAGAATCTCATTCTCCCCAAGATATGTCAGAAACTCATTGGAAAGGTATTCACCTCCTCGATCAGATCAAAGAGTTTTAATACACTTCCCAGTTTATTTTTCTACCTCATTTCAGAACAGTTTGAATATTTCAAATGACTCTGACTTATGCTTCATTAAGTAGACATACCCATACCTCGATAGGTCGTTTGTGAAGGTTATGAAGTAGAAATATCCACCTCTTGCAATTGAGCTCATGGATCCACATACATCAGAATGTATCAGACCCAAGAGTTCACTGGCTCGCTCATCTTTTTCAGTAAAAGGTGATTTGGTCATCTTCCCAAGAAGACAGGACTCACAGGTTGGAAGTGATTCACAATCGCCAACTTTAAGAATTCCTTCTTGAGCCAACCTGTTTATCCTATTTTTATTGATATGACCTTGCCTACAGTGCCAAAGGTAAACTTCTGACATATTATCCATTTTAGGGCATTTACCGGAGATTTGAACCATATTAACAGGCTGTGATAGTAAGTAAATTTCATTATTTAGTTGTACAACAAATATTGTAGCACCATTCAAAATGATATTACAAATATTTTTTTTATTAAAAATTTATAACTGTACGTGGCAAAAAAGCCTACAAAAATAATATTTAATAAAAAACTTGGACAATAGTGATATTCACTCAGAATTATATTACGAGAGTTGATTACAAGGTTCATGATTCCTAAAGCTAGAACTAGAACTTTATTTCCATCTCCAACGTTCAGAAACCTCTCACCTTCATCAAATCTCCTACTAACCTGCAGACCCTGCATCGAATTACAGATATGATAAGGGCTTCCGGTATCCAATACCCAGGCAGTAGTATCACAAATAGAAAAGTTGCAAGGTGTTATCATATAATTACCTTGCTTCTTCTTCTGCTTGTTCGGGTCCAGGGAGGCAATGTATAGAGGATAGTTCCTCTTTCAGTGCCCCTGCTTCTTGCAAAAGAAGCACTCCACCTGGCTCTGGTCAAGCTTGCGCTTCTTGGTCTGATCCTGTGCAGACGTCCCTGCATGCGGTTGCACCTTATTCTTCTTCCCTTTCTTAAAGGGTCAACGACTAGAAGAAGACCCTCCCACAATATTCACCGACTCCATATGGAGCTGATGGTCCTTCTCAAAGTTCTGCAGCAACCCCAACAAGCCATGGTAGTTCACTGCAGGTTTTATCATACGAAAATGAGTAAGGAAGGGGAGGAAGGACTTGGACAAAGAATTAAGGATCACAACCTTATCGAGCTGCTCGTGCAAGGGAAAGCCCAGTTTACTTAGACACTCAATCATTTCGATCATGTACAGTACATGATCAGTGACTGAGGCCCCATCCCTCATCCGAGCATTGAAAATGGCACAACTAGTTTTATGCCTTTCAAAGTCGTCAGGCGTGCCAAAAGAGTCGTTCAACATTTGAAGCATCTCCTACGGCTGGGCATTCTCGAACCTGCGACTGAACTCATCATTCATTACTGCCAGCATTATGTATTGAACGGTGGTGCGGTCATTGAGCCATTTTTGATAAGTGTCTCGGACCATCCCTCTAGCATTCGGGGCTGGCTCCTCAGGTGCTGGATTTGTTACTACATAAAGGATCCGTTCATGCTCAAGGATGATTTTTAATTTTTGATACCAGCTATCAAAATTAGGTCCCATGAGCTTGTCATTATCTAATAATGATCGGAGCGACAGGGTAGTGGCCATAGCTGTAAAAAGAAAAATCAGACCTTTATTAGTACATAAATTATTAATACTAAAGACTTGAACTTTAGTCTAAAGTTTCTCTCAGTATTTTTACGAACTGGTAGCCTCAACCTCCAATTCGAGGAATTACTTAAATTCCTTAGTGGGGACTAGAATCCATTCAGACTACACACGAGCCCAACTTTGGCTAGTCAACCCATGTGCATCTATGGGTAGGTTCATAATCAGTTGTTTCTCTAAACAACTTCTAGTAATTGATTTTTGCCCCAGAACCTAATCAGTAGGCTTTGGCCTCCACTGAAAAGATCTGGTTAGGTCCAACCATTAATATGACTTGATTTGGTGAATCTGACCAATAAATGATCAGGCCCGACTTTGGCCGGCCAACCTGACCACCATCAGAAAGACTCAACCAAATGATTATATTATGAATGATAATTCCATTAGTCAATAAGCACCAGGCCTTTGGGCCTTCAATGATTATTAAACTAATGGACTCATTATCACTCACTTAATGGGAGGCTATGACTTAGTTATCACTATAACTTAATCATTTTTAGGGACTTAATAATTTTTGAGGATTTTATTAAAGAAAAGAAGAGAAGAAATTAACCAGCCAATTTCGATCCTCCCACTGACTTCATCAAGTCAGATTAAAAAGGATTTAATTAAAGCCGACATTAGGAGCACCTAAATCAGTCACACTAATTTACCTAATGACATGGGTGAGCCCTAATCACCAAGTGATCTAATCAAAACCTAACTCATCAGGTTGGCCAGATAAGTGAGATCAGTGGAAGGGATATGCCATTAACTTATTAGAGATCGAATCAATGCGAGTAGCTCCCAGTTAAAAACCACTGGTCAGACTGTCGAACTTACCTTAGACACCAACTAGTTCATTAGTTTTAATTTGATCAACTTAGTAAATAGGGTTCCACCGCATAGCCATGAATTAAGTCCATCTTGGTCTGGTTAAAGACATGGACCCATTCAACTACAACTATTGGAGTTGAGTCTAGAGTATCTTCGATCTAATCTAATTCAACTTTTGATTAGATTTGATCAATTACTCTAATTTAGTCCATTTCTTTAAGCTAATATTAGGTCTAACCCAATTATGGACCTAATCCATCTAACCCATTAACCCACAAGTTTATGCAATTATCTTAGATCTTAATTCACAATTCTAGACCAACTAGACAACACTTAATTCTTTTAATTAAGTATTTGGGCTGATGGGTCAGGATTTGGCATTTCAAAAATAATTTTCAAATTTGAAAGGTTTTATTTTCTGTTCACCAAATGTGTTGACTCATTTCACAAACTGATCAGCACATTTCATAAACAGCAATCCTATTGCTAATTACATAACAAAAAATAACTCAATCAAAATAAATCATGAATATTCTTTTAGATCTAATCTAACACATTCATGATAAATTTTATGATTGAACCTTTTACAATTAAGTCCTTTTGCTGCTTCGTCTGCATGGGATATAATCGCTCGGTACCTCTACCACCATAGGAGAACCCCATCGAATGGGAGGAGAGGACCTTTAAACCCTACTTTTCTCCTATGACCGGACGACCATGGTAACCAACCCAATTAGACTACTTGCTACTTGGATCAAGTATGTCTAAATATACCAATTTCAAAATTTAAATTTTAAATTTCAAATTTCAAATTTTGAATTTCAAATTTTGAACAAATTTCAAATTTCAAAATTTTGAATTTTAAATTTTGAATTTCAAATTTGAAATTTCAAATAAATTTTAAATTTTAAATTTTAAATTTAAACTTTTAGATTACTATTTAATCTATGCATGCAAATCTATATCATATTTTAGAACTGGCTCTGATACCATTTGAAGTAAATTTCAGTGCAGGGGTAAAATGATAATTTTAAAACTTTTTCTAAATTATAATTTTACAGTGAAAATTATTAATTAATCTAATTAATTAACATATATTAATCCTACACAAGGATCTAAATATAATATATATAGCATGCATTTAAATTTAAAATTTTGAATTCTACAGTAAATATTTTACTGTTATGTGTTCAGAATATATTACCTTCATGCAGGTAGTCGATCACTGCAATCTGATCACCATCGAAAAGGTCTGATCATCCAATGTAGCCACACAGTATGTCTGACCTTCACAGATCATCCACACGAAGCTTCCGGTCTGATCGGCTCCTCACGAATGCTAGTTCATTGCAGAACCCTTTCGATGGTCGATGCTGATCGAACTCCTTCGATCAATGTCTGCTGACTCCTCAGATTCTCCAGATCGTCAGCAAAGAAATTTGAGAGATTGATGAAGCTCTTTCTAAAGTTTGGTGGGCTCACGACACTCGTAGCTCACCTTCTCGCTTCCCAAATCCTAGGCAAAAATCCTTGGGTACTCACAAAAGACCCTGCGCCCTTTCGCTCTTCTTTTCTTTTCTTTTCTTTTCCCACGCAGAAGGCCTTTCTCACGCCACCCTTTTTCTCTCAGATCAGATATACACATGCCCCACCTTCCCTTTCTTTTTAAAATGGTGCAAGACCGCATCTTTACAGTATTTTCACCGCATGAGAGGATAAAGCTAGGTGGTTGCTCACTTGAATTCAAATTGAATTTGAATTCAAATGCCAACCAACCTATCCTTATCCACTCAAGTCATGAGAAGAGAAGGGGTGTGGGTTCTTTGTCTGTGGAGAATTTACATGAGAAACTTTTTCTTATGGAGAGCAAGTGGCGTACAAGTGGATAAGGTGGTGCATGGGATTAGTTGCTCATTCAAATTCAAACATCATTTGAATTTGAATGGCCAACTAATCAATATTTATCCACTCAAATGGCGCATAAGGGAGGAGCATGGGAAGGCTTTTGTGTGGGAGAAAATTCATGAGAACTTGTTTCTCATGAATTCAAATAAGCGCAGGTGGGTGAGGTGGCGCAGGGAGATAAGTCAAAGGTGGTTTGAAATTTTAAACCAATCTAATTGAACCAACTTTATCAAAATAGGTTAGGCACAATTAGACTAAGTTAAACCCAACACAATTAGACTTAATTAGGCTCAATAAAATTTTAATCAAATCAGAAATTGACTAAGTCCAGCCCTTGATCAGATCAGGGACCAAACCACCTCGGCGATTAGGTCAACTCTTAACCTAATTGGGTCAAACCCAACTGAATCCAATTCAATTGGACTTGATCCAAAAATAATTACTCAATCAAATTGAGTTAATTAGTGATCAAATCATTAATTAAGCATCTCATAAATATTGAGTCCAAATTCAATGGGCAATCGGGCATCAAAGTCCATCGATATGAAACCCTGATCGAAGAGTCCTAAACCAGTGGGACTCTTGACCCTGGTACCCAAAATGTGTGGAACTCATGATCAGAGAATTCTGATTCTCGATCATAGAGTTTCAGACACATAGGACTCAGAGTTCCTGAGCATTAGGACTCTTGATCAAAGAGTCACAGTCCAGTGGGACTCTTCACCAGCCATTAGATCAGATAGGAACCTCTAATGTGTGTGACCCCACAGGTTTGAACCTAAGCCGGTAGCACAGGAACCAATTTTTGTACTAATCGAAGTGACCATCTAGTAATGGTACCTGACATCTGGATAGGTCGAATAGTCGCAATCGCAACATTCAGAACCTACACAAATATGGTTACTGTATAATTCATCCCTTTTGACCTCTGTGTATAGGATGACTCAGGGTTAAACTGTCAACCCTGATCAGATCATCCAAATCGTGCTCAACTCAAACAGTCCTGTGACTCCTCACAGGACTACCCTGGCCAAGGTTTTGCTAAATTGAAACATGACTGTACACAGCTCCTTAAACTGGAGTAGTCAATCCCATCTTGACACACGCACCGACAAGTCAAGTACTTGACTACACCCAGTAGCCTTTCATCACTAAATTAAAAATTCAGATAGTCCAGTGCCTAAGTGCAGTGAGTTGCTTTCAAGTCACTGTGGCAGTCTCAGATCGGAGGGACAGTTATACCCATATCCTATCGGAGCAAATCTTGACAGCAGAAAAAGCTTCGGAGTCGGTCACTTTCAGTGCAGATGTACCCTTACATCTCACCTGTATGCCATACCAGTGTCTCCACACTCTTTGGTGAAGAGGACAACCAACCCATATGGCATACAATGACCTATGCTTGATAAACGTTGTTGTCCTTGGTAATAATGTATCATTTGGTCACGAACAGGTTTAAGGACTAAACGAGAAATCCTCTTTTATCGAGTCTAAATAGTCCTAAAGACTTCACCACAACACATGAGTTCATTAGAAGATGAAACAATTTGTGATGAAAAATACCAAAATAATTTTTATTAATTTATAATTCATATACTAATATAAGAAAGAGCACAACCGTCAACAGGCTGACAATTGGCTTTGGGACACTATTCCCAACAATCTCCCACTTGACCTAAAGCCAATCGGTGCAGTAAGTAATACCCATCTTCGACTTGAAGTCGTCAAACTCCTTCACCGCAATGGCTTTAGTAAATGGGTCGGCCAGGTTCTCCTTTCCGTCGATCTTCTGAAAGTTGATGTCACCTTTACCCATGATTTCCCAGATAAGATGGTAGCGGCATAGAATATGTTTCATCCGCTGGTGTGCCTTCGGTTTCTTCACCTGAGCAATGGCTCCAGAGCTGTCACAGTAGAGCAGAACTGGACCAACAAGGGAGGGTGCTACTCCGAGCTTGGTGAAGAATTTTTTCAGCCACACCGCTTCTTTGGCAGCATCTGATGCAGCGACATACTCTGCCTCGCAAACTGAATCAGCCATAGTGTGCTGCTTGGAACTCTTTCAGTAGACAGCCCTACCATTAAGGGTAAAAATAAATTCTGACACACTCTTGCTGTCATCGTGATCAGATTGGAAACTAGAGTTTGTAAACCTTATAAGTCTCAAGTCCGATTCAGCATAAACAAGCCACTGGTCTTTAGTATTTCTTAAATACTTTAGGATGGTTTTAACAACCTAACAGTGATTCTCCCCTAGATCAGATTGGTATCTACTCACTACCCCTAGTGAGTATGCCACATCTGGTTGTGTACATGTCATGGCGTACATGATAGATCCCACTACCGAAGCATATGGAATTCTATCCATACGCTCTCTCTCTCTTGAGATGTTGTCGGATAATTTCTCTTCGAGAGAGAAATTTCATGGCCTATCGGTAGATAGCCTTTCTTGAAATTCTCCATGCTGAACCTCTTCAGCATAGTATCAATGTATGTGGACTGAGATAAGCCAAGCAACCTTTTAGATCTGTCCCTATAGATCCTCATCCCTAGGATGTAGGAAGCTTCTCCCAAATTCTTCATGGAGAACTGTGACGACAGCCAAATCCTTATTCCCCGTAATGCAGGGACATCATTCTCGATTAAGAGAATGTCATCCACATACAATACAAGAAATATCACTACTGGACAATTAGCCCACTTATAAATGCAGGGCTCTTCTTCATTCTTAACAAAGCCATACGTCTTGATCATCCTATCAAAACGTATGTTCCAACTCTGGGATGCCTGCTTAAGTCCATAAATGGACCTCTATAGCCTACACACCTTAGACTCATCTGTGGATGTGAATTCTTCAGGTTGTATCATATACACCTCTTCGTCCAGCTCTCCGTTTAGGAAAGCTGTCTTCACATCCATCTGCTAGATTTCATAGTTTAGATGGACAGCTATCATAAGCATAATCCGAATGGATTTGAGCATTGCCACAAGAGAAAATGTCTCATCATAGTCTATACGATAACGTTGACGATATCCCTTGGCAACCAGACAGACTTTATAGGTCTCCACCTTTCTATCTGCGCCCCTCTTCCTCTTGAAGATCCACTTACACCCTATGGGTTTTACTCCTTCGGGTGGGTCAACCAATGTCCACACATCGTTGACCTTCATGGACTCCATTTCGGATTTCATGGCCTCTAGCCATTTCTCAGAGTCAGATCTCTATATTGCATCCATGTAGGTGATCGGATCCTCATCGTTTTCATCAAGTTCGACAGGATCACCGTCTCGGACCAAGAAATCATAGTATCTGTCCGGTTGACGTGGTACTCTATCAGACCGCCTTAAGGGTGCTTGAACAATGGGCTCCAGATCTGACGATTGACTTTGGGACACTATTCCCAACAATCTCCCACTTGGCCTAAAGCCAATCGGTGCAGTGTCTAATACCCATCTTCAACTTGTAGTTGTCAAACTCCTTCACTGCAATGGCTTTAGTGAATGGGTCGGCCAGGTTCTCTTTTCCGTCGATCTTCTGAAGATCGATGTCACCTCGATCCATAATTTTTTGGATGAGCAGTAGCGGCGCAGAATATGCTTCATCCGCTGGTGTGCCTTTGGTTCCTTCGCCTGAGCAATGGCTCCAGAGCTGTCACAATAGAGCAGAACTGGACCAACAATGGAGGGTGCTACTCCGAGCTCGGTGATGAATTTTCTCAGCCACACCGCTTCTTTGGCAGCATCTGATGCGACGACATACTCTGCCTCGCAAACTGAATCAGCCACTGTGTGCTGCTTGGAACTTTTCTAGCAGATAGCCCCACCATTAAGGGTAAAAATAAATCACAACACACTTTTGTTGTCATCATGATCAAACTGAAAACTAGAGTCTGTAAACCCTATAAGTCTCAAATTTGATTCACCATAAACAAGCCACTGGTCCTTAGTATTTCTTAAATACTTCAGGATGGTTTTAACAACCTTCCAGTGATTCTCTCTTGGATCAGATTGGTATCTACTCACTACCCCTAGTGAGTATGCCACATCTGGTCGTGTACATGTCATGGCGTACATGATAGATCCCACTGTCGAAGTTTATGAAATTCTACCCATACGCTCTCTCTCTTGAGGTGTTGTCGGACAATCCCTCTTTGAGAGAGAAATTCCATGGCCTATGGGAAGATAGCCTTTCTTGAAATTCTCCATACTGAACCTCTTTAGCATAGTATCAATGTACGTGGACTGAGATAAACCAAGCAACCTTTTAGATCTATCCCTATAGATCCTCATCCCTAGGATGTAGAAAGCTTCTCCCAGATCCTTCATGGAGAACTGTGACGACAGCCAAATCTTTATTCCCTGTAATGCAGGGACATCATTCCCGATTAAGAGAATGTCATCCACATACAATACAAGAAATACTACTACTGGACCATTAGCCCACTTATAAATGCATGGCTCTTCTCCGATCTTAATGAAGCCATACGTTTTGATCGTCTTATCAAAACATATGTTCCAACTCCGTGATGCCTGCTTAAGTCCATAGACTCATCTGTGGATGTGAATCCTTTAGGTTGTATCATATACACCTCTTCATCCAGCTCTCCGTTTAGAAAAGCTGTCTTCACATCCATCTACCAGATTTCATAGTCCAGATGGGCAGCTATCGCAAGCATAATCCAAATAGATTTGAGCATTGCCACAGGAGAAAATATCTCGTCATAGTCTATACCATAACGTTGACGATATCCTTTGGCAACCAGATGGGCTTTATAGGTTTCCAACTTTCCGTCTGCGCCTCTCTTCCTTTTGAAGACCCATTTACACCCTATGGGTTTTACTCCTTCGGGTGGGTCAACCAATGTCCACACATCGTTGACCTTCATGGACTCCATTTCGGATTTCATGGCCTCTAGCCATTTCTCAGAGTCAGATCTCTATATTGCATCCATGTAGGTGATCGGATCCTCATCATTTTCATCAAGTTCGACAGGATCACCGTTCCGGACCAAGAAATCATAGTATCTGTCCGGTTGACGTGGTACTCTATCAGACCGCCTTAAGGGTGCTAGAACAATGGGCTCCGGATCTGATCTAACCAAATTCAGTTCAAGTTCAGCAACTTGTGTCGATTTTTTCACCTGTCGAGCTTCCTCAAGTTCGACCTTAGAGGCAATAGTCCCTTCACTAAGGAACTCCTTTTTCAAAAAGATTGCCCTAAGGCTGCCAAACACCTTTTGCTCATCAGCTAGGTAGAAATAATATCTTTTGGTCTCTTTTGAGTACCCTATGAAATAACACTTGTCAGACCTAGGTCCAAGCTTGTTCGTAATTAAACGTTTAACATAAATCGGATACCCCCAAACCTTAAGGTGCGAGAGTACTGGCTTACGTCCTATCCATATCTCATAAGGCATTTTGGTTACAGACTTACTCGAAACCCTATTTAGAAGGTAACAAGTCGATTCGAGCGCATATCCCCAGATGAAGATCGGCAGACCAGCAAACCCCATCATGGATCGAACCATGTCCAACAAGATCCGATTCCTCCTTTCAGACACACCATTATGCTGTAGTGTTCCAGGAGGAGTCCACTGAGAGAGAATCCCATTCTCCCCAAGATATGTCAGAAATTCATTAGAAAGATATTCACCTCCTTGATCAGATCGAAGAGTTTTAATATATTTTCCAGTTTGTTTTTCTACCTCATTTCGGAATAGTTTGAATATTTCAAATGACTCTGACTTATGCTTCATTAAGTAGACATATCCATACCTCGATAGGTCATCTATGAAGGTTATGAAGTAGAAATATCCATCTCTTGCAATTGAGCTCATGGGTCCACATACATCAGAATATATCAGACCCAAGAGTTCACTGGCTCGCTTACCTTTTCCAGTAAAAGATGATTTGGTCATCTTCCAAAGAAGACAGGACTCACAGGTTGGAAGTGATTCACAATCACCAACTTCAAGAATTCCTTCTTGAGCCAACCTGTTTATCCTGTTCTTATTGATATGATCTAGCCTACAGTGCCAAAGGTAGACTTCTGACATATTATCCATTCTAGGGTGTTTACCGGAGGTTTGAACCATATTAACAGGCTGTGATAGTAAGTAAATTCCATTATTTAGTTGTCCAACAAACATTGTAACACCATTCAAAATAATATTACAAATATTTTTTTTTATTAAAAATTCATAACTGTACATGGCCAAAAGGCATACAGAAATAATATTTAATAAAAAACTTGGACAATAGTGACATTCACTCAGAATTACATTACGAGAGTTGATACAAGGTTCATGATTCCTAAAGTTAGAACTAAAACTTTGCTTCCATCTCCAACGTTCAGGAATCTTTCACCTTCATCAAATCTCCTACTGACCTGCAGACCCTGCATCGAATTACAGATATGATAAGGGCTTCCGGTATCCAATACCCAGGCAGTAGTATCACAAATGAAAAAGTTGCAAGGTATTATCATATAATTACCTTGCTTCTTCTTCCGCCAGTTCGGGTCCAGAGAGGCAATGTATAGAGGACAGTTCCTCTTCCAGTGCCCTTACTTCTTGCAAAAGAAGCACTCTGCCTGGCTCTGATTAAGCTTGCGCTTCTTGATCTGGCCCTGTGCAGACGTTCCTGCATGCAGCTGCACCTTCTTATTCTTATTCTTCTTGTTCTTCTTCCCTTTCTTAAAGGGTTGACGACTGGAAGAAGACCCTCCCACAACATTCACCGACTCCTTATGGAGCTGGTGGTCCTTCTCAAAGTTTTGCAGCAACCCCAACAAGTCATGGTAGTTCACTACAGGTTTTGTCATCCGAAAATGAGTAAGGAAGGGGAGAAAGGACTTAGGCAAAGAATTAAGGATCGCATCCTTACTGAGCTGCTCGTGCAAAGGAAAGCCCAGTTTACTTAGGCACTCAATCATTTCGATCATGTACAGTACATGATCAGTGACTGAGGCCCCATCCCTCATTCGAGCATTGAAAATGGCACAACTAGTTTTGTGCCTTTCAACATCATCAGGCATGCCAAAGGAGTCATTCTACATTTGAAGTATCTCCTACGGCTGGGCGTTCTCGAACCTACGGCTAAACTCATCATTCATTGCCGCCAGCATTATGCACCGAACGGTGGTGCAGTCGTTGAGCCACTTCTGATAAGTATCTCGGACCGTCCCTCTAGCGTTTGGGGCCGGCTCCTCAGGTGCCGGATCCGTTACTACATAAAGGATCCATTCATGCTCAAGGATGATTTTTAATTTTCGATACCAGCTATCGAAATTAGATCCCATGAGCTTGTCATTATCTAATAATGACCGAAGCGACAGGATAGTAGCCATAGTTGCATAAAAAAAAATCAGACCTTTATTAGTACATAAATTATTAATACTAAAGACTTGAACTTTAGTCTAAAGTTTCTCACAGTATTTTTACGAACTGGTAGTCTCAACCTCTAATTCGAGGAATTACTTTAATTCCTTAGTGGATACTAGAATCCACACAGACTGCACACGAGCCCAACTTTGGCTGGTCAACCCATGTGCATCTATGGGTAGGTTCATAACCAGTTGTTTCTCTAAACAACTTCTAATAATTGATTTTTGCCCCAGAACCTAATCAGTAGGCTTTGGCCTCCACTGAAAAGATCTGGTTAGGTCCAACCATTAACATGACTTGATTTGATGAATCTGACCAATAAATGATCAGGCCCGACTTTGACCAGCCAACTTGACCACCATCAGAAAGACTCAACCAAATGATCATATTATGAATGATAATTCCATTAGTCAATAAGCACCAGGCTTTTGGGCCTCCAGTGATTATTAAACTAATGGAGTCATTATCACTCACTTAATGGGAGGCTATGACTTAGTTATCACTATAACTTAATCATTTTTAGGGACCTAATAATTTTTGAGGATTTTATTAAAGGATAGAAGAGAAAAAATTAACCAGCCAATTTCAATCCTCCCACTGACTTCACCAAGTCAGATTAAAAAAGATTTAATTAAAGCCAACATTAGGATCACCTAAATCAGTCACACTGATTTACCTAATGACATGGGTGAGCCCTAATCACCAAGTGATCTAATCAAAACCTTAGGTCTAACCCAATTATGGACTTAATCCATCTAACCCAATTATGGACTAACCTTAGGTCTAACCCAATTATGGACTTAATCCATCTAACCCATTGACCCACAAGTTTATGCAATTGTTTTAGGTCTTAATTCACAATTCTAGACCAACTAGACAATACTTAATTCTTTTAATTAAGTATTTGGACTGATGGGTTAGGGTTTGATATTTTGAAAATAATTTTTAAATTTAAAAAGTTTTATTTTTTATTCACCAAATGTGTTGACTCATTTCACAAACTGATCAGCACATTTCATAAACAGCAATCCTATTGCTAATTACATAACAGAAAATAACTCAATCAAAATAAATCATGAATATTCTTTTAGATCTAATCTAACACATTCATGATAAATTTTATAATTAAACCTTTACAATTAAGTCTTTTCGCTGCTTCGTCTGCATGGGATATAATCGCTCGACACCCCTACCGCTATAGGAGAACCCCATCGAATCGGAGGAGAGGGCCTTTAAACCCTACTTTTCTCCTATGATCGGATGACCATGGCAACCAACCCAATTAGACTACTTACTACTTGGATCAAGTATATCTAAATATATCAATTTCAAAATTTAAATTTCAAATTTCAAATTTTAAATTTTAAATTTTGAATTTCAAATTTAAAATTTTAAATAAACTTTAAATTTTAAATTTCAAATTTAAACTTTTAGATTACTACTTAATCTATGCATGCAAATGTATATCATATTTTAGAACTGGCTCTGATACCATTTAAAGTGAATTTCAGTGCAGGAGTAAAATGATAATTTTAAAACTTTTTCAAAATTATAATTTTATAGTAAAAATTATTAATTAATCGAATTAGTTAATATGTATTAACCCTACATAAGGATCTAAATATGATATATATAGCATGCATTTAAATTTGAAATTTTGAATTCTACAGTAAACATTTTACTGTTATGTGTTCAGAACACATTACCTTCGTGTAGGTAGTCGATCGCTGTAGTCTGATCACCATCGAAAAGGTCTGATCATCGTAATGTAGCCACATAGTATGTCTGGCCTCCATGGATCATCTACACGAAGCTTTCGGTTTGATCGGCTCCTCACGAATGCTAGTTCGTTGCAGAACCCTTTCGATGGCCGATGCTGATCGAACTCCTTCGATCGATGTCTATCGACTCTTCAGATATTCTGGATCGTCAGCAAAGGAACTTGAGAGATTGATGAAGCTCTCCCTGAAGTTTGGTGGGCTCACGACACTCATAGCTCACCTTCTCACTTCCTGAACCTTAGGCAGAAACCCTAGTGTACTCACAAAAGACCCTGCACCCTTTCTCTCTTCTTTTCTTTTCTTTTCTTTTCTTTTCTCTTGCAGAAGGTCTTTCTCACACCACTCTTTTTCTCTCAGATCAGATATATGCAGGCCCACCTTCTCTTTCTTTTTAAAATGATGCAAGACCACATCTTTACAGTGTTTTCATCGTGTGAGAGGATAAAGCTAGGTGGTTGCTCACTTGAATTCAAATCGAATTTGAATTCAAATGCCAACCAACCTATCCTTATCCACTCAAGGCATGAGAAGAGAAGGGGCATGGGTTCTTTGTGTGTGCAGAATTTATATGAGAAACTTTTTCTCGTATAGAGCAAGTGGCGCACAAGTGGATAAGGTGGCGCATGGGATTAGTTGCTCATTCAAATTCAAACATCATTTGAATTTGAATGGCCAACTAATCAATCTTTATCCACTCAAATGGCACACAAGGGAGGAGCATGGAAAGGCTTCTATGTGGGAGAAAATTCATGAGAACTTGTTTCTCATGAATTCAAATAGGCGCAGGTGGGTGAGATGGCGCAGGGAGATAAGTCAAAGGTGGTTTGAAATTTTAAACCAATCTAATTGAACCAACTTTATCAAAATAGGTTAGGCACAATTAGACTTAGTTAAACCTAATACAATTAGGTTTAATTAGGCTCAATAAAATCTTAATCAAATCAAAAATTAACTAAGCCCAACCCTTGATCAGATCAGGGACCAAACTACCTTGGCGATTAGGTCAACTCTTAACCTAATCGGGTCAAACCCAACTGAATCCAATTTAATTGGACTTGATCCAAAAATAATTACTCAATCAAATTGAATTAATTAGTGATCAAATTACTAATTAAATCTTTCATAAATACTGAGTCTAAATCTAATGGGCAATCGGGCATCAAAGTCCATCGATATGAAACCCTGATCGAAGAGTCCCAAACCAGTGGGACTCTTAACCCCGGTACCCAAAATGTGTGGAACTCATGATCAGAGAATCTTGATTCTCGATCATAGAGTCTCAGATACATAAGACTCAAAGTCCCTGAGCATTAGGACTCTTGGTCGAAGAGTCTCAGTCTAGTGGGACTCTTCACCAGCCATCAGATCAGATAGGAACCTCTAATGTGTGTGACACCACAGGTTCGAACCTAAGCCAGTAGCACAGAAACTAATTTCTATACTAATCGAAGTGATCATCTAGCAATGGTATCCAACATTCGGATAGGTCGAATAGTCACAATTGCAATATTCAGAACCTACGCGAATATGGTTACTGTATAATTCATCTCTTTTGACCTCTGTTTATAGGATGACTCAGGGTTAAACTGTCAACTCTGATCAGATCATCCGAATCATGCTCAACTCAAACAGTCCTGTGACTCCTCACTAGGACTACCCTGGCCAAGGTTTTTGCTAAATTGAAGCACGACTGTACACAGCTCCTTAAACTGGAGTGGTCAATCCCATCTTGACACACGCACCGACAAATTAAGTACTTGACTACACCCAGCAGCCTTCCATCATTGAATTAGAAATTTAGATAGTCCAGTGCCTAAGTGCAGTGAGTTGCTTACAAGTCACTATGGCAGTCTCAGGTCGGAGGGACAGTTATACCCATATCCCATCGGAGCAAATTTTGACAGCAAAAAAAGCTCCAGAGTCGGTCACGTTCAGTGCAGATGTACCCTTACATCTCACCTGTATGCCATACTAGTATTTTCACACTCCTTGGTTAAGAGGACAACCAATCCATATGGCATACAATGACCTATGCTTGATAAATGTTGTTGTCCTTGGTAACAACGTATCATTTGATCGCGAACGGGTTTAAGGACTAAACGATAAATCCTCCTTTGTCGAGTCTAAATAGTCCTAAGGACTTCACCACAACACAGGAGTTTATTAGAAGATGAAATAATTTGTGATGAAAAATGTCAAAATAACTTTTATTAATTTATAATTCATATACTAATACAAGAAAGAGCACAACTGTCAACAGGCTGACGATTAGCTTTAGGACACTATTCCCAACAACCCAAGTATCCTTTTAGATCTATCCCTATAGATCTTCATCCCTAGGATGTAGGATGCTTCACCCAAGTCCTTCATGGAAAACTATGATGACAACCAAACTTTTATTCTCTGTAGTGTGGAGATGTCATTTCCGATTAAGAGAATGTCATCCACGTACAAGATGAAGAATACCATAACTGGACCATTTGCTCATTTATAGATGCAGGGCTCTTCTCCGTTCTTAACGAAGCCATATGTTTTGATCACCTTATCAAAATAAATGTTCCATCTCTGAGAAGCTTGCTTCAATCCATAAATGGATCTCTGAAGCTTGCACATCTTGGACTCATCTATGGATGTAAACCCCTCAGGTTGTATCATATACATCTCTTCCATTAGCTCTCCATTCAGAAAAGCTGTCTTTACATCTATCTGCCAGATCTCATAATCCAGATGGGCAGCTATTGCAAGCATTATCCGAATGGATTTGAGCATTGCCATAGGGAAGAATGTCTCGTCATAGTCAATACCATAATGTTGATGATACTCCTTGGCAATCAGACGGGCTTTATAGATCTCCACCTTTCCATCTGTGCCCCTCTTTCTTTTGAAGATCCATTTACACCCAATGGGTTTAACCCCTTCAGGTGGATCAACCAATGTCCATATATCGTTGACCTTCATGGACTCCATTTCGGATTGCATGGCTTCAAGCCATTTTTCAAAATCAGATCTCTGCATTGCATCCATATAGGTGATCGGATCCTCGTTGTTCTCATCGAGTTCGATGGGATCACTGTCCCAGATCAAAAAACCGTAGTATCTGTCTGACTGACGTGGTACTCTATCAGATCATCTTAATGGTACAGGTATATTGGCCTCTGAATCTGATCTAATCAAATCCGACTCAGGTTCAGCTATTGGTGTCGGTCCTTCTACTTGTTGAACTTCATCAAGTTCAACCTTAGAGGCAATGATTCCTTCACCAAGGAACTTCTTTTCTAAAAAGGTTGCCTTAAGGCTGACTAATACCTTTTGTTTATCAGCATGGTAGAAAAATATCTTTTGGTCTCTTTGAGGTACCCTATGAATGTGCATTTGTCAGGCCTAGATCCAAGTTTATTTGTAACTAATCGTTTGATATAGGTCAGGTACCCCCAGACCCTAAGGTGTGAAAGTGTTGGCTTACGTCCTGTCCATATCTCATATAGAGTCTGTTGGGTATAAAATATCCGCAGCCGAATTCAACAACAGAACGGCTCCGCCCGGACTCCTACGGGAGCCCGGCTCCTCTATCAACAGCAGAACGGCTCCGCCCAGACTCCTACGGGAGCCGGGCTCCTCCATCAACAGCAGAACGGCTCCGCCCGGACTCCTACGGGAGTCGGGCTCCTCCATCAACAGCAGAACGGCTCCGCCCGAACTCTTACGGGAGCCGGGCTCCTCCATCAACAGCAGAACGGCTCCGCCCGGACTCCTACGGGAGCCAGGCTCCTCCATCGACAGCAGAACGGCTCCGCCCGGACTCCTACGGGAGCCGGGCTCCTCCATCGACAGCAGAACAGCTCCGCCCAGACTCCTACGGGAGCCGGGCTCCTCCATCGACAGCAGAACGGCTCCGCCCGGACTCCTACGGGAGTCGGGCTCCTCCATCGACAGCAGAACGGCTCCGCCCGGACTCCTACGGGAGCCGGGCTCCTCCATCAACAGCAGAACGGCTCCGCCCGGACTCCTACGGGAGCCGGGCTCCTCCATCAACAGCAGAATGGCTCCGCCCGGACTCCTACGAAAGCCAGGCTCCTCCATCAACAGTGGAACGGCTCTGCCCAGACTCCTACGGGAGCCGGGCTCCTCCGTCAGCATCAGTACGGCTCTGCCCAGACTCCTACGGGAGCCGGGCTCCACCATCAACAGCAGTTGCAGCTCCGCCCGGGCTCCGCTCTCGGTACCAATTGCTGGAGGAACCGAGCCTTAAGGGAGCCGAGCCTCATCCCTGACGCCAACGACTACAGCCGCAGGCAGACTCCTCCCGGGCTCCTACAAAGGCCGAACTCCGACCACTGCCGAGCCTTGATCAACAGATCCGTGTCCCTTGGCAGATAACAATAACTGCCATGATCCTGTTCCACTTCCTGTAGCGGATTCCACGCGGCTCCACCTCCCCCTGCGACAGGTGCTGCGCGATCCCACTACTCTCTGACAGGCTGTGTCAACAGCTATGATGCTGCTCCGCTCCCTGCGGCAGGTACTGCACGATCCCACTACTCGTTGACAACTAGCAGTAACGGACGCCGCTCCACTACCTGCAACAGGCCCTATGTGGTGGGCTATGATGGTGGCCATGTGTCTGCTCCATTATCTTTCGCAATCAATTCCCCTGACCATGGGCGGCCCACTACCAGGCGGTTACAAACGTCGCCATCAGTCCGTTGCCTCCCTCGCCTATAAAAGGGGGACTCAGATACGTTATTCTTTAAGCTCTTTTGCCTTATCTCAAAACTCTGCTAAACTCTCCGTTCGAGCACTCCATTCTTGTTGAGGCAAAGAACTGACTTGAGCGTCGGAGGGTCTTGCCGGAGCAACCCCACCTCCGGTTTAGACTTCCCTTGCAGGTCCCGACGGCGATCACGGCTTCCTCAACTCCAACTTCTCCGGCGCAGGTGGATTTTTGCACCAACAGGATTGGCGCTAGAGGAAGGACTTTTTGTGTCTTTGCAGCACCCTTGTTCTTGAAGGAGCGCTCAACGGACCTGCTTCCGACCATCTTTTCCGGCATCCAATCCTCTTTTCCCCATCCGATGCCCTCCCGTGAGGTTTCCGCACAACTACCTCTGGCTATGGTTGATGATAAAGGGTGGCCGGATGACCAGCCTTCACCGGATTCCGTCAACATCATCTCAGGGGAATCCCGGTCGGAGGCAACCAGCACATCAGCTGCACCCCTCAAGCGGCAAAAAGTTGAAGAGCCCATAGCCTTCACTGAAGAAGACGCCCAGGGAGTCCAATTCCCTCATAACGATGCGGTCGTAGTTTTCTTGAACATAGCAAATTATGATGTCCGTCGCATTCTCGTCGACAACGAAAGTTAGGCCGACATCTTATTCTACAGCGCCTATTCGAGAATGGCCACTCTTGGCGGTCGTCTAAGGCCGATGTGCTCTCCCTTGATAGGGTTTACTGGTGATGCCGTTCCGATGGAGGGAATGATAGCTCTAACTGTGACCGCTGGTCAGCATCCAAAGCAGTCCAGAGCCCTGGTGAATTTCCTGGTGGTAAAGGCGCCGTCTGCCTATAATGCAATTCTTGGCCGACCCAGCCTTAATGCCCTTAGAGCCGTTGTTTCAACCTACCATTTGAAGTTGAAGTTCCCCACTGACAAGGGGATTGGAGAAGTTTGGGGAGACCAAGCGCTGGCCAAGCACTGCTACAATATTGCCCTGCAAAGAAGCGATCAAGCGGACCTCTGTCCAGTCGATGGGTTGGATGCGCGCGACGACCTCACTGAAGAGAGGGGCGGCCCGATCGAGGACCTAATACCAATTCCTTTGAATGATGGGAATGCGGAGCATGTGGTGTTAATTGGCTCCAACCTGGAGGAGGAGGTGCGGACGCATCTCATGGATTTTCTCCGAAGGAATGCGGACGTTTTTGCATGGGTCCCGACGGATATGCCGGGGATTGAGACTGAAGTCATGGAACATCATCTGGCGGTCGACCCTAAACATCGGCCAACAAAAGAAAAAATCCGGAGTCATGCCCCGGAGAGGCAGAAGGCGATAGCCGAGGAAGTGGATAAACTTCTCAAGGCCGGATTCATCAAGGAGGTCAATTATCCAGAGTGGATCTCCAATGTTGTCTTGGTCAAGAAGGCAAACGGCAAGTGGAGGATGTGTATCGACTTCAAAAAGCTAAATAAAGCTTGCCCAAAGGACAGCTACCCCCTTCCCAGGATCGACCAACTGGTGGATGCTACCTCGGGCCACGAGCTTCTCACTTTTATGGATGCATTCTCCGGCTATAACCAGATTAGGATGGCATCGGAAGATGAAGAAAAGACTGCTTTTATCACTAATCGTGGCCTTTACTGCTACAGGGTTATGCCGTTCGACCTCAAGAACGCGGGTGCAACCTATCAACGACTGGTGAACAAGATCTTCAAGGAACAGATCGGCCGAAACATGGAGGTTTATGTGGACGATATGCTTGTGAAAAGCAGGTCTTCCGAAAATCATGTAGCCGACCTCGAGGAAACCTTTGGCGCTCTTCGAAAGTATAGAATGAAGCTGAACCCGATCAAATGCGCCTTTGGGGTAACCTCAGGAAAGTTCCTGGGCTTCATGGTGTCGGGACGTGGGATCGAGGCCAATCCAGAGAAAATTCACGCCATCCAAAATATGACTGCCCCAAGGTCGATCAAGGAGGTTCAATGCCTCACGGGAAGAGTCGCGGCTCTTAATCGCTTTGTTGCAAGGTCGGCCGAGCGATGTCTGCCCTTCTTTCAAACCCTCAAATAGCCGAAGAACTTCTGTTGGACCCCTGAATGCCAACAGGCATTCGAAGAATTGAAAAGCTACCTTAGCTCGCCCCCACTACTGGCGAAGCCCGAGCCTAAAGAGGAATTATTTTTGTACCTGGCGGTCTCTCCCACAGCCCTTGCAGCTGTCCTTGTTAAAGAGGAAATGAAAGTCCAGCGACCGGTCTACTACATTAGTCGCGTGTTGAGGGACGTCGAGACCAGGTATACTAAATTAGAAAAACTGACCTACGCCTTGTTGATTGCAGCTCGGAGACTCCGGCCTTACTTTCAAGGGAACACGGTGACGTTACTCACCGACCAACCGATCAAGGCGGTTTTGCACCGAGCTGATATCTCTGGAAGAATGGCGAAATGGGCCATCGAGCTCACAGAATTCGACATCAACTACAAGCCTAGACCGGCGATAAAAGCCCAAGTGTTGGCGGATTTCATAGTAGAATGCACCATCCCCGAGGAGGCCGAACCTGAGCAAAACAAAATTGACGACCTGAGGACTCAACCGAACTCCCCCGACGAAGAAGCCAGTTCGTCCGATAACTTTTGGACCCTCCATGTGGACGGATCGTCCAACATGACAGGCGTGGGTGCAGGCCTGATCTTGACCAGCCCGGAGGGAGTCGTTGCGGAGTACGCTCTGCGTTTTGAATTCCCCGCAACAAACAATGGAACGGAGTATGAGGCTCTGATCGCAGGATTGAGGATCGCCAGGGAGCTCGGAATTGGTCAACTCCGAGTGCACAGCGATTCCCAACTTGTGGTGGGGCAAGTCAGCGGGAGCTTTGAAGCGCGGGAGGACAGTATGGCCAAATATCTTGAGAAGGTGAAGGAGTTCATCCCTGCCTTTGGCAATTTCGACATCAGGCAAATTCCAAGGTCGGAGAACACCAGAGCCGATCTCCTCTCCAAACTGGCGACATCGGCTCCGGTTGAATTGCCAAAGGGCGTCCTCTTTGAAGTTTTAAAACAACCGAGTACGGAAGAATCGTGACTCGTAATGGAGATCGACCACGAGCCCAGCTGGGTCAACCCGCTAATAACCTATCTTAGAGATGGGATTCTCCCCCAGGATGCGAAAGAAGCCCGAAAACTCCGAAATCAAGCCTCCCGGTACATCCTTTATGAGGGCAAATTATACAAAAGATCGTACTCCTTGCCTCTCTTGAGATGCCTCTGACCCTCAGAAGCTGACTACGCTTTATGGGAAGTGCACGAGGGAGCTTGCGGAAGCCATTTAGGTGCCAGGTCTCTATCCCACAAGCTACTCCGCCAAGGGTATTACTTGCCAACAATGCACCATGATTCAATTGAATATGTCAAAAAGTGTGATCGATGCCAGAGGTACGCCAACATCCAGAGACAACCTGCTACCGAGCTTACACCCTTGGGTGCCCCATGGCCTTTTCCGCAGTGGGGGATGGATATTCTCGGCCCCTTTCCCATGGCGTCTGGTCAAAGGAAATTTCTCCTTGTAGCAATCGACTACTTCACCAAATGGGTCGAGGCCGAGCCACTAGCCAAAATCACAGAAGCGAAAGTGCAGGATTTCGTCTGGAAATCGATCGTGTGCAGGTTCGGTTTGCCTAGAACCCTCATCACTGATAATGGACGGCAATTCGCGGGAGCCAGATTTGCTGAATTCTGTGAAGACCTAAACATCTCCCACAAATTCACATCAGTGGCCCATCCCCAGGCAAACGATGAAGCCGAGGTAACAAACAGAACCCTTTTGCAGGGGATTAAGACCAGGCTCGAAAGAGCAAAAGAAACTTGGGCGGACGAACTTTATCATGTACTATGGGCTTATCGGACCACCCAGAGGTTGCCTACAGGAGAGACTCCCTTTGCTCTAGCATTTGGTACGGAAGCCGTCATCCCGATCGAGCTTAAACTCCCGTCGGCACGAGTCGTGGCATTCGACGAACCCCAAAACGCGCAAAGTCTCAGAGCCAACCTCGACCTACTGGAAGAAAGGCGGGAGATTGCTCAGGTTCGAATGGCAGCCTACAGACAGAAAGTTGCCCGATATTACAACGCCCGAGTGAAGAACAAGGCATTCAAAGCAGGGGATCTAGTGCTCCGACGAGCTGCTGTCTCACAACCACAAGGCCAGGGGAAGCTTGCCCCAAACTGGGAGGGACCTTATGAGGTCAAAGAAGTAGTCCGACCTGGAACTTATTATCTTAATGAACTCGGAGGAGCCGACCTCCTGCGACCTTGGAGCTCAGAAAACTTACAGATGTACTACCAGTAATTTCGTCCTAATCAAAAAATGCGTGGGACAATTCAAGCAGACGATATCGAAAACGAGAGGGCAACCTTATAAAAGTCGAAGGCCCGGTTCTTTTAGATCGGATGGGGGGAGAGGCCTTGCAACGCCCATATGTGCCCCCACAGCCCTGTTAGGGATAGGAGGAGAACCTCGCCCTAACTTGAGCAAAGTCGAAGGCCCGATTCTTTTAGACCGGATGGGGGGAGAGGCCTTGCAACGCCCATATGTGCCCCCACAGCCCTGTTAGGGACAGGAGGAGAACCTCGCCCTAACTTGAGCAAAGTCGAAGGCCCGGTTCTTTTAGACCGGATGGGGGGAGAGGCCTTGCAACGCCCATATGTGCCCCCACAGCCCTGTTAGGGACAGGAGGAGAACCTCGCCCTAACTTGAGCAAAGTCGAAGGCCCAGTTCTTTTAGACCGGATGGGGGGAGAGGCCTTGCAACACCCATATGTGCCCCCACAGCCCTGTTAGGGACAGGAGGAGATCCTCGCCCTAACTTGAGCAAAGTCGAAGGCCCGGTTCTTTTAGACCGGATGGGGGGAGAGGCCTTGCAACGTCCATATGTGCCCCCACAGCCCTGTTAGGGATAGGAGGAGAACCTCGCCCTAACTTGAGCAAAGTCGAAGGCCCGGTTCTTTTAGACCGGATGGGGGGAGAGGCCTTGCAACGCCCATATGTGCCCCCACGGCCCTGTTAGGGACAGGAGGAGAACCTCGCCCTAACTTGAGCAAAATCGAAGGCCCGATTCCTTTAGACCGGATGGGGGGAGAGGCCTCGCAACGCCCTAATGTGCCCCCGCAGCCCTGTCAGGAACAGGAAGAGAACCTCACCCTGACATGAGCGAAGTGGAAGGCCCGGACTCCTACGGGAGTCGGGTTCCTACGCCAAGAAGACTCCGCCCGGACTCCTACGGGAGTCGGGTTCTGCCGCCAAAAGGACTTCGCCCGGACTCCTACGGGAGCCGGGTTCCGCCGCAAAAAAAAAAAAAAAAAAAAAAGACTTCACCCGGACTCCCACGGGAGCCGGACTCTACCGTTAACATCAGCTACAAGACAACTCCACCCGGACTTCTACGGAAGCCTGGCTTTATTTGTGACCTTGATTACAGAAAAACTTTGCCCCAACTTTTATGAGAACCGAGCTACTCCAACTTCCGGAGGGCTTCTCCGTTCAGACTATCAAGGGAGCCAAACTTAGCCTCGACTTCAGCGGAGAAAAATCCAAGCAAACCTGACAAGCGGGTATCTCCGAACGACATGAACTGAAAAGGTCGCCGACGACCCTGGAACGACGTAACACAGACAAAGAGAAGGAAAGGAAAATGAAGAAGTTCGGCAGACAACTATTTAGCACAAGATGCAAACAAGGTACTGAAATCACTTTTTCATTTAACAGAAGTACACATTACAGGACCCGGTGGGTCAGAAAAAAAGAAGATACACGTCATCGCAAGCATCGCGGGCACGGTTCGGGCGGGACGAACCAGAGACCGCTCCGAGCTACGAACTCCGTCTCTATCCTTCTCAGTCGCATTCTCCAGTGCGTGTAACAGTTCTCGCCCATCTCGCCTTATTCTGTTCCCGAGGTCCCAACCTTAGCGGGAAAGGGGTGGGGTGGATCCCCGGAGACGGAGGGGCAATGACGACCGCCACCCGAGATGCTCCGACAAGGTCGGCATGCGTTACTTCCACCGTCCCCGCAACAAGTTCTACTGCCCCACCGTCGACACCGACCGCCTCTGGTCTCTCAGCCCCGACGGCGTCAAGGATCCCGTCATGGCTTATGACGGCTATTCTGCCCTCTTGACCGGTAACACCCCGCCTCGCTACTCCGAGATTCGCGGGCAGAATAATTTCACCGACAGCCCCCGTTATTAAACCCCTGTTGTTGAAGGAATTCTTCCTTGGGCTCCTTTTGGGACGACGGAGATTCTCACCGGCCGCCATTCTCCTTCTCTCCTTCCTCCAAACCCTAAGAATTCCCTCGAGGACAGCCTCCCGAGTAGATAACATGGTGTAAGGGAAGGAGACATGAACTGGGGAAGCAGGACTCTCAGATGAAAGAATTGCGCCAGGATGAAACCACGAAGGGACCGAGGGGTTTAAATAGCCGATGGATCCTGGCGCAATTATGGTGGCGGGTATTCCTGGGCCAACTGATGTGTGCCGCGTGGCATGCTTATCCCCTTCACCGCCATCGAGGGTTGACCGCTCGCGAATTCCCGCAGAGCGACGCTTAGGATCGCGTTTCAACGGGAGCTCCGAAAAGACTTTTCAAGTCACCTTCACCGAAAAATGGATTCTGACGTGCGCGCATTAAATGGGGGCGGCAGTGCGCAAAGTTCGAAGGGGCGATTCCGGCTGCGCACATCTCTCTCTCTGTGTACTTCCTTCGCTTGAAATTCAAACTCGAAAGTAGGGGGACTGGTGTTGGGTATAAAATATCCGCAGTCGAATTCAACAGCAGAACGGCTCCGCCCGGACTCCTACGGGAGTCGGGCTCCTCCATCAACAGCAGAACGGCTCCGCCCGGACTCCTACGGGAGCCGGGCTCCTCCATCAACAGCAGAACGGCTCCGCCCGGACTCCTACGGGAGCCGGGCTCCTCCATCAACAGCAGAACGGCTCCGCCCGGACTCCTATGGGAGCCGGGCTCCTCCATCAACAGCAGAACGGCTCCGCCCGGACTCTTACGGGAGTCGGGCTCCTCCATCAACAGCAGAACGGCTCTGCCCGGACTCCTACGGGAGCCGGGCTCCTCCATCGACAGCAGAACGGCTCCACCCGGACTCCTACGGGAGTCGGGCTCCTCCATCGACAGCAGAACGGCTCCGCCCGGACTCCTACGAGAGCCGGGCTCCTCCATCGACAGCAGAACGGCTCCGCCCGGACTCCTACGGGAGCCGGGCTCCTCCATCGACAGCAGAACGGCTCCGCCCGGACTCCTACGGGAGCTGGGCTCCTCCATCAACAGCAGAACGGCTCCACCCGGACTCCTACGGGAGTCGGGCTCCTCCATCAACAGCAGAACGGCTCCGCTCGGACTCCTACGGGAGCCGGGCTCCTCCATCAACAGCAGAACGGCTCCGCCCGGACTCCTACGAGAGCCGGGCTCCTCCATCAACAGCGGAACGGCTCTGCCCGGACTCCTACGGGAGTCGGGCTCCTCCGTCGGCATCAGTACGGCTCCGCCCGGACTCCTACGGGAGCCGGGCTCCACCATCGACAGCAGTTGCAGCTCTGCCCGGGCTCCACTCTCGGTACCAATTGCTGGAGGAGCCGAGCCTTAAGGGAGCCGAGCCTCATCCCTGACGCCAACGACTACAGCCGCAGGCAGACTCCTCCCGGGCTCCTACAAAGGCCGAACTCCGACCACTGCCGAGCCTTGATCAACAGATCCGTGTCCCTTGACAGATAGCAATAACTGCCATGATCCTGTTCCACTTCCTATAGTGGATTCCACGCGGCTCCACCTCCCCCTGCGACAGGTGCTGCGCGATCCCACTACTCTCTGACAGGCTGTGTCAACAGCTATGATGCTGCTCCGCTCCCTGCGGCAGGTGCTGCACGATCCCACTACTCGCTGACAACTAGCAGTAACGGACGCCGCTCCACTACCTGCAACAGGCCCTATGTGGCGGGCTATGATGGTGGCCACGTGTCTGCTCCATTATCTTTCGCAATCAATTCCCCTGACCATGGGCTGCCCACTACCAGGCTGTTACAAATGTCGCCATCAGTCCGTTGCCTCCCCCGCCTATAAAAGGGGGACTCAGATACGTTATTCTTTAAGCTCTTTTGCCTTATCTCAAAACTCTGCTAAACTCTCCGTTCGAGCACTCCATTCTTGTTGAGGCAAAGAACTGACTTGAGCGTCGGAGGGTCTTGCCGGAGCAACCCCACCTCCGGTTTAGACTTCCCTTGCAGGTCCCGGCGGCGACCGCGGCTTCCTCAACTCCAGCTTCTCCGGTGCAGGCGGATTTTTGCACCAACAGAGTCTTAATTACAGACTTACTTGGAACCCTATTTAATAGATAATAAATCGATTTGAGTGCATATCCCCAGAAGGATATCGACAAGCTGGCAAAACCCATCATGGATCGAATCATGTCTAACAGAGTCTGATTTCTCCTTTCAGACGTATTATTATGCTGTGGTGTTCCTGGAGGAGTCCATTGGGAGAGAATCCCATTCTCTCCTAGATATGTGAGAAACTCACCAGAAAGGTATTTTCCTCCTCGATCAAATCGAAGAGTTTTAATAATCTTCCCAGTTTATTTTTCTACTTCATTTCAGAATCGTTTGAACATTTCAAATGAATCTGATTTATGTTTCATCAAATAGACATATCCATATTTGAATAGATCATCTGTGAAAGTGATGAAGTAGAAATATCCCCCTCTAGCACTTGTGCTCATGGGCCCGCATATATTAGTATGTACTAGGCCTAAGAGTTCAGTAGCTCTCTCACCTTTTTCAGTAAAAGGTGACTTGATTATTTTATCAAGAAGACAGGATTCACAAGTTGAAAGTGATTCACAATCACTAACTTCGAGGATTCCCTCTTGAGTCAACCAGTTTATCCTGTTCTTGTTTATATGACCTAGCCTACAGTGCCATAAGTAGATATCTGATACACTATCTAATCTAGGGTGCTTGCCAATGGAATAGACTACATTAACAGGTTGTGATAACATATACACACCATTGTTCAAATGTCCACAAAAGATAATAACACCATTCATAATGATATTACAAATTTATTTTTTTATTAAAATTTCATAATCATTTCTGACTAGAAGGCCTACAGAAATATCATTTTAAAAAAAACTGAGATAAAAATGACAATCATTAAGAACAACAGTATGGGACTCAAATACATGTTTCAAGATTTCTAATGCTAGAACTAAAATTGGTCTTCCATCTCCAACGTTCAGAAACCTCTGATCTTGCTCGAATCTTCTACTGACCTGCAACCCCTACAATGAATTACAAATATGGTAAGGGCTACCGGTATCCAATACCCCGTCAGTTATATCACAAATAGAGAAATTACAAAGAGTTATCATATAAATACCTTGCCCAGCAACAGCTTGCTTCTTTCTCTGCCTGTTCGGGTCAAAGGAGGCAATGTACTGAGGACAGTTCCTCTTCCAGTGCCTCCACTTCTTGTAAAAGAAGTATTCAGCTTGACTCTTATCGAACTTGATCTTTCTGGTCTGGCCCTGCACTGATGTCCCAGCCTAAACTTGCACCTTTTTTACTTTCTTCTTCTTGTTTTTCTTCCCTTTCTTAAAGGGTTGAGAACCAGAAGATGAACCTCCCACTAAGTTCACCGACTCCTTGTGGAGTTGGTGATCCTTTTCAAAGTTCTGAAGCAACCCCAATAACCCATGATAGTTTACTTTAGGCTTTGTCATTCTATAATGAGTGAGGAATGGGAGATAAGACTTGGGCAGTGAGTTCAGTATTGCATCTTTCCCAAGCTGCTCATGCAAGAAAAAGTCGAGCTTGCTCAAACACTCCATCAGCTCGATCATGTACAATACATGATTAGTGACAGAGACACCATCCCTCATTTTGGTGTTGAAGATGGCACAACTAGTCTTGTGCCTCTCCATATCATCAGGTGTACCAAAGGCATACTCCAACACTTGAAGCATGTCCTTTGGCTGAGTCGTCTCAAATCTGTGACTGAAGTCGTCGCTCATGGTAGCAGCATGATGCAGCGCACCGTGGTCTGATCACTGAGCCATTTTTGGTAAGTGTCTCTGACTGTTCCACGTGCATTGGCAGCTGGCTCCTCAGGTGCAGGATCCGTTATCACATATAGGATCCATTTATGCTCCAGAACTACTTCAACTTTTGGTACCAGCTATCGAAGTTGGGTCCCACCAACTTATCATTGTCCAACAATGATCGAAGTGATAGGGAAGTGGCCATATCTGCACAAAGAAAAATCATAACCTAATTAGTAATTGATTCATTAAACCTAAAGATTTGAACTTTAATCAAAAGGTTTCTCTCACTATTTTATTCAAATTGATAGCCTCTATCTCCAATTCGAAGAATTATCCTAATTCTTTAGTGGGTACTAGAATCTACTTAGACTGCACACAAGCCCAACTTTGGTTGGCCAACCCATGTACATCTAAGCGTAGATTTATAACCAATTATTTCTCTAAATAATTTTTAGTAATTTTATTTTTGCCCCAGTCCCTAGTCAATAGGCTTTGGCCTCCACTGAAAAGGTCTAGTTAGGTCCAACCATTAACATGACCATACTTGACCCATCTAGTCAATGAATGATTAGGCCCAACTTTGGTTGGCTAACCTAACCACCATTTAGAAAGATGCAGTCAAGAAATCATATTATGAATGATAATTCCATCAGCCGATAAGCACCAGATCTTTGGGCCTCTAATGATTATCCAACTGATGGACCCATTATCATCCACTTAATGAGAGGCTATGATCTAGTTATCATCATAACTATTTTATTTTAAGGACCTAATAATTTTAGAAGATTTAATTGATTTAGAGGATGAGGTCAGATGAACCAACTTATCATGATCCTCCACTGGCTTCACCAAGTTAGCTTAAGGGAGATCATTAAAAAGGCTGGTCTAGGAGCACCTAAATCAGTCACATTGATTTACCTAGCTAACATGGGTCAGCTCGAATAGTCAAGTGATCCAATCAAAACATAATTTCATCAAGAGGCCAGGTAAGTTCAATCGGTGGGAGGATCTGCCAAAGCTTGCCTTAGACACCATCAGAAATAGCCAGGTAAGTGGGTTGCCAATTAAAAACCACCGGTCTGGTTTACCTTAGACACCAACTGGTTTAATTAGTTTTGATTAGATCAACCTAACAGTTCGTGCTAGACCGCTTAGCCAAGAATCAAGTCCATTTGGTTCTCGTTAAAGACATAGACTTGACCAACTACAACTATTGTAATTGATCTAGAGAATCCTTGACCTAATCTAAGACAACAATTGATTAGATTTAGTCCATTCTCTAATTAAGTCCATCTTTAACCTAACCTTAGGTCTAACCCAATTAATAGACCTAATTTCTACTAATCTATTAACCTAATGTGTTATGGTTTGTGTCTTAGGTTCTTCAATTCACAATCCTAAAACCTAATCAAATAACTTCTTAATTCTCAATTAAGTTTTGGGCTGAGGATTGGGGTTCGGCTTCTCAAAAATAATTTTCATGTTTGTAAAATATTTTTACAATATGGTTCTACCAACCAAGTTGCATGTTTAATTTATAATCAAAATATAAATAAAAAGAAAAGCATGAAACTACTTTAGATCTAATCTAAATAGGTTCATGTAATTGAAATAATTTCAACTTTAAACTTCGTAAATTTCTCAGACAAATATATGATGGTTCTTTATGCAAAAATTATTGATAAAGAGATTTTATTTTAGATTTAAATACTTTTTAAATATAATAATTCATAAATTTAATCTAGATTACATCTAACAAATTTATGATTAAAGATAGATCTACACGAACTAGGATAATCTTTGCACTATAAGGGGTAAACCTTACAGTAGAATAACATACAGTTCGTGATTGATATAAAAATTTTAATTTTAGATTTAACAATCAGATTATAAATTAGATTTAATCTAAGAAATAATCTAAATATATATAAATAATCATGTAATAAATAATCTAGGCTCTGATACCAATTGAAGGAACCAGATCTAGGGTTTCAGGGTTAGATCTTAAAACCTTTTCAAGATCAGGCAGCAGAAGATTAAAATAAATTAAAATTTATCTTATAAAATTAGAGAATCCCTAGATCTAAAATCCTATTACATGATTATTACATGACATTAAATCAAAAATTAAAATATAAAGAGCAAGAACTATATGTTGATCATATCAACATGTTTCTATACTATATCTAATGTATGTAAAATATAATAGATCAGATCTATTACCTTGCAAGTTAGATATTCTAACTTTGCTGATCTATGCTTAGGATGATGTTGCAAGCCGTACATGCATCCGGCCTCTAGGAGTCATCCACACAAGCCCATGAATCATGATCAGAAGTCCTGATCCAAAAAATCAACACAGTATGCTAGTATTATGCTGATTCTTCTTCGATGGTCGATCAGATGCTTTCTTCTTCTTGATTTAGATTCTTCTAAAGATGAAAAGTAGGAGAAAGAGTTTTAGATGAGACACTCTCAAAAAACTTACAGATGGAGGAAGGAAAGAGATGAACCCAACAACTCTAGAAGAAGACCCTCTTCTTCTTCTCTTTGCTCTAACCCAGACACCTAGTTTTGTGTCCATTAGATATCCACACCCTAAAACTCTCTCTCCTTAATTTTTGGAAGCCCTAAAGGTCTCTCAATGCTCTATGTTCCACAAGAATTTCATGAAGAAATTCATTTTAAATAGAGAGATATGAAGAGTCCTTGTCTAGGTCAAATACCTAGTCAAGGATTATCCAAACAAAGCAAGACAAGGGGCGCCCAACTCTTGGGCGTCCCCTCCTTATTTTTCTATCATGGACTACCAGTAAAGGGTGCATATTATGTATCATAAAAGTTATAAAAATTTTAAAAAAAAATTGGATAAAATCAGTACCATAAGGAAAGAGTTTTGGTTTCCTAAAACTCTATCTCATAGAATTTGAAATCCAAACTAATTCCTACTTTGACTTGATCCACAACCACATTCCATGTAAGAGAGAAAGAAAAAAAAATTTTAGGCATGCATGAAGACCTGGGAGAGAGGGTTTTGTTGCACAAAATAAGAGAGAGTGGGCGTGGGATAAGAGAGAGTGGGTGTGGGAGGCTAAGGTGGCGCAAGGTGGAATCCTAGTCTTACTATGATTCAATCTATGACTTGTTCAAATTTAGTTTCTCAAACTAAATCAAACTAAAATCAAATTAACCCAATTAAAATAGATCTTAATCCAATTAAAAGTCTAATTTAATTAGATTAAATTATATTTAAATCTGATTTATTTTTTTAATCAAATTAAAAATTAGGTTGACCCAAGTCCTATTTGAACTAGGACTAGTTTTTTTCTTGCACTTAACTTATCCAATAAACCAATTGGACTTGATCCAATCAAGTCTAAATCAAATCTAATTAAATTATATTCAATTAGACTTAATCTAAACCCATTGGCTTAATCAAATTAAGCCAATTAGCAATCGAATTGCTAATCGATCCTCCTACAACACTTGCACTAGGTTAAATGTCAATCGTATTGATCGATTAACCCTAGAATGATTCTTAATCATTGATCAACCATCTGATCAGATTGTGAACTCTAGTGTGTGTGACCTCATAGGTCTGAACCTAAGCTGATAGCACAAAAATAAATTTCTATACCAATCGAAGTGACCATCTAGCAATGGTATCTGACGATCGGATAGGTCGAATGTGTAGAACAACATTCTTAGAACCCATGTGGTCATAGTTTTCATATAATTCATCCTCTTGACCAAAATACTCATAGGACACCTCAGAGTTCAACTGTTAACTCTGATCAGGTTATCCACATTGTATTTCAAAATATCAAATCTATCTGATGGATTATCTGGGTCAAGGTTTTGCTAAATTGAAATACAGCGACTCATTCTTCTCCAACTTTTGGAGTGGTCAATCCTATCTCGATCACACTTTGACTTTGCAAGTACTTGACTATGCCCAGAAGCCTTCTGTCACTGAATTAAAAATTCAGTTAGTCCAGTACCAAAGCATAGTGAGTTGCTTGCAAGTCACTGAGGCGATCTCAGGTCTAAAGGACACTTATACCTATATCCCATCAGAGACATTCTCGACAGTAGAATGCTCTGGAGTTGATCACGTTCAATGATGATGTATCCTTATATCTCACCTATATGCCATACTAGTGTCTCTACACTCTTTGGTTAATAGGACAACCAACCCATATGGCCTACAGCGACCTATGCTCGATAGAGGCTGTCGTCCTTATTAACAGCCTATCATTTGATCATGAACAGTTTTAAGGACTAATCGATAAATCCTCTCTTTATCGAATCTAAATAGGCCTAAGGACTTCATCACAACAACAGAGTTTATTAGAAGATGAAAATTTATGATAAAAATATCAAAAATATATTTTATTTATTAACAAATCAATTACAATACTTGATTGCTCAACCGTCAACAGGCTGATGATTAGCATTTGGGATATATTTTCCAATACTTTGATCCTTGTATGGAGTATTCTGGATATGGTGAAGTATGCATAGAGGTTGTGAGTGATCAATAAGGGATCAGTCACTCTTAATAAGAAGAGTAAACATCCTATGTGATCTCATATGACGATGATTCGGAAGTCTTTGGCCAAAACAGGATGATAATTAAAAAAAAATTTCTAATATATCATTGACTGAATCATCACCTTCAGATCGAGATACATAAAGATAAGTGATAGATTTGATATATTTTCATGCCTACAGCTCATCCGAGATATTGTTTGATTGAAGGATTGAATTACACAAGACTTGTCACTGAAGGATATTTTGATATTTTTTCATCAAAATTCTAAATCTTTCGAGCTGTCATGACATATTGCTAGACATCAATTTTAACTTATGAATTTATCAGAATTAAGAGAGTTTAATTCTGAAGTCAATTTGAAAGAGTCTAAGTTGATTGGGACTCTTCGGATGACCTAATCTCATCGGATTAGGATTACGTTAAAAGTCTTGATCCACCACTGACTAGATTTGAAACCCAATGGGTCATACACTTTGAGATTTGATCTTGATCTAATTTAATTAGAGTTTAATATAAATTTTATTTATTAATTTGATATGCTAGCATATTGTATTAACCCAAGTTCCTAAATTGGTTTGGTTCAAAGTGTTTGAGCTAACCTAGACCAATTACCTTTGATCCAATGGAATTGGATCAATTTAAATTGAAACCTTATCCAACTTGAACCAGTTCAAGTGGAGAAGGACTCCTCTATGTCCACAAAAAGTCACATAAAAAATAAATGCCGCCCCATCTCAAATTAGCATGTGAAATGGAGTGTCCTTCTTAAAGAAGGCTCTTAATTATACGTGTTGCCTTAAAAGATAAACCAGATATCCTATGATTTAATGCCAAAATTGATTGAGTTTTTATGACATGTAGAAGAGGAAGAGTCCTTCTACTACAAGTATCTGATATGCCAAAAATTTATATGGTGAATTTATTCACCACGTGAGAAGATGGAGTACCAAAGGTTGGCACCCCTTCATCCCATGTGACATCCTTTGGTCCCCTATTTATATGGGACACCCTACTTGGTTTCATACTATAATTTTAAATTAAAATCAGAGAGGAGGGATGTGGTAATCACAAAAGCAATTTTGGAAAAAAATTGAGAAAAAGGCAAAGGAAATTGGAGTGGCAAAATTTGCAAGAAGGGTGGTGAGATTTTTGACAAGGGTTGCTAGTGTGCCCTAGGGTTTGGTTTTTCCATATGTTGGAGCTAAAAATCAAATCCTAGATTGTAATACATCTGAAGAGTGTCTTCTTGGTATCATTTTGATGGTGAGATCGAAAGTAACTGAGTTTTGGCGCAATCATACCATAAGTTCAAAGCCGACAGTGTTCTTTAGGGGACTAGGCTGCGGTGGCGCACCAGTTAGGAAGGACCTTGGCTTACTTCCGTGTGGATTACTATTGGAGGACTTCTACCTTAGGCCCTCATGGAAAACACCAACATGCCACTTTTTTATTTTGGTGAAAGTATAAAATTCTATCCCTTTTGCATGCTTGTTTTTGTTTTATTGATATCGACAAAGTGATTTTAGGGTTTGGATTCTGGCTCGATAGGTTTATTTGATAAAACTATTGATTTGTATGATTTTAAAAATTTAAAAATATCTTTTCACTATGTGGTCAAAATTTAATAGTGGTATCAGAGCCATCCTTATCTGATTCGATCAAACAAGTATAAAATTGTAGCATAGAATCGTTCTTGTGCATATCCTGCTAAAATTTTGTGTTGACTTTTTAGCATCAATCTTTTAAACTCAAAAATTATTTTTAACTTTACATATAACATGATGTTAAATTTTAGTTATTAAATTATAAATTTATGATAATTTTAAAATTTATATTATCATGGTAGTATGATGCTTAAATTGATGCATTGTTAAGGGTGTAATGCATGCCTAATGTGATTAGGGTTTGCTATATTTCTTCAATATGCTTGTCATATGTTTTGATCTTAATTACACCTTTATATATATTTTTTTAGCATGATTATATGATTGCTATTATAAATAGTTGAAGTATGTCAAAATGCTTAATTTGTAGTGTACATTTTGTGTAGTTGTAGTTAGGATGTGCCAAGACTAGTTTAAAGTCTCTTGTAAAAATTATATTAAGTTGTAATATCGAGATTTACTTTCAATTTTAAAGTCAAATTTTTTAGATCAATTGATGTCGAGAAAAGTGTGAATGGTGATTTTCTAATTAGGTCCGTATGCTGATCTGGCCAACTCTGTTGGTGTCTAAGAAAAGTTATAGGGAGCCTCCTACCTACTTACCTGGCCAATTTGGTCTTATTGAATTTCAGACTTAGATTGATTAGTGATGTAGACACTACAAGGGCCTCCTATCTCTTTATCTTCTTTTACTATCTTCCTAAGCCCTTGTCCTAATTCGAACTTGCCCTTACTATATTTGGACTTGTCCTAACAAGGGAAGGAAGAAAGAAATTGGACAAACTAGAGATGAATGTAAGAAAGAAGAGATAGACTTCTGAATACCAAAACACCGGAGACTCCACGCTATTTATAATTAGCGTGGAGATGCCTATCAATGGGTGTTATCCAATCCACATGCCCCAAATCAAATTTCAGAGGTCTTTCCACATTTTAAATAGAGCAAAAATCATATCTGATAAGAGTCCTTCTGCAGGTGAAACTCTCTTATTAGATATGACGTTTTATTCTTCTTTCGCACACACCCAATAAAAGATGTGATAAGCATCTTTTCGTTAATCAGATTATTTTCAAATTTTTACACATAGAAACTCTTTCCTTAAATATATAAAAATCAAAAGATTATCTGATATAAGTGGTGTCTAAGAGACTTAAAGCAGAAGGAGTCTATGCGGTCTTTTATCGGTGTTTTTGAAGAGTCGCGTAGCATCAATTTGTGGTGCCCTCCTTCTCCACCACATATCAATGCCTCATGCCATCCAAGGGCTCATATTGGAGGTACCATTTAGCTTTTTTAGGCATGGAAAAACTTAAAAATAAGGTGGCATGGGTGTTTGGTTAAGAGTCCATAACCAAATGGACTCTTTAGTCCATATCTATCCATAACACCAAGTCAAAGCTAACCCAATCCAATTAGGCCAAACCAAATAAGAGGAATTCAATTAGGTGCCAATATTTGGATAACCTAAATTAGACCCAAATAAATCATGAGCTTAATTAACTCAATTCTATTCAAATTAGAACCGAAATCAAAATCGATTCGATTTTAAGAGCTAGTGTTTGCAACATGTGCTAGCATGTTAACTCTGCAAACTTAATCTAATCCAATTAGATCCTTGATTAGTCTCTTTTATGTGTAACTCATTAAATTTCTCATCTAGCTAGCAGTAGGTCCAGATGCAAGTGGATTAAATTTGATTAGAACCTTTCTAATCAATTTAGGTTCGAAACAAGCTAACCTAAACTCAGCAATTAGAACCCTATCTAATTATGATCAAATTAAACCTTTAATTTGATCAAACTCACAAGTATAGATTGATGTCTAGTAATATATCATAACTATCTAAAAAATATAAAATTTGATTGAAAAAATCAAATATACCCTTCAGTGGTAAGTTACCGTGCAACCCAGTCCTTTGATCATCCTGCATCCTGAATATGTTTATGAGTATGGAATCATGTCAAACTCAATACATATTCTTATTGATTCTTTATCAATCAATGATAACTCTAATGAAGCACTAGAATCCCTATCTAACATTCATTTTCTTTGACCAAAGTCTTCCTGAGTTTATCAAGAGAAAAGAATACATAGGATGTCATCTCTTCTTACTAAGAGTGATCAATTCCTTGTTGACCTACTCACAATCTTCATACACACTCCATCATATTTAGAACATCTCGTACATGATTTAATATCATGTTTGAGTGTGAACCAAAATATGAATTCATATGTACAAGATTCCATAGTGGTCTCAGGTCTAAGGACTATTTGCACAACTCCCACTTAGAGAATTATCTTTTGACATGTAAGTAAGACTTCATAAGATATTCTCTATTGGTGGGTTAATTTAGTGAACTCATTCCTTAATGAGCATCCACACCTTTGTATCAGTGTTCCCACATAAGTGGCTTATGAGATCAGCCATCCTCTCTATTGAGCATACAAAGGATGTGCCAGTCTTTCCGAACATTGATCTCCAACTCAACATTCTTACGACCAAAAATATTTAAGATTAGGATTTTAGGATTTTAGATCTCACAGGCATGACTCATTCATGTCCTCTAAAATCATTATCCTAATCTATGAGGTTCATCATAATCCTTAATATAAAAAGATGTAACTGAAATGATGAATAAAAAATACCTCATTTTTATTTATATCAAAAATAAATATCTTTACATAAATTGGAAGAATATTTGAATAAGTCCCATCATATAACCCTTGTGATTGGCTTGTAGGGCACTTGTTCTTTTAATCTCCCACTTGCACTAAAGCCAATCACTTTTGTATTTTAATCCCATACAATCAAGATAGCGATCAAACAGTTGCTGTGATAATGCCTTAGTGAATAGGTCTGCTATATTATTCTTAGTTTCTACTCATTCTAATATAACATCTTGTCTTTCGATAATCTCTCGAACAAGATGGAAGCGTCTGAGGATGTACTTTGATCTATGATGAGATCTTGATTCTTTAGCTTGAATAACAGTATCAGTATTGTCACAATAAAGAGACACTAGTCCTTCAATCGCAGGAATAACTCCTAACTCCATGATGAATTTCTTCATCCAAACAGCTTCCTTAGCAGCTTCACTAGCAGCAATGTACTCTGCTTCAGTAGTTGAGTTAGCTACTGTTTGCTGCTTCGAACTCTTCCAACTCACTGCTTCTCCATTCAGGGTAAAAATATATCCTAAAATTGATTTGCTATCATCTAGATCGGATTGAAAACTAAAATCTGTATATCCTTCTAGCTTTAATTCTGATCCTCCATATATTAAAAAAATATCTTTAGTTTTTCTCAGATACTTAAGAATATTTTTCACATCTTTCCAATGATCTTCTTCTGGATCAGCTTGATACCTACTGACTATGCCTAATGCATAAGCCACATCAGGCCTAGTACATAATATGGCATACATAATAGATCCTACTGTCAAAGCATAAGGGATAGAATTCATTCTTTCTCTTTCTTTCGATGTCTTTGGACATGTTTTCTTAGAGAAATGTATGCCTTGACTTATAGATAAGTAACCTCTTTTACTTCCCTCCATGTTGAATCTCTTCAATACTAAGTCAATGTACCTAGATTGGGATAAACCTAACATTCTTTTAGATCTATCTCTATAGATCTTTATACCCAAAATGTAGGATGCTTCACCCCAATTTTTTATGAAAAACTTATTAGATAGCCAAGTTTTGATTGACTGGAGTATTGGGATATCATTCCCAATCAATAGTATGTCATCGACATATAATACTAAGAAGACCAAAGCACTCCCACTAGCCTTCTTATATACACATGGTTCATCCATATTTTTTATGACGCCAAACTCTTTGACTGTCATATCAAATCGGATATTTCAATTCTTTGATGCCTGCTTTAATCCATAAATAGATCTTTTAAGCTTGCATACCTGGTTTGGCCTCCTATTGGAGACAAAACTTTCTGGCTGAGTCATATAAACCTCTTCCTCAAGATTACCATTAAGAAAGATAGTCTTGACATCCATCTGTCAGATTTCGTAATCATAGAATGCAGCTACAGCAAGTAAAATCCGTATAGACTTCAGCATAGCCACTGGTGAAAAAGTTTCATTATAATCAATCCCTTGCTTTTGTCTGAAACATTTTGCCACTAACCTAGCTTTGTAGGTTTCAATTTGGCCATCTGCTCCGATCTTCTTTTTGAAGACCCACTTGCATCCTATTGGGGTTACACCCTCAGGTGCATCAACTAGTGTCCACACTTGGTTGGAATACATTGAGTCCATTTCAGATTTCATAGCATCGAGCCACTTGTCAGAGTCTTCACTCATGACGGCTTCCGAATAAGTCAATGGATCATTATCTTGAATGATACTAGTCTCATTATCATTTTTTATGATGAAACCATATCTTAAGGGTGCATAATGCACTCTATCTGACCTTCGGAGAGGAGGTGTAAATTTTGGATGTACCACATTACTAGGTACTTCTGGTTGAGAAACTTTCGTTGGTAATTCTAGAACACTTTATAGGTCTTGAAATTCCTTGAGTTCAATATTCTTTCCACTGCCTCCTTCTTGGATGAATTTTTTTTTCAAGAATATGGCATGCCTACTGACAATTACCTTTTGTTTAGTAGGGTGGTAGAAATAATATCCTCTAATTTTCTTAGGATATCCTACAAATAAATAATTGTCCGACCTTGCACCTAGCTTATGTCCAAAAATATTTTTAACATAAGTAGGACAGCCCCATATTTTGAGATGTTTAAGACTGGGCTTCCTACTGTTCCATAATTCATATGGAGTGTTAGGTCCTGATTTTGAAGGCACTCTATTAAGAATATATGCAGCAGTTTCCAAGGCATATCCTTGGAAAGATATTGGAAGATCAGCATAGCACATCATAGACCGTACCATTTCCATAAGAGTACGATTCCTCCTTTCTGCTACACTATTCAACTGTGGCGTATAAGGAGGTGTCTATTCAGAGAGAATTCCTTATCCTTTAAGATGATCAAAAAATTCACTGGATAAATACTCGCCACCTCGATTAGATCGAAGGACTTTAATATCTTTTCCAATTTGTTTTTCAACCATCTTTTGATATTCCTTAAACTTATCAAATGCATCGAATTTATGTTCCATGAGGTACACATATCCATATCTTGATAAGTCATCTGTAAAAGTAATAAAATAGGAATATCTTTCTCTAGCTAAAGTTGTCATGGGCCCACATACATCTGAATGTACTAAGGCTAATAACTTATTTACCCTTTTTTCATGTCCAGAGAATGGAGTCTTGATTATTTTTCTCATGAGACAAGATTCACAAGTTTCATATGATTCAAAATCATATGGTTCAAAGAATTTCTCTTTGTACAACTTGATTATCCTTGACTCACCAATATGACCAAGACGGCAATGCCAGAGAAATGACATATTTATATCTTCTCTCTTTCTTTTTATATTTTCATGAATATAAAAAATATTTTTATTAAGTAATAGAATTAGAAGACCATTATCAAAATATCCATTGCCAAATAATTCATTTGCATGAAATATAGAGCAACCACTGCCTATAAATTTTATTTCATATCCACATTATATTAAAAGAGGTACAGATATGATATTTCTCAAAATCTTTGGCATATAATAATATTTTTCTAATTCTAGAGTTTTTTTTGATGGTAGCTCCAGCAGGTAAGTTCCCACAGCTTCAGTAGAGATTGATTTTCCACTAACACCGAAAAGCTTGAACTCACTTTTCTTCAGCCCTTTGATTCTCTGTAACCCCTACAACGAATTGCAAATATGAGAACCACATACGGTATCCAATACCCATGAATTACTTGCTGAAGAACTTAGTGAAAATATAGTATGTATCATATATATACCTTTGTGTGCCACACTTGCATTTTCTTTCATCTTTGCAAGAAAACTCTTGCAATTTCTTTTCCAATGTCCCGTCTTGCCATAGTGATAACATGTCATATCTGCAGGGACATGCTTTGCCTTCTTCTTCTTGAAGGTGCTTCTTTTAGGGTTCAATTTCTTTCCTTTCTTTGAACCCTTCCTGCCATATTTATTTTTATCCACCATAAGAAGTGGACCTCTTTCTCCCTTTATATGATTTTTAGCTATTTTCAACATATTTAATAGCTCTAGCAGGAAAATATCTAGTTTGTTTATATGGTAATTCACCACAAACTGGGAGAATGATTCTGGGAGAGACTGGAGGATTAGATCTTGACTGAGTTCTGCATCCATGGTGAATCCTAATTGACCTAATTTGATGATCAAGTCAATCATCTTCAGTACATGATTTTGAACTGGAGTTCCCTCAGTCATCCAAGCCCGAAACAACTACTTAGATAATTCATATCTAGCAGTTCGGCTCTGTTCTCTATATAGCTCTTTTAAATTGAGCAGTATGAAAGAAGCATCCATTTCCTCATGTTGCCTCTATAATTCATTACTCATGGAGGCCAACATTATACATTTAACAACCATGCTATCATTTTGTCACATCTTATATGTGGCCTTTTCCTCCTTTGAAGCATCTTCACTGACTGGACTAGGGTCAGGTGTGTCCAGAATGTAAGACAACTTTTCTTGCATAAGCATTATATGCAAGTTTCTCAGCTAGTCCACATAATTGGGATCAGTCAGCTTATTTGCATCAAGGATGCAATGTAGTGAGAGTGAAGTAGCCATAATGTAGAGTTTTAATCTACAAGAATTAAGAATAATCATATAAGCAGACGATTCATGGTGACATATATAACTAGATGAGATCTTTTTATTCTAGTTATTGCTCTCACTATTTTATTATATATCGTAGCCCTCTCTATGATAGACGAGAAATCCTAAATCGATCTCTTAGTGGGGTTGAGATCTTTATTCCTTAAAGAAGTCTTGTGGATAGCACAACAAACTTCAGTGAGATCAAAGGTAGGAAAACTTTTCCAATTATATTCTCAACATAAACTGCCTCTAAAATATTTATAGTCTTGTAGATAGCACAACAAACCATAATATTTTAGTTAAGTCAAACCCTTCATTTCTATATAGCCATATTTGAAATTAATATTGCTCTTGTGGATAGCACAACAAAGCAATAATAATTCAAATATGCCATAAGCATTCATAATGCACCAAGATTTTATTATATTAGTCCCATAGTAAGTTTTGTGGATAGCACAACAAACTTACTATGATTCTTAAAATAATAATCATCTTAGCATGAAGGAAGGCTTTAGTAGTGTAATAAACACTGAGCAGACCAAATTCAAGATTTAGACTAACCCAATTGGTCAGATAAGTATGTGGGGTTCTCTCCGTTGCTTTTCTTAGACACCAATAAATTAGTTAAGTCAATCAACGAAACCAATTAAAGAACCACCTTTAACACTTGCCTAGATACCAATTGATTAATCGACTCAAGAATTGGTTAGCCACTGGTTCTGATCACTGTGACTTAATATAATTTTTTATGAGGGCTTTAGTGGTCACAAGCACATCCTTAAAAATTTAACTACATGATTATGATCTAACAAATATATATTAAATAAATCATAACAAAGTTATTTACATAATATAACACATATAGTATATCATATGCATGCAACTCGCATGTATATATAATTCTATATATAGACATGCTCATATAATTGAACCAATCAAGATTGGCTCTGATATCACTGTTGGGTTATGATAGCACAGTGGAAGTATGAATTTCATAACTTTGCGTAATAAAATCATAATTATCATACCCTAAGTTAAAACCTCCTTGGTGATTAACAATCAGATATCCAAACATGCATGACACTACAGAAGATATAGAAGAATACCTGATCGCTAAATCCAAAAAATTTTGATAGAACTTTCACTAGGCACCCAAGCGTTCGCCCTCCAATGGTGATCCACACAGAGACTGGATCAAGACACAAGCTCCTTCAAGACTATTCTTCTCTAATTTGGGTAGCACAACACTCTTGTGTTTTCTTGAACACCCTCCTTGAAAGAAGAGTGCCCTATAAGCCAATCGTAAGTGTGTTGTGATGGGACTTTCTTTAAAATTTTTCAACTCATGAAATGATATTTATTATTTGAGACATTGATTCATCATATTAGCTGCATCTTAATATGTCTAAGATTATGATGAACCCCAAAGATTAGGATAATAATTTTAGAAGACATGAATGGGTCATGCTAGTGAGATCTAAAATCTTAAAATCCTAATCCTAAATATTTCTGATCGTAGGAGCATTGAATCAGAGATTAATGTTCCAGATAGACTGGCACATTCTATGTATGCTCAATGAAGAGGGTGGCAGATCTTACTAGTCACTTGTGTGAGACATTAATACAAGGACATAGGTGCTCATTTCAGAAATGAGTTCACTGAATTGACTTGATGAAAGAGAACATCTAATGGAAGCCTTATTTACATGTCAAAGATGGTTCTCTAAGTGAGAGTTGTGCAAGTGATCCTTAGACTTGAAACCACCACAGAATCTTGTGCACATGAACCCATATTTTGGATCATACCCAGGCATGGTATTAAGATATGTACGGGGTGTTCTGGATATGGTGGAGTGTGTATGAAGGTTGTGAGTAGGTCAATATGGAATCGATCACTCCTAGTAAGAGGAGATCGCATCCTGTGTATTCTCAATCCTAGATGACTCAGAAAAGTCTTTTGGTCAAAAGTAGGAAGAAGATTTAAAAGAGTTTCTAATGCTTCTTCATTGGAGTCATTATTGGTTAATTAAGAATCGATATGAATATGTGTTTGAGTTTGACATGATTCCATACTCATGAACATATTCAAGGTGCAAGGATGATCAATCGATTGAATTGCATGGTAATTTACCACTGAAGGGTATATTTGGTATTTTTATCAAATTTTATATCTTCTGGATAGTCATGATACATTGCTAGATATCAATCTTGACTTATAAATTTTTGATCGAATTAAAGAGTTTAATTTGATTGCCAATTAAAAATGATTCTAATTATTGCGCTCGGGTTAGCTCGATTGGACCTAAATCAATTAGATTGAAATCTAATCAAATTTGGTCAACTTATACTCGGACCTACTGCCAGCTAGATGTGGAACCCAATGGATCACACACATATAAAAATTGGCCAAGGACCCTTTTGAAAAAGGTTGATTGTAATTTTGGATTCAATCAGGGTTCTAGTAAGCATGCTAGCACGTGTGGAAACCCTTGCTCGTTTGGAGACTAATTTGGTCCCATACCTTGCTAATTAGCTAGCCCAATTTGGTAGACATTTGGGTCAAGATATGTCACTTGGAAGCAGCCCAAATTGGGGCACCACATCCCATGTTAACACCAATTATGAAGAGTTCAAGTTGTGGTGGACTCTTGGTGCAAAACAGGTTCTGCGTACAAGTATTGGCATGGCCAAAAGAAAAAATATTATTTTTTATGAGATTAAAATTATGTGTGATAGCTCACATCACCCTACATCCTTTGATACATATCTCAAAGTATGAGATATATTTTTTCTAGAATTTTTGAAGAAGAGAAAAAATTGAAAAAAGAAGGATGTCTCGCACACACATGCAAAAGCGTCGCATCTCTCCATGATTTGGAGAGTATTTCTCCCTATCAAATGCTTTCAAATTAGAATAATTTTTAATGATAATATTCTATATTTGATAAGATATTTTTGATAATTTTTGTATAATTTTTTCAGACTTATCTGGATGACAAACGGATGCCATAAGTCGGTCCTAATGCCTGCGCACGTGGTGATCAGCACTCGCATGAAGAGGTGCGAGGATAGCATCCTTCCATGAGAATCTTATCACTAGTTTTGACTTTTTGGAATTTAGATTGAATCAATAATCCACATGGATTTTTGAGGATTTTTTTAATTTGAGAAGGGATGTGAAAACATCCCTTCTTTGGTTGCACACGTGCAGATCAGGGTGCTGATCGACGTATCATGGATAAGAGTCCTTCTACTTGAAGGAACTCTTATCTCTGATAATCAGATTGTTGCTCCTTAGATTGATTTTGATGATTACAAAGCAGTTGAAGGGGTACTAATAATTTTCATTTGAAAAAGACCCATTGCTCTTCAGGGGCAAAATCATAATTTTACCAAAATCCTGATTTGAAAGTATTAAATAATAGAACAAAAGATTTGTGATCCATTGATAAAAATTTTATTGTTTTTGGACTTGTATTTTTAAAGTTATGCATGTTTGAAATCCATGAGTCGACCCATGAGTCAGCTCATGGCACAATGAGCTGTTTGACACGCAGAATTTTTGGCTTGGCACAACTTGTGAGTCGACCCATGAGTCGACCCTCAAGGCATGAGTCGACCCATGAGTCGACCCCTGCAGTTTTTAGGCCAAAAATTATAGAACCCTATTTTCTGGTATTCAACCACAGAGGTCGACCCATGAGTCGACCCCCAGGCATGAGTCGACCCATGAGTCGACCCCTATGACGGGATTTCTCCGCAACGACTAGTTTTTAACCCATTTTATATATTTTTAATGCTCATTTAATATGGTCTAACGGCTCTTTTTCAGCCTAGAATATTTTTCTCTATTTCTTAAAGCTATAAAAGGATCCAAAAGGTGGGAAACAAGTAAGAAAAAAAGAGATTTGAAGAGCATTCAAGAGAGCATTCAAGAGCATTCAAAAGAGAGAATTTGAAAAAGGGTTTTTCAAGCCAACTTTTCAGCCCTTATCAAGAGTTCATTCAAAGCTTTGAAGAAGCCTTTAAACCAAGCTCACCAACTCCTCAAGTGCACATTCAAGTCTCCAACCACTTTGAGGAAATCCAAAAAGGGTCTTCTTCTCCTGAGTAAAGTGTATTTAAAGTTATATTCGCTCATTAAAGGAGCTTTCTTTGTACTTATTTGTGCTATAAATTGTTTTACTCAGTTTGAGTGATTGTTTTTGTTTTGGAGGGGTTCCAAAATAAGAGAAGGTTGATCCGAACCTAGAATCGAAGTGTATTGGGTTGGCTTGTATCCGAAAAACAAGTGGTCTAGCTTGAGATAGCTAGAGTCAGAGTTTTCGACATTTTTATTCGGGTTGAATACAAGATTAGTGGATTGGAATTCTCAAGTAGGAGCTTGAAGAGTGGATGTAGGTGCAAGGTTGGCACCGAACCACTATAAATCTTTTTGTTTGTGATGTGCATAATTGCTTCTCTTTGACTCTTCATTATTTCCTTGCATTCTTGCTTTTGGCAATTAGTCTTGAATTAAGTTTATTCTTCTCATTCATTTAGCTATTGACGAGCATTTTTCATAAGTCATTAGTTAAGCTTAAAATTTTTAGAAACCCAATTCACCCCCCCCTCTTGGGTTGCATAGCTGGGCAACAAGTGGTATCAGAGCCTGGTGCTCTAGCCCTTCTTTGATCTAAACAATCAAAGAGCCAAAGATCTATGGCAACCCACATCGGCACTTCTCTTGCCGAGGGGCAATCCACCAACTGACCTCCACTTTTTAATGGGTCTAATTACACCTATTGGAAAGCTCGGATGAAAATATTCATACAAGCACTCGACTATGATATGTGGAGTATCATAGTGAACAGTCCTCACACACCCACTAAAATTATAGATGGTGAGGAATCAACCAACCCGAGAAAGAATGGGATGAGGTTGATAAGAAAATGGCCCAATTAAATGCTAAAGCAATGAATGTTCTTTATTGTGCTCTTGATGCAAACGAATTTAATCGCATTTCTACTTGTTCATCTGCTAAAGAAATATGGGATAGGTTAGAAGTAACCCATGAGGGAACCAATCAAGTAAAAGAGTCTAAAATAAACATGCTTGTGCATAAATATGAATTGTTTAAAATGGAGCATGATGAGTCCATAACTGTAATGTTTACTCATTTTACTGATATCATTAATGGTTTAAAGAGTCTTGGTAAGTCCTATACTAACAGTGAGCTTGTAAGAAAGATTCTCAGGTCCTTGCCAAGAACTAGGGAAGCCAAAGTGACTGCCATCCAAGAAGCCAAGGACTTGAACACTCTACCTCTAGAAGAGCTTCTTGGATCTTTGATGACTCATGAGTTAAGCATGAAGCAACATCAAGAGGAAGAAGTCAAAAAGAAATGAACCATTGCCCTCAAATCCACAGCTCCTCCTGATGAAGAAACTGATGACACTGAAGATGAAGAACAGGATGAAAAGATGGCACTCATCACCCAAAGATTTAAGAAATTTTTGATAAAAAAGAAACAGGGGATGAGGAAGAGGCCATTCACAAAAGGAGAACAAAGCAAAGAAAAACAGAAAGACCAACCCCTTATCTGCTACGAGTGCAAGAAGCCGGGACACTTCAAATCCGAATGTCCACAACTGAAGAAAGGTCCCAAGAAGTTCAAGAAGAAGGCCATGATGGCCACATGGAGTGCGAGTGATGACTCAAGCTCCGATGAGAAAACCTCAACCGAACAAGCCAACCTGTGCCTTATGGCACACGAAAATGAGGTGTGTCTAGCATCCCAAGGAGGAAGCAGGAAATGGTATCTTGACAGTGGATGCTCGAGACACATGACTGGTGATGAATCATAATTCATCATGCTTGATGCTAAGGATAGAGGGATGGTCACCTTTGGAGATAATGGCAAAGGAAAGATCATCGGTATAGGTAACATTGGTATCACTCCCTCCAAATACATTGAAAATATTTTGTTAGTTAATGGTTTAAAGCATAATTTACTAAGCATTAGTCAATTTTGTGATAAAGGATATAAAGTTGTTTTTGAATCATCTGTTTGCATTGTAACTAGTCCTATTAATGATGGCATTAAATTTATTGGACACAGACATGGCAATGTTTATACGGTAGATTTAAATGATTTAGCCAAAATAAACATGCAATGCCTAGTATCCTTGAATGCTAAAGTTAATGAGACTAGTTGGCTTTGGCATCGTAGACTTGCACACATTAGTATGCATTCTCTTTCAAAATTAATTAAGAAAGAATTAGTTCTTGGCTTGCCTAAACTGAATTTTGAAAAAGATAGAATTTGTGATGCATGCCAACTAGGTAAACAAACAAGAGTTTCATTTAAATCCAAAAATATTGTTTCAACTTCTAGACCTTTAGAGCTTTTGCATATGGACTTATTTGGACCAACTAGAACCACTAGTCTAGGAGGAAAACGATATGGTTTTGTAATTATAGATGATTACTCTCATTTTACTTGGGTTTTCTTTTTAGCATACGAAGATGAAACTTTTCATATTTTCACTAAATTTTACCGGAAAGTCACTAATGAAAAAGGATTTTCAATTCAAAATATTCGAAGCGATCATGGAACTGAATTTGAAAATCAAGACTTTGAAAACTTTTATGATGAAAATGGAATTGGCCATAACTTCTCTGCTCCTAGGACACCCCAACAAAATGGGGTAGTTGAAAGGAAAAACAGAATCTTAAAAGAAATGGCCCGTACCATACTTTGTGAAAGCAACCTTCCAAGATATTTTTGGGTGGAAGCAATTAACACAGCATGTTACATTTTAAATCGTGCTTTGATTAGACAAATTTTAAAGAAACCCCCTATGAACTTTGGAAAGAAAGAAAATCGAATATTGCATATTTTCATGTTTTTGGTTGCCGATGTTTTGTACTAAATAATGGCAAAGAAAGACTTGGTAAATTTGATGCAAAATCAGATGAAACGATCTTTCTTGGTTACTCCTCCACTAGTAAAGCTTTTAGAGTTTTTAACAAAAGAACTTTAGTAGTAGAGGAGTCCATACATGTTGTTTTTGATGAATCTAACGATCTTCCTTCAAGGAAGAATGAGGGTGTTGATGATGCAGATCCTCTAATAGAAGGAATGAAGGAGATCACTCTGAAAGATTCAACAACTCAAGAGGATGAGAAACAAGAAGACAAACAAGATGAGAGAGGTGAAAAAATTCAAGAACAACCTCAAGGTACAAATGACCTACCCAAGGAATGGAGGTATGTTCACAATCACCCTAAGGAGTTGATTATTGGTGATTCTATGCATGGGGTAAAAACTCGTTCTTCACTTAGAGATGTATTTAATCATTGTGCTTTTGTATCTCATCTTGAACCAAAAACTATTGAAGAAGCTGAAAATGATCATAATTGGTTTAATGCAATGCAAGAGGAACTTAATCAATTTGAAAGAAATAATATTTGGACTTTAGTATCAAGACCTAAAAATTATTTAATAATTGGCACAAAATGAGTCTTTAGGAATAAATTAGATAAACATGGTAATGTAATAAGAAATAAAGCAAGATTGGTTGCTAAAAGTTATAATCAAGAAGAAGGAATTGATTTTGATGAGACCTTTGCACCTGTTGCTAGATTAGAAGCCATTAGACTTCTACTTACATATGCTTGCTTTATGAAATTCAAATTATTTCAAATGAATGTCAAAAGTACATTTTTGAATGGATATATTGCTGAAGAAGTCTATGTAGAACAACCCCCAGGATTTGAAAATCAAGCTTTTTTTAATCATGTTTTTAAATTAAATAAAGCTTTATATGGATTAAAACAAGCACCTAGAGCTTGGTATGATAGGCTAAGCAAATTTTTACTAAATAATGATTTTTCAAAAGGTAATGTAGATACAACCCTCTTTATTAAAAGAAATCAAAATGATATGTTAGTAATACAAATTTATGTTGATGACATAATTTTTGGGTCTACTAATGAATCTCTTTGTCAAGACTTTGCTAAGCTCATGCAGGGGGAGTTCGAAATGAGCATGATGGGAGAACTCACTTTCTTCCTTGGACTCCAAATCAAACAAACAAAAGAAAGAATCTCTATCATCCAAAGCAAGTACACCAAGGAATTACTCAAAAATTTGGAATGGAGAACTCCAAAGCAATTGGCACACAAATGAGCCCCTCATGTAAGCTTGACAAGGATGAAGAAGATAAATGTGTAGACTTAAAATACTATAGAGGTATGATTGGCTCTTTATTATATTTAACTGCAAGTAGGCCTGATATCATGTTTAGTATTTGTTTGTGTGCTAGATATCAATCTAATCCTAAAGAATCTCATTTGAATGCTGTTAAAAGAATCCTTAGATACTTGAATGGTACTCAAACTCTAGGGTTATGGTACTCTAAGGACACATTAATTGATTTATTAGGATATTCAGATGCTGATTTTGCTAGATGTAGATTAGATAGAAAAAGCACAAGTGGAACTTGCCAATTTCTTGGAGTTAACCTAATCTCCTGGTTTAGCAAGAAATAAAATTCGGTAGCACTGTCTACGACTGAGGCTGAATACATTGCAGTCGGAAGTTATTGTGCTCAAATCTTATGGATTAAGCAACAACTCGAAGACTTTGGAATCAAACTTAATGAAACACCCATAAGATGTGATAACACAAGTGCCATAAATCTAACTAAAAATCCAATTCAACATTCAAGGTCTAAGCATATTGAAATAAGACATCATTTTATAAGAGAACATGTTCAAAATAAAGATATAACTCTTGAATATGTTTGCACTGAAAATCAATTAGCTGATATCTTTACATAGGCCCTTAGCGAAGATAGATTCTGTGAAATTAGGAGAAATCTAGGAATTCTTGATTCTTATGCCTAAGTGTTTCTCCATTTCCAAGGAATCGATTTGAGATCAATTTCCATCATCTCTCTTGGTCCTAAAAGCTCAAGATTATCATTCTCACAACCTATCTTTGAGCAAAATTCCTTCTCCCAAAATTTTAAATTTTTTCGAAATTTATTCATATTTTTTCTGAATTTTTGTGATTCATGAGTCGACCCCCTAGGGTCGACCCATTGGCAAACTTGTAATTTTCGGCCAATATCTCACGGGTTCATTCCTTTTTATCTTAAACCTGTTCATGAGCCGACCCCTCATTCTCTTCATCTTCCTCCCTCCAAGACCCGTCATCCTCATCTTCTTTCTCTCCAAAACTAAAGATTTAGCTCAAGAACATTCTCCCTTCTCCTCTCCACCTCAAATCACCGCCTGAGAAAGGAGATTTTCGCATCTTTCTCCTTTGATTGAAGCGGTTGGAGCGTGCCCTAGCCTCCACCGTTCTTCTCAAAACCATCTCTTCTCTCTGCCAAAATCCCTTTCCATCCTCTTGTAACCCTCCTACTACTCATCCATTTGATCCTCCTAGTCTTCCTGCCTGCTCTTGTGATAAGAATGGCCCCAAAGATGAAGCTCCCTCAAAGAAGAAAATCGGTCCGTGAGCTGGAAGAAAGCGTCCGCAGGAAAAGGCAAGCTGCTCAGTCCTCCACTGCTCCCATTCCGACTTCAGTGTCAGCTCAAGGTCCCTCTCTGTCTCCCCTTAGCCCTAGCAAAATCCCTCTATCTGATAGGAAGGTTGAAACCGGAAAGAATATGGATTTTAGATTCTTTGAAAAAGAAGGTTTCTCCTTTGGGACAAAGATAAAAAACCAGGGTTGGGGTTTTTACTGCTCTCTCAAGGAAGTTACTTTTGTAGACCTGGTTAGAGAATTTTATCAAAATCTGCATTATGGCAATGGAACAGTGACTTCTACAGTTAAGGGAGTTGATATCTGTCTGGATCCTATTATTTTGGGAGAGATACTACATTTGCCCTGTGAGGGATATTCTTACATGGAACTCCCAGTGAAGGAAGAGGGGATCAGTGTAATTCTAGGAGGAACCTACTCGAAAAGTTTGAATAAATTGGAAGCCAAAATTTTATCAATTGAAATGAGGATCTTACATCAATTAGTGACAAAGCTTTTCTTCCCAAGGAGTCGTAGGCATGACCTCCTTTCTGGCAGAGATATTTGTATAATGTTTCATGTGATCACTCAAACCCCATTAAACCTCCCTGCTTTAATGATTGAGGCCATGAGAGAGACACTGAACAGATCCAAGGCACATCTGCCTTTTGGTATGGCTCTCACACTAGTTTTCAGGAGGTTTGGAGTCAGTTTTGAGGGGGAGGCATCTGCTAAGCTTTCTCACGCAGACACCATCAACCAACACACTCTGCACCGCATGGGATTTACTAAAACTAATGGTGGTTGGATCAAGGGTTCTGAGGAGAGAGCTGAGGACAGAGTAGAAGATAGAGCTGAAGAAGAAGGTCCCTCATCTCCTCTCCATGACTTCAAGGCAGCATCTCCAGATATCCAGTTTGTTTCAGATCCAGAGGTTGGCCCTTCAGATTCTGCCAGGAGGTACACACCAGTTCAGCAGCCAGACAGCAGAGCACCTCCTTCAGAGTTCAGATTAGCTGATGATCAGATCGAGCAGATTTCTCAGTGTGTGGCTTCCTTGCTTTCTCGACAGTGGAGCACTTCTACATTTACACCAGGGTCCACTTCATTAGATTCATCTGATCAGACCTTGATTCCTCATATCTCCACTGTATTTCAGTTGATCTCAGATCAGTCTATTCGGATTCAGCAGCTCGAGGACAGCATTTGGAGACTGACTGGGAGAGTTCTTGACTTGCAGGGGCAAGTCTTAGCTTTGGCCCATCCTCAGCCACTGGAGAGCTCTATTGAGGTCACAGACCTTACTGCAGAGGCTGGCAGGCTTAGAGGTGCATTGAAGGGTGGTTATGAGTTATTGAGGAGAGAGATCAGAGGCTCGAGTGAGCATGCATCTACTCAGTTCACTGCTCTACTTCAGTCTGTTTCGAGAGCACTGAACATTCTTGATTCCATTAGACTCACTCTTTCAGTCTAGTCTTTGGCCTCTCAACGTTCTCAACCTCCTAGTTCATCTCACTCACCTGCTCGTGCCAGCACCTCCACTCGTGGCAGAGGCAGACGGAGTAGAGGACGTGCTCTTGGTCGAGATCCATCATCTCCTCACCCTATCTCTGATGACTCCGATCCATCTAGTCATGAGCTTTACTAGATCCTAGGTGTTAGTCTCTTGTTCTTTCTAGGATCTGTATTTTGGGCCATGTAATGACATTAACTAGCTGACTTTTATGATATCAAATATGTATTGAAACAACTATGTTTTTAATCATCTTTTAATTATATATCTACTCTTTGTAATGATGTCAATCATCTCTTGATTATATATCTTCTCTTTGTTGATAATTCATATCTATGGTAATCTATGGCATTTTTTGTTTAATGATTGCTGTATTCAGGGGGAGCAAACATTAATGATTAGCACTAGAAGTTTGAAGAAACACTAAAGAGAAAACGTATTCAAAAAAAGAGGGGGAGTTAACAATGTTTGATGATGTTAAAAAGGGAGAGAAATTAAAGAAAAAGAAACATATCAAAAGCAAAATTATAAATTATTAAAAGACTTAAAAATAAAATGAATGAATTGGAGAGAAATTAAAGAACAATATCAAAAGCAAAATTATTAAATGACTCAAAAATACAATGAGAAAATTGCTAAGTACAATGCAAATGAGCAACCTTTAAAATTACTCCTTAAACATGCTCTGATATGCTTTAAAATTTAACTTGCTCTGATACATCTTAAATTTGACATGCTCTGATATACTTTATAATTAATTCTTAGACATGCATTGGTACACTTAATTATTTTTGCTCTGATACTAAAACTAAATAATCAAATGAGAATGAGCAAATTTTCAAGATACAATTTGCTCTGATAACAAAAACAAAATTTCTACTCTAACACCAAAATCACATAATCCAATGAGCAAATTTTCAAATCTTTAAGCAAATGGGCAAACTATTTATGCAAATGAGCATTTGTATCACATGCCAAAAGAATCAATCTTCTTTTCAAGCTAATGCACTTATAATGCATTCTTTTGAAATTCATGATTCACATAGATACTTTTGTTCAAGTGTTTTGTCATCATCAAAAAGGGAGAGATTGTTGCTCCTTAGATTGATTTTGATGATTACAAAGCAGTTGAAGGGGTACTAATAATTTTTATTTGAAAAAGACCCATTGCTCTTCAGGGACAAAATCATAATTTTACCAAAACCCTGATTTGAAAGTATTAATGATAGAACAAAAGATTTGTGATCCATTGGCAGAAATTTCATTGTTTTTGGACTTCTATTTTGAAAGTTATGCATGTTTGAAATCCATGAGTCGACCCATGAGTCAGCTCATGGCACAATGAGCTGTTTGGCACGCAGAATTTTTGTCTTGGCACAACCTGTGAGTCGACCCATGAGTCGACCCTCAAGGCATGAGTCGACCCATGAGTCGACCCCTGCAGTTTTTAGGCCAAAAATCACAGAACCCTGTTTTCTGGTATTGAACCACAGAGGTCGACCCATGAGTCAACCCCCAGGCATGAGTCGACCCATGAGTCGACACCTGTGATGGGATTTCTCTGCAACGGCTAGTTTTTAACCCATTTTAAGTACTTTTAATGCTCATTTAATGTGGTCTAACGGCTCTTTTTCAGCCTAGAATATTTTTCTCTATTTCTTAAAGCTATAAAAGGATCCAAAAGGTAGAAAACAAGTAAGAAAAAAAGAGATTTGAGGAGCATTCAAGAGAGCATTCAAGAGCATTCAAAAGAGAGAATTTGAAAAAGGGTTTTTCAAGCCAACTTTTCAGCCCTTATCAAGAGTTCATTCAAAGCTTTGAAGAAGCCTTTAAACCAAGCTCACCAACTCCTCAAGTGCACATTCAAGTCTCCAACCACTTTGAGAAAATCCAAAAAGGGTCTTCTTCTCCTGAGTAAAGTGTATTAAAGTTATATTCGCTCATTAAAGGAGCTTTCTTTGTACTTATTTGTGCTATAAATTATTTTACTCAGTTTGAGTGATTGTTTTTGTTTTGGAAGGGTTCCAAAATAAGGAAAGGTTGATCCGAACCTAGAATCGAAGTGTATTGTGTTGGTTTGTACCCGAAAAACAAGTAGTCTAGCTTGGGATAGCTAGAGTCAGAGTTTCCGACATTTGTATTCGGGTTGAATACAAGATTAGTGGATTGGAATTCCCAAGTAGGAGCTTGGAGAGTGGATGTAGGTGTAAGGTTGGCACTGAACCACTATAAATCCTTTTGTTTGTGATGTGCATAATTGCTTCTCTTTGACTCTCCATTATTTGCTTGCATTCTTGCTTTTGGCAATTAGTCTTGAATTAAGTTTATTCTTCTCATTCATTTAGCTATTGACGAGCATTTTTCATAAGTCATTAGTTAAGCTTAAAATTTTTAGAAACCCAATTCACCCCCCCTCTTGGGTTGCATAGCTGGGCAACAAGTGGTATCAAAGCCCGATGCTCTAGCCCTTCTTTGATCTAAACAATCAAAGAGCCAAAGATCTATGGCAACCCACGTCGGCACTTCTCTTGCCGAGGGGCAATCCACCAACCGACCTCCACTTTTCAATGGGTCTAATTACACCTATTGAAAAGCTCGGATAAAAATATTCATACAAGCACTCGACTATGATATGTGGAGTATCATAGTGAACGGTCCTCACACACCCACTAAAATTATAGATGGTGAGGAATCAACCAAACCCGAGAAAGAATGGGATGAGGTTGATAAGAAGATGACCCAATTAAATGCTAAAGCAATGAATGTTCTTTATTGTGCTCTTGATGCAAATGAATTTAATCGCATTTCTACTTGTTCATCTGCTAAAGAAATATGGGATAGGTTAGAAGAACCCATGAGGGAACCAATCAAGTAAAAGAGTCTAAAATAAACATGCTTGTGCATAAATATGAATTGTTTAAAATGGAGCATGATGAGTCCATAACTGTAATGTTTACTCATTTTACTGATATCATTAATGGTTTAAAGAGTCTTGGTAAGTCCTATACTAACAGTGAGCTTGTAAGAAAGATTCTCAGGTCCTTGCCAAGAACTTGGGAAGCCAAAGTGACTGCCATCCAAGAAGCCATGGACTTGAACACTCTACCTCTAGAAGAGCTTCTTGGATCTTTGATGACTCATGAGCTAAGCATGAAGCAACATCAAGAGGAAGAAGTCAAAAAGAAAAGAACCATTGCCCTCAAATCCACAGCTCCTCCTGATGAAGAAACTGATGACACTGAAGATGAAGAACAGAATGAAGAGATGGCACTCATCACCCGAAGATTTAAGAAATTTTTGAGAAAAAGAAAACAGAGGATGAGGAAGAGGCCATTCACAAAAGGGGAACAAAGCAAAGAAAAAGAGAAAGACCAACCCCTTATCTGCTACGAGTGCAAGAAGCCGGGACACTTCAAATCCGAATGTCCACAACTGAAGAAAGGTCCCAAGAAGTTCAAGAAGAAGGTCATGATGGCCACATGGAGTGCGAGTGATGACTCAAGCTCTGATGAGAAAACCTCAACCGAACAAGCCAACCTGTGCCTTATGGCACACGAAAATGAGGTGTGTCTAGCATCCCAAGGAGGAAACAGGAAATGGTATCTTGACAGTGGATGCTCGAGACACATGACTGGTGATGAATCATAATTCATCACGCTTGATGCTAAGGATGGAGGGATGGTCACCTTTGGAGATAATGGCAAAGGAAAGATCATCGGTATAGGTAACATTGGTATCACTCCCTCCAAATACATTGAAAATGTTTTGTTAGTTAATGGTTTAAAGCATAATTTACTAAGCATTAGTCAATTTTGTGATAAAGGATATAAAGTTGTTTTTGAATCATCTATTTGCATTGTAACTAGTCCTATTAACGATGGCATTAAATTTATTGGACATAGACATGGCAATGTTTATATGGTAGATTTAAATGATTTAGCAAAAATAAACATGCAATGCCTAGTATCCTTGAATGCTAAAGTTAATGAGACTAGTTGGCTTTGGCATCGTAGACTTGCATACATTAGCATGCATTCTCTTTCAAAATTAATTAAGAAAGAATTAGTTCTTGGCTTGCCTAAACTGAATTTTGAAAAAGATAAAATTTGTGATGCATGCCAACTAGGTAAACAAACAAGAGTTTCATTTAAATCCAAAAATATTGTTTCAACTTCTAGACCTTTAGAGCTTTTGCATATGGACTTATTTGGACCAACTAGAACCACTAGTCTAGGAGGAAAACGATATGGTTTTGTAATTATAGATGATTACTCTCGTTTTACTTGAGTTTTCTTTTTAGCACACAAAGATGAAACTTTTCATATTTTCACTAAATTTATCGGAAAGTCACTAATGAAAAAGGATTTTCAATTCAAAATATTCGAAGCGATCATTGAACTGAATTTGAAAATCATGACTTTGAAAACTTTTGTGATGAAAATGGAATTGGCCATAACTTCTCTGCTCCAAGGACACCCCAACAAAATGGGATAGTTGAAAGGAAAAATAGAACTTTAGAAGAAATGGCCCGTACCATGCTTTATGAAAGCAACCTTCCAAGATATTTTTGGGCGAAAGCAATTAACACAGAATGTTACATTTTAAATCATGCTTTGATTAGACAAATTTTAAAGAAAACCCCCTATGAACTTTGGAAAGAAAGAAAATCGAATATTGCATATTTTCATGTTTTTGGTTGCCGATATTTTGTACTAAATAATGGCAAAGAAAGACTTGGTAAATTTGATGCAAAATCAGATGAAACGATCTTTCTTGGTTACTCCTCCACTAGTAAAGCTTTTAGAATTTTTAACAAAAGAACTTTAGTAGTAGAGGAGTCCATACATGTTGTTTTTGATGAATCTAACGATCTTCCTTCAAGGAAGAATGAGGGTGTTGATGATGCAGATCCTCTAATAGAAAGAATGAAGGAGATCACTTTGAAAGATTCAACAACTCAAGAGGACGAGAAATAAGAAGACAAACAAGATGAGAGAGGTGAAGAAATTCAAGAACAACCTCAAGGTACAAATGACCTACCCAACGAATGGAGGTATGTTCACAATCACCCTAAGGAGTTGATTATTGGTGATCCTATGCATGGGGTAAAAACTCGTTCTTCACTTAGAGATGTATTTAATCATTGTGCTTTTGTATCTCATCTTGAACCAAAAACTATTGAAGAAGCTGAAAATGATCATAATTGGATTAATGCAATGCAAGAGGAACTTAATCAATTTGAAAGAAATAATATTTGGACTTTAGTATCAAGACCTAAAAATTATTCAATAATTGGCACAAAATGGGTCTTTAGGAACAAATTAGATGAACATGGTAATGTAATAAGAAATAAAGCAAGATTGGTTGCTAAAGGTTATAATCAAGAAGAAGGAATTGATTTTGATGAGACCTTTGCATCTGTTGCTAGATTAGAAGCCATTAGACTTCTACTTACATATGCTTGCTTTATGAAATTCAAATTATTTCAAAAGGATGTCAAAAGTGTATTTTTGAATGGATATATTGCTGAAGAAGTCTATGTAGAACAACCCCCAGGATTTGAAAATCAAGCTTTTTTTAATCATGTTTTTAAATTAAATAAAGCTTTATATGGATTAAAACAAGCACCTAGAGCTTGGTATGATAGGCTAAGCAAATTTTTACTAAATAATAGTTTTTCAAGAGGTAATGTAGATACAACCCTCTTTATTAAAAGAAATCAAAATGATATGTTAGTAATACAAATTTATGTTGATGACATAATTTTTGGGTCTACTAATGAATCTCTTTGTCAAGACTTTGCTAAGCTCATGCAGGGGGAGTTCGAAATGAGCATGATGGGAGAACTCACTTTGTTCCTCGGACTCCAAATCAAACAAACAAAAGAAGGAATCTCCATCACCCAAAGCAAGTACACCAAGGAATTACTCAAAAGATTTGGAATGGAGAACTCCAAAGCAATTGGCACACCAATGAGCCCCTCATGTAAGCTTGACAAGGATGAAGAAGGTAAATGTGTAGACTTAAAATACTATAGAGATATGATTGGCTCTTTATTATATTTAACTGCAAGTAGGCCTGATATCATGTTTAGTGTTTGTTTGTGTGCTAGATATCAATCTAATCCTAAAGAATCTCATTTGAATACTGTTAAAAGAATCCTTAGATACTTGAATGGTACTCAAACTCTAGGGTTATGGTACTCTAAGGACTCACTAATTGATTTATTAGGATATTCAGATGCTGATTTTGCTGGATGTAGATTAGATAGAAAAAGCACAAGTGAAACTTGCCAATTTCTTGGAGTTAACCTAATCTCCTGGTTTAGCAAGAAACAAAATTCGGTAGCACTGTCTACGGCTGAGGCCGAATACATTGCAGCCGGAAGTTGTTGTGCTCAAATCTTGTGGATTAAGCAACAACTCGAAGACTTTAGAATCAAACTTAATGAAACACCCATAAGATGTGACAACATAAGTGCCATAAATCTAACTAAAAATCCAATTCAACATTCAAGGTCTAAGCATATTGAAATAAGACATCATTTTATAAGAGAACATGTTCAAAACAAAGATATAACTCTTGAATATGTTTGCACTGAAAATCAATTAGCTGATATCTTTACATAGGCCCTTAGCGAGGATAGATTCTGTGAAATTAGGAGAAATCTAGGAATTCTTGATCCTTATGCCTAAGTGTTTCTCCATTTCCAAGGAATCGATTTGAGATCAATTTTAATCATCTCTCTTGGTCCTAAAAGCTCAAGATTATCATTCTCACAACCTATCTTTGAGCAAAATTCCTTCTCCCAAAATTTTAAATTTTTTTGGAATTTATTCATATTTTTTTTGAATTTTTGTGATTCATGAGTCGACCCCCTAGGGTCGACCCATTGGCAAACTTGTAATTTTCGGCCAATATCCCACGGGTTCATTCTTTTTTATCTTAAACCTGTTCATGAGCCGACCCCTCATTCTCTTCGTCTTCCTCCCTCCAAGACCCGTCATCCTGATCTTCTTTCTCTCCAAAACTAAAGATTTAGCTCAAGAACATTCTCCCTTCTCCTCTCCACCTCAAATCACCGCCTGGGAAAGGAGATTTTCACATCTTTCTCCTTTGATTGAAGCGGTTGGAGCGTGCCCTTGCCTCCACCGTTCTTCTCAAAACCATCTCTTCTCTCTGCCAAAATCTCTTTCCATCCTCTTGTAACCCTCCTACTACTCATCCATTTGATCCTCCTAGTCTTCCTGCCTGCTCTTGTGATAAGAATGGCCCCAAAGATGAAGCTCCCTCAAAGAAGAAAATCGGTCCGTGAGCTGGAAGAAAGCGTCCGCAGGAAAAGGCAAGCTGCTCAGTCCTCCACTGCTCCCATTCCGGCTTCAGTGTCAGCTCAAGGTCCCTCTCAGTCTCCCCTTAGCCCTAGCAAAATCCCTCTATCTGATAGGAAGGTTGAAACCGGAAAGAATATGAATTTTAGATTCTTTGAAAAAGAAGGTTTCTCTTTTGGGACAAAGATAAAAAACCAGGGTTGGGGTTTTTACTGCTCTCTCAAGGAAGTTACTTTTGTAGACCTAGTTAGAGAATTTTATCAAAATCTGCATTATGACAATGGAACAGTGACTTCTACAGTTAAGGGAGTTGATATCTGTCTGGATCCTATTATTTTGGGAGAGATACTACATTTGCCCTATGAGGGATATTCTTACATGGAACTCCCGTTGAAGGAAGAGGGAATTAGTGTAATTCTAGGAGGAACCTACTCGAAAAGTTTGAATAAATTGGAAGCCAAAATTTTGTCAATTGAAATGAGGATCTTACATCAATTAGTGACAAAGCTTTTCTTCCCAAGGAGTGGTAGGCATGACCTCCTTTCTGGCAAAGATATTTGTATAATGTTTCATGTGATCACTCAAACCCCATTAAACCTCCCTGCTTTAATGATTGAGGCCATGAGAGAGACACTGAACAGATCCAAGGCACATCTGCCTTTTGGTATGGCTCTCACACTAATTTTCAAGAGGTTTGGAGTCAGTTTTGAGGGAGAGGCATCTGCTAAGCTTTCTCCCGCAGACACCATCAACCAACACACTCTGCACCGCATGGGATTTACTAAAACTGATGGTGGTTGGATCAAGGGTTCTGAGAAGAGAGCTGAGGACAGAGTAAAAGACAGAGCTGAAGAAGAAGGTCCCTCATCTCCTCTCCATGACTTCAGGGCAGCATCTCCAGATATCCAGTTTGTTTCAGATCTAGAGGTTGGCCCTTCAGATTCTGCCAGGAGGTACACACTAGTTCAGTAGCCAGACAGCAGAGCACCTCCTTCAGAGTTCAGATTTGCTGATAATCAGATCGAGTAGATTTCTCAGCGTGTGGCTTCCTTACTTTCTCGACAGTGGAGCACTTCTACATTTACACCAGGGTCCACTTCATTAGATTCATCTGATCAGACCTTGATTCTCCATATCTCTCCTGTATTTCAGTTGATCTCAGATCAGTCTATTCGGATTCAGCAGCTCGAGGACAGCATTTGGAGACTGACTGGGAGAGTTCTTGACTTGCAGGGGCAAGTCTTAGCTTTGGCCCATCCTCAGCCACAGGAGAGCTCTATTGAGGTCACAGACCTTACTGCAGAGGCTGGTAGGCTTAGAGGTGCATTGGAGGGTGGTTATGAGTTATTGAGGAGAGAGATCAGAGGCTCGAGTGAGCATGCATCTACTCAGTTCACTGCTCTGCTTCAGTCTGTTTCGAGAGCACTGAACATTCTTGATTCCATTAGACTCACTCTTTCAGTCCAGTCTTTGGCCTCTCAACGTTCTCAGCCTCCTAGTTCATGTCGCTCACCTGCTCGTGCCAGCACCTCCACTCGTGGTAGAGGCAGACGGAGTAGAGGACGTGCTCTTGGTCGAGATCCATCATCTCCTCACCCTATCTCTGATGACTCCGATCCATCTAGTCATGAGCTTTACTAGATCCTAGGTGTTAGTCTCTTGTTCTTTCTAGGATCTGTATTTTGGGCCATGTAATGACATTAACTAGCTGACTTTTATGATATGAAATATGTATTGAAACAACTATGTTTTTAATCATCTTTTAATTATATATCTACTCTTTGTAATGATGTCAATCATCTCTTGATTATATATCTTCTCTTTGTTGATAATTCATATCTATGGTAATCTATATATTTTTTGATTAATGATTGCTGTATTCAGGGGGAGCAAACATTAATGATTAGCACTAGAAGTTTGAAGAAACACTAAAGAGAAAACGTATTCAGAAAAAGAGGAGGAGTTAACAATGTTTGATGATGTCAAAAAGGGAGAGAAATTAAAGAAAAAGAAACATATCAAAAGCAAAATTATAAATTATTAAAAGACTTGAAAATAAAATGAATGAATTAGGGAGAAATTAAAGAACAATATCAAAAGCAAAATTATTAAATGACTCAAAAATATAATGAGTAAATTGCTAACTACAATGCAAATGAGCAACCTTTAAAATTACTCCTTAAACTTGCTCTGATATGCTTTAAAATTTAACTTGCTCTGATACATCTTAAATTTGACATGCTCTGATATACTTTATAATTAATTCTTAGACATGCATTGGTACACTTAATTATTTTTGCTCTGATACTAAAACTAAATAATCAAATGAGAATGAGCAAATTTTCAAGATACAACTTGCTCTGATAACAAAAATAAATTTTCTACTCTAACACCAAAATCACATAATCCAATGAGCAAATTTTCAAATCTTTAAGCAAATGGGCAAACTATTTATGCAAATGAGCATTTGTATCACATGCCAAAAGAATCAATCTTCTTTTCAAGCTAATGCACTTATATTGCATTCTTTTGAAATTCATGATTCACATAAATACTTTTGTTCAAGTGTTTAGTCATCATCAAAAAGGGAGGGATTGTTGCTCCTTAGATTGATTTTGATGATTACAAAGCAGTTGAAGGGGTACTAATAATTTTCATTTGAAAAAGACCCATTGCTCTTCAGGGGCAAAATCATAATTTTACCAAAACCCTGATTTGAAAGTATTAAATGATAGAACAAAAGATTTGTGATCCATTGGTAAAAATTTCATTATTTTTGGACTTGTATTTTGAAAGTTATGTATGTTTGAAATCCATGAGTCGACCCATGAGTCAGCTCATGGCACAATGAGCTGTTTGGCACGCAGAATTTTTGGCTTGGCACAACCTGTGAGTCGACCCATGAGTCGACCCTCAAGGCATGAGTCGACCCATGAGTCAATCCCTGCAGTTTTTAGGCCAAAAATCACAGAACCCTGTTTTCTGGTATTCAACCACAGAGGTCAACCCATGAGTCGACCCCCAGGCATGAGTCGACCCATGAGTCGACCCCTGTGACGGGATTTCTCCACAACGGCTAGTTTTTAACCCGTTTTAAGTGCTTTTAATGCTCATTTAATGTGGTCTAACAGCTCTTTTTTAGCCTAAAATATTTTCCTCTATTTCTTAAAGCTATAAAAGGATCCAAAAGGTGGGAAACAAGTAAGAAAAAAAGAGATTTGAAGAGCATTCAAGAGCATTCAAAAGAGAGAATTTGAAAAAGGGTTTTTCAAGCCAACTTTTTAGCCCTTATCAAGAGTTCATTCAAAGCTTTGAAGAAGCCTTTAAACCAAGCTCACCAACTCCTAAAGTGCACATTCAAGTCTCCAACCACTTTGAGGAAATCCAAAAAGGGTCTTCTTCTCCTAAGTAAAGTGTATTTAAAGTTATATTCGCTCATTAAAGGAGCTTTCTTTGTACTTATTTGTGCTATAAATTATTTTACTCAGTTTGAGTGATTGTTTTTGTTTTGGAGGGGTTTCAAAATAAGGAAAGGTTGATCCGAACCTAGAATCGGAGTGTATTGGGTTGGCTTGTACCCGGGAAATAAGTGGTCTAGCTTGGGATAGCTAGAGTCAGAGTTTCCGACATTTGTATTCAGGTTGAATACAAGATTAGTGGATTGGAATTCCCAAGTAGGAGCTTGGAGAGTGGATGTAGGTGCAAGGTTGGCACTGAACCACTATAAATCCTTTTGTTTGTGATGTGCATAATTGCTTCTCTTTGACTCTTCATTATTTCCTTGCATTCTTGCTTTTGGCAATTAGTCTTGAATTAAGTTTATTCTTCTCATTCATTTAGCTATTGACGAGCATTTTTCATAAGTCATTAGTTAAGCTTAAAATTTTTAGAAACCCAATTCACCCCCCCTCTTGGGTTGCATAGCTGGGCAACACAGATCAGATATGCCTTTTGGATAAGGCATGTCCCTCTCTTTTGGTGTCCCTCTGGTGGCTATAAATAGGTCTGGGTGCTGGGTATCCGATGAATCTAAGAGAGACTTCTAATTTCTCTCCTGTTGCTCTCCTTTCTTTCTTACAACCTATCTTAATTTTAGGACAAGACTTTGGGATTTAAGATAAAGCCTTATCTGGTCCTAACAAGGGTTGTAAGGGTCCTAAAGAAGGAGAATCAGAAGTTCAGAGGAGGTTCCAAGAGGGTAAGATCAAGTTCTTGAAGAAACTTGATCGGTACGAGGCTAGTCGAGTTCTAGGGGCTAGAACTCTTGAAGCAAGGTGAAGAAGGAGCGGTGTCTTTGGTTCAATTTTTATGTGGATCACCATTAGAGGGCGGACACTTGGACACCTTGTAAAAATTAAGATTAGCACTATAGATATTTTTTTTATTCTAATTTATATTTATTATGCTTTGATTATTATAGTCAAGAGTTTTTGGGTATTAGGGCTTTCGGTGCATTAGGTGTTTTGAATAAAAAATTTAAACACCTAACCCTTCCGCTGTGCCACCGAAACCCAATAGTGTTATCAGAGCATATCTTAATTTATATAATCAAAGATTAAATTATTATCTTGATTGTGATCAAGCATGAGCTTTTGGTTTGGTTCAAGTCGGGTCAAGGGTTGAACCCGATTGAACATCCAAACCCTATCATGTCTTAGAGATATGTTTTAAATATAAAATGCATGATGTATGTGTAAAATTTTTTTAGTAGCTTAGTACTCTAATTGAAGTTCATCACCAGGCCATCCGGTCATAAGAGCAAGTAAGGTTCAGAGACCCTCTCTTCCTATTCAATAGGGTACTCTTATGGCGTGTAGGGATGCCACTGTGATGTTCCAAGAAGAAGAATTATGAAAAGAATATTTTATATTCATGCATATTATTAGAACTTTATGCATATATGATATGCTTGAGATGTATAGTTATAATCATATTGTATGATTCTACTTTCATATCTTAGAGATATGATAAGATACCATAATTAGTTGTTATGATTATTAAGATACAACTATTATAGTGCATTCTTGTGATAGATTGAATTAGGATATGTTTGAGACCATTAAAGCTCTCATAAAAATCATATTAAGTCATAGTATTGTGAACCAGAAGCTGACCTATTTTCTTGAATCGATTAATTAATTGGTGTCTAAGGAGTGTTTCAAGTATGGTGGTTACTTAATTGGTTCTATTGCTGGCCTGGCCAATTTTATTGGTATCTAAGAAAAGCAATGAGGGGACCCCACCAATCTTAACACTTTCCTAGCCAATTAGATTAGTTCGAATCTTGAATGAAGGTAGCTTAGTATTTTAAACACTACTAAGGGCCTTCCTTCATGCTAGGTTAATGTTACATCATGAACTATGGCTAGTTTGTTGTGTTACCATAAGGCTTGTCATAAGGATTGATATAACATAATCCTGGTGCATAAAAGATGCTTACAACAATTTTGGATATACTGCTTTGTAGTGCTAACACAAGGGCAATTATATTCGATTTTGACTGTATTAAAATAAAAGATCTTACTTAACTAAAATATTATAGCTTGTTGTGTTAACACAAGGCTAATAATATTTTAGAGGTCAAGATAAAATATTGAGAATTGCGTGAAATATAATTGGAAAGAGTTTCCTACCTATGAACTCATAAGGGTTTGTTGTGTTAATACAAGATCATTATGAGGAATTAGGGTTTCAATCCTACTAAGATAAATATAAAATATATCTTGTTTACCATAGGAGAGGGCTATGGTATTCGATAAAATAGTGGGAGACATAACTAGTTTAAAAATCCTCATCTAGTTATGCATGTCAAACTTAAGTGGTCTGCTTATACTATTATTTTTATGTAGATTTAAGTCTACATTATGGCTTCTTTATTTTTACCCCATGATATCATAGATAAAACTATGTTGATTGATACAACTATGTGGATTGATTGAGGAACTAATAAATTAGGTTTATATCAAAAAAGAACTTCGATGTTCTAGATATTTCTGACCCTAGATTGGTCAGTAATAATGAGAAGGTAATGATGATCGTATGGATATTATTTGTGATAAATTTGAAAATTGAGAGTATAATTACAAGAATAATCTTGTAAGATTGAAGTAGGGTGCAAGTGTAATACTAAAAGGTGTGTATATGATACAGACCTATTTTTTATTGAGTGATTCAGATCCTGATATTTGGATATTGGATACCACCTGTGGATCGTACTTTTGTAGTTCGTTACTGCAACTACAGAATATCAAAGATCTGAAAAGAGGTAATCTCGAGCTTTATGGCGCAAGTGGAGAGTCCATTAGTGCAGAGACTGTGGAAACTTATGCTTAATTTATCTTCGGATAAAATTTTAGAATTAAAAGACTATTATTTCATACCAAAAGTCATTAGAAATATTATTTCTATACCTTTGTTGTTAAAACAAGGTTATGAAATAAGGCTAATGGAAAATGGATGCTCCATTTTTTTTCTAATGAATTTTATGGCAGTGGTTATATTGATAACAATCTTTTAATTCTTGCACTCAATAAATTTTTTTTTTTCATATTGAAAGAAATATGAAAAGAAAGAGAGAAAATGTGAATGTCACATATCTCTAGCATTGTCGCCTTGGTCATATTAGTGAGTCAAAGATAAATAAGTTATACAAAGAAGAATTTTTTAACCCAAATAATTATGAATCATTAAGAATTTATAAATCTTATCTTATGGGTAAGATGACCAAAACTCTATTTTTTGGATATAGAGAGAGGACAAGTGAGTTGTTAGCTCTAGTACATATAGAGTTGTTAACTCTACTCCTATCTTTACAGATGATTTATTATGGTTCGGATATATGTATCTTATGAAACATAAATTTGAAGCCTTTGATAAGTTCAAGAAGTACTAAGGTATGGTCGAGAAATAAACTGAAAAAAGTATCAAGCTTCTTCGATCTGATCGAGGAGGAGAATACTTATCCATTGAATTTCTTGATCATCTTAAAAGTAAAGGTATTCTCTCTGAATGGACTCCTCCTAATATGTCTCAGTTAAATGGTATAGTAGAAAGAAGAAATCATACTATGATGGATATGATGCGGTCCATGATATGCTTCATTGATCTCCCAATATCTTTCTAGGGATAATGCCCTAGAGACTGCCACATATATATTAAACAGAATGCCTTCAAAGTCTGTTGCAAGCACTCCATATGAGATATGAAATCGAAAGAAGCCTAATCTTATATATTTTAAGACTTAGGGCTGTCCTACTTATGCCAAAAATATTTTTTGGACATAAGCTTAGTGCTAGATTAGACAAGTATAGGTTTGTAGAGTATCTTAAAGAAATTAATGGATATTATTTCTACCATCCTACTGAACAAAAGGTGTTTGTTAGTAGGCACACTACTTTTTTGAAACATGAATTTATCCAAGAAAGAGGCAGTAGGAGGAATATTAAACTTATGAAAGTTCATGATCTACAAATCGATCCAAAAATACCAATGGTTGGACCACAAAAAGATCCTCAATCAAAAGTACCCAAGGATGAGGTACATCCACAATACACACCTCTTCTCTGAAGGTCAGATAGAGTGCGTCAAGCATCTCTGAGATATAATTTTATCATTGAGAATGATAATTCAATCAATATCATTTATGATGTTAATCCACTGACCTATTCAGAAGCTGTCATGAGTAGAGACTCAGACAGATGGCTGGAAGCTATGAAATCTGAGATGGACTTGATGAATACCAACCAAGTGTAGACGTTGGTTGATGTACCTAAGGGTGCGACCCCAAAAGAGTGCAAGTGGGTCTTCAAAAGGAAGATCAGAGTAGATAGCCAAAGAGAAACCTACAAAGCTAGGTTAGTGGCAAAGGGTTTCAGTCAAAAGCAAGGAATTGACTATGATGAAACCTTCTCACCAGTGGCTATGCTCAAGTCTGTCTGAATTTTGCTTGCTATAGCAGCATGCTACGATTATGAAATCTGACAAATGGATGTCAAGACCGATTTTCAATAGTAATCTAGAGGAAGAGGTCTATATGACTCAGCTAGAGAGATTTATCTCAAGTGGGAGAGCAAATCAAGTATGCAGGCTAATGAGATCCATCTATGGATCGAAGCAGGTTTTGAGGAGCTGGAACATCCGATTTGATATGACAGTCAAAGAGTTTAGCTTTATCAAAAATATGGATGAACCATGTGTATATAAGAAGACAAGTGGGAGTGTTATTGTCTTCTTGGTTCTGTATGTTGGTGACATACTGCTCATTGGGAATGATATCTCAATGATGCAATCGGTCAAGACTTAACTATCGAATAAGTTTTTCATGAAAGACTTAGGTGAAGTATCCTATATACTGGATATAAAGATCTATAGAGATAGAGCTAAAAGGATGTTAGGTTTATCTCAGTCACGGTACATAGACCTCATATTAAAGAGATTTAATATGGAGGCAAGTAAGAAAGGTTACTTGTTCGTAAGTTATGGTATATGTCTCTCTAAGAAAATATGTCTTAAGACACCAGAAGAGAGGAAAAGGATGAATGAAATCTCTTATGCTTCGGCTGTGGGATCAATTATGTATGCCATGCTATGTACCAAACCTGATGTAACTTATGCTTTGGGCATAGCTAGTAGATTTTAGGCTGATCTAAGGAAGGATCATTGGAAAGCAGATGATAGTAAGTCAATATCAAGGTATGTGTTTATCCTAATTGATGGGGTAGTGAGTTAGAAGAGTTCCAAACAGCAGATAGTAGCTGACTCAACTACTGAGCCAGAGTATGTTGCTGCTAGTGAAGCCATTAAAGAAGCTATCTGGATGAAGAAACTCATCATGGATTTAAGAGTCGTTCCTAAGATTGAAGGATCGGTATCACTCTATAGTGATAACACTGGGACCGTTATTCAAAATAAGAAATCTAGGTCTCATTATAGATCCAAGCACATCCTCAGACATTTCCATCTCGTTAAAGATAAGATGTTGTCTTTGAACGAGTAGATAGAAAGAATAATATAGCAGATCTATTCACTAAGACCATACCACAGCAGCTATATGATCGCCATCTTAATTGTATGAGATACAAAGGTGATTGGCTTTAGTGCAAGTGGGAGATTGAAAGAAGAGTGCCCTATAAGCCAATCGTAAGTGTGTTGCGATGGGACTTTCTTTAAAATTTTTCAACTCATGAAATGATATTTATTATTTGAGGCATTGATTTATCATAATAGCTACATCTTATTATGTCTAAGATTATGATGAACCCCAAAGATTAGGATAATAATTTTAAGAGATATGAATGGGTCATGCTAGTGAGACCTAAAATCTTAAAATCTTAATCTTAAATATTTCTGATCGTAGGAGCATTGAGTCAGAGAATAATATTCCAGATAGACTGGCACATCCTATGTATTCTCAATGGAGAGGGTGGCAGATCTCACTAGCCACTTGTGTGAGATACTAATACAAAGATGTAGGTGCTCATTTGAGAAATGAGTCTACTGAATTGACTCGATGAAAGAGAACATCTAATGGAAGCCTTATTTGCATGTCAAAGATGGTTCTCTAAGTGAGAGTTATGTAAGTGATTCTTAGACCTGAAACTACCATGAAATCTTATGCAGATGAACCCATATTTTGATTCATACCCAGGCATGGCATTAAGATATGTATGGGGTGTTCTGGATATGGTGGAGTGTGTATGAAGATTGTGAGTAGGTCAATATGGAATCGATCGCTCCCAGTAAGAGGAGATCGCATCCTGTGTCTCAATCCTAGATGACTCAAAAAAGTCTTTTAGCCAAAAATAGAAAGAAGATTAGAAAGAGTTTCTAATGCTTCTTCATTGGAGTCATTATTGATTAATTGAGAATCGATATGAATATGTATTTGAGTTTGACATGATTCCATACTCATGAACATATTCAGGGTGCAAGGATGATCGAAGGATTGAATTGCACGATAATTTAACATTGAAGGGTATATTTAGTATTTTCATCAAATTTTATATCTTCTAGATAGTCATGATATATTGCTAGACGTCAATCTTGACTTATAGATTTTTGACCGAATTAAAGAGTTTAATTTGATTGCCAATTAGAAATGATTTTAATTATTGAGCTCGGGTTAGCTCGATTGGACCTAAATCAATTAGATTAAAATCTAATCAAATTTGATCAACTTATATCTGAACCTACTGTTGATTAGATGTGGAACCCAATGGGTCACACACATATGAAAACTGGCCAAGAATCCTTTTGAAAAAGGTTGATTGGAATTTTAGATTCAATCAAGGTTCCGGTAAGCATGCTAGCACGTATGGAAATCCTTGCTTTTTTGGAGACCAAGTTGGTCCCATACCTTGCTAATTAGCTAGCCCAATTTGGTAGACATTTGGGTCAGGACATGTCACCTGGAAGCAGCCCAAATTGGGGCACCACATCCCATGTTAACACCAATTATGAAGAGTCCAAGTTGTGGTGGACTCTTGGTGTAAAACAGGTTCTGCGTACAAGTGTTGGCATGGGCAGAAGAAAAAATATTATTTTTTGTAGAATTAAAATTATGTATGGTAGCTCACATCACCCTATATCCTCTAGTACACATCCCAAAGTAGGAGATATATTTTTTCTAGAATTTTTGAGGAAGAGAAAAAATTGAAAAAAGAAGGATGTCTCGCATGCACATGCAAAAGTGTCACATCTCTCTATGATTTGGAGAGTCTTTCTCTCTATCAAATGCTTTTAGATTAGAACTATTTTTGGTGATAATATTTTAAATTTGATAAGATATTTTTCATAATTTTTCTGGAATTTTTTCAGACTTATCTAGATGCCATAAGTTGGTCCTGATGCCTGCATGCATGGTGATCAGCACTCACGTGAAGAGGTGCGAGGATATCATCCTTCTGTGAGAATTTTATCACTATTTTTAATTTTCTAGAATTTAAATTGAATCTCAAATCCATGTGAATTTTTGAGAATTTTTTTGATTTGAGAAGGGATGTGAAAACATCCCTTCTTTGGTTGCACGCGCGCAGACAAGGGTGTTGATCGATGTATCATGGATAAGAGTCCTTCTGCTTGAAGGAACTCTTATCTCTGATAATCAGATCAGATATACCTTTTGGATAAGCCATGTCCCTTTCTTTTGGCATCCTTCTAGTGGCTATAAATAGGCCTAGGCACTGGGTATCTGATGAATCTAAGTGGGGTTTTCAATTTCTCTCCTATTGCTCTCCTTTCTTTCTTACAACCTATCTTAGTTTTAGGACAAGACTTTGGGATTTAAGACAAAGCCTTATCTGATCCTAACAAGAGTTGTAAGGGTTCTAAAGAAGGAGAGTCAGAAGTTCAGAGGAGGTTCTAAGAGAATGAGGTTAGGTTCTTGAAGAAACTTGATCGGTACGAGGCTAGTCGAGTTCTAGGGGCTAGAACTCTTGAAGCAAAGTGAAGAAGGAGCGCTGTCTTTGGTTCAATTTCCGTATGGATCGCCATTGGAGAGCGGACACTTGGACGCCTTGTGAAAATTGAGATTAGCAATATAGATATTCTTCTTATCCTAATTTATATTTATTATGCTTTGATTATTATAGTCAAGAGTTTCTGGGTATTAGGGCTTCCAGTGCATTGGGTGTTTTGAACAAAAATTTTAAACACCTAACCCTTCTATTATGCCATCGGAACCCAACACTCCTCCCTTAGCTAGTCTTTCTCTACCTTTCTTATCTCTTTGTCTTCCTTTACTATCTTTCTAAGCCCTTGTCCTAATTCAAACTTGCCCTTACTATATTTGGACTTGTCCTAACAAGGGAAGGAAGAAAGAAATTGGACAAACTAGAAATGAATGTAAGAAAGAAGAGATAGACTTCTGAATACCAAAACATCGAAGACTCCACGCTATTTATAATTAGCATGGAGATGCCTATCAACGGGTGTTATCTAATCCACATGCCCTTAATCAAATTTCAGAGGTCTCTCCATGTCCTAAATAGAGGAAAAGTCATATATGATAAGAGTCCTTCTGCAGGTGAAACTCTCTTATCAGATACGACATTTTATTCTTCTTTCGCGCGTGCCCAATAAAAGATGTGATAAGCATCTTTTCATTAATCAGATTATTTTTAAACTTTTACACATAGAAACTCTTTCCTTAAATGTATAAAAGTCAAAAGATTATCTGATATAAGTGGTGTCTAAGAGACTTAAAGTAGAAGGAGTCTACATGATCTTTTATCAGTGTTTTCGAAGAGTCGCGTAGCATCAATTTGTGGCACCCTCCTTCTCCACCACATATCAACGCCTCATGCAATCCAAGGGCTCATATTGGAGGCACCATTTAGCTCTTTTAGGCATGAAAAAACTTAAAAATAAGGTGGTGTGGGTGTTTGGTTAAAAGTCCATAACCAAATGGACTCTTTAGTCCATATCTATCCATAACACCAAGTCAAAGCTAACCCAATCCAATTAGGCCAAACCAAATAAGAGGAATTCAATTAGGTGCCAACATTTGGCTAACCTAAATTAGACCCAAATAAATCATGAGCTTAATTAACTCAATTCTATTCAAATTAGAACCGAAATCAAAATCGATTCGATTTTAAGAGCTAGTGTTTGTAACATGTGCTAGCATGTTAACTCTGCAAACTTAATCTAATCCAATTAGATCCTTGATTAGTCTCTTTTGTGTGTAACTCATTGGGTTTCTCATCTAGCTAACAATAGGTCCAGATGCAAGTAGATCAAATTTGATTAGAACCTTTCTAATCAATTAAGGTCCGAAACAAGCTAACCTGAATTCAGCAATTAGAATCCTGTCTAATTTGTGACCAAATTAAACTTTTAATTTGATCAAACCTACAAGTCAAGATTGATGTCTAGCAACATATCATGACTACCTAGAAGATATAAAATTTGATAGAAAAAATCAAATATATCCTTCAATGGTAAGTTATCGTGCAATCCAGTCCTTTGATCATCCAACATTTTGAATATATTTATGAGTATGGAATCATGTCAAACTCAATACATATTCTTATTAATTCTTTATCAATCAATGATAACTCTAATGAAGCATTAGAATCCTTATCTAATCTTCATTTACTTTGGCCAAAGTCTTCTTGAGTTTATCAAGAGAAAAGAATACGTAGGATGTCATCTCTTCTTACTAAGAGTGATCAATTCCTTGTTGACCTACTCACAACCTCCATATACACTCTATCATATTCAAAACACCCCATATATGATTTAATATCATGTTTGAGTGTGAACCAAAATATGGATTCATATGTATAAGATTCCATGGTGGTCTCAAGTCTAAGGACTATTTGCACAACTTGTAGGAACCAGATCTAGGGTTTTAGGGTTAGATCTTGAATCTTTTTCAAGATCATACAGTGGAAGAATAAAATAAATCAAAATTTATTTTTTAAAACTAGAAAATCTCTAGATCTAAGATCTTATTACATGATTATTACATAGCATTAAATCAAAAATTAAAATATATATATACAGCATGAACTACATGTTGATCATATCAACATGTTTCTATACTACATCTAATGTATGTATTAAACAATAGATCAGATCTATTACCTTGCAAGTTAGATGTTCTAACCTCACTAATCCGAGCTTGAGGATGATGTTGCAAGCTGCACACACGTCCGACTTCTAGGAGTCGTCCACACGAGCCCATGAATCTCGATCAGAAGTTCTGCTTCAGAAAATCAGCACAGTATGCTAGTACTGCACTGATCCTTCTTTGATGGTTGATCAGGTGCCTCCTTCTTCTTGATTTAGATTCTTTCAAAGATAGAAAGTAGGAGGAGGAGTTTCAGATCTGAGATACTCTCAGGAAACTCAAGATGGAGGGAGGAAAGATATGAAAACAAACAACCCTAGAAGAAGACCCTCTTCTTCTTCTCATTTTTCTCTCTAGACATCCTATCTTGTGTCTATTATATCTTCACAACCCAAAGGTTTTTCTCTCTGATTTTTCGATGGCCCAAAGGACTCTCAAATCTCTATCTTCTTCAAAATTTTTGTGAAGAAACTCATTTTATAGAGAGAAATATGATAGAGTCCTTGTCAAGGTCAAATACCTAGTCAAGGCTTATCCAAACATGGCAAGATAAGGGGCGCCCAACTCTTGAACACCTCCTCCTTATTTTTATGCATGGATTACTAGAAAAGGGTGCATAATATATACCCTAAAAGCCACAAAAATTTTGAAAAAAAATTAGATAAATTCAATGCAAAATTGAAAGAGTTTTGGATTTCTAAAACTCTATCTCATAGAATTCGAAATCCAAACTTATTCCTCTTTAATTTGATCCAAACCACCTTCCATGTAAGAAAGAAGAGAGGAGACCTTTTGTGAAAGTGGGAGAGACCTGGGAGAGGGCTTTTGTCACACAAAATAAGAGGAGATTGGCATTGAATGAGAGAGAGGGAGTGGGGAAGGCTTATGTGGTGCAAGGTGGAATCCTAGTCTTACTAGGATTCTATCTTATGACTTGTTTTAATTTGGTTTTCCAAACCAAATCAAACCAAAATTAGATCAACCCAATTAAAATAGATCTTAACCAAATTAAGAACCTAATTTAATCAGATTAAATTAGATTTAAATCTGATTTAATTTTCTAATCAAATTAGAAATTAGATTGACCCAAGTCCTAGTTGAACTAGGACTAGTTTTTCCTTGCATTTGGCTTATCCAATAAACCAATTGGACTTGATCCAATCAAGCCCAAACTAAATCTAGTTAAATCATATTTAATTAGACTTAATTTTAGCCCATTGGCTTAATCAAATTAAGCTAATTAGCAATCGAATTGCTAATCGATCCTCCTGCAACACTTGCACTGGGTAAAATGTCAATCGTATTGATCATTTAACCCTAGAACGATTCTTAATCATTGATCAACCATCCGATCGGATCATGAACTCTAATGTGTGTGACCTCATAGGTCCGAACCTAAGCCGGTAGCATAGGAATAAATTCTTGTACCAATCGAAGTGACCATCTAGCAATGGTACGCAACGACCGGATAGGTCGAATGTGTAGAACAACATCCTTAGAACCCATGCAGATATAGTTTTCATATAATTCATCCCCTTGACCAAAATGATCATAGGACACCCCAGAGTTCAACTGTCAACTCTGATTAGATTGTTCACATTGTATTTCAAAATATCAAATCCATCTAATGGATTATCCTGGCCAAGGTTTTGCTAAATTAAAATACAGCGACTCATTCTTCTCCAACTCTTGGAGTGGTCAATCCCATCTCGATCACACTCTGACTTCGCAAGTACTTGACTGTGCCCAGAAGCCTTCCATCCCTGAATTAGAAATTCAGTTAGTCCAGTACCAAAGCACAGTGAGTTGCTTGCAAGTCACTGAGGTGATCTCAAGTCTAAGGGACACTTATACCTATATCCCATCAGGGACATTCTCGACAGCAGAATACTCTGAAGTTGGTCACATTCAATGATGATGTACCAGTACATCTCACCTGTATGCCATACCAGTGTCTCCACACTCTTTGGTTAAGAGGACAACCAACCCATATGGCCTACAGCGACCTATGCTCGATAGAATCTGTCGTCCTTATTAACAGCCTATCATTTGGTCGTGAATAGTTTTAAGGACTAATCGATAAATTCTTTCTTTATCGAACTTAAATAGTCCTAAGGACTTCATCATAACAACAGAGTTCATTAGAAGATGAAAACTTATGATGAAAATGCCAAATATATTTTATTTATTAACAAATCAATTGCAATACTTGGTTGCTCAACCGTCAACAGCTTGACGATTGGCTTTTTGGGACACATTTTCCAACAACTCCCACTTGTCATAAAGCCACTCGCCATAGTATCTAATACCCATCTTTGACTTGTGGTTGTCAAACTCCTTTATCGCCAGGGCTTTAGTGAAGGGGTCGGCCAGGTTCTCCTTTCTGTCGATCTTCTGAAGATCGACGTCACCTCGATCCATGATCTTTCGGACCAGGTGGAAGCGGTGCAAGATGTGCTTTGTCCGCTGATGTACTTTGGGTTCCTTCGCCTGAGCTATGGCACCAGTGCTGTCGCAATAGAGCAGGACCGGACCATCGAGGGAGGGTGCTACTCCGAGCTCGTTGATGAATTTTCTCAGCCACACAGCTTCCTTCGTGGCATCCGATGCTGCGATGTACTCTGCTTCACAAACAGAGTCTGCCATAGTATGCTGCTTGGAACTCTTCCAGCAGATGGCTCCACCATTCAAAGTAAAGATATAACCCGACACGCTCCTACTGTCATCATGGTCAGATTGAAAGCTAGAGTCTGTGAACCCCACAAGTTTCAGATCTGACTCGCCATAAACCAACCATTGGTCCTTAGTATTTCTCAAATACTTAAGGATGGCTTTAACCACTTTCTAGTGATTTTCTCCAGGATCAGATTGGTATCTACTCACTACTCCTAGTGAGTATGCCACATCTGGTCTTGTACATGTCATGGCGTACATGATAGATCCCACGGCTGAAGTATATGGGACTCTACTCATACGCTCTCTCTCTTCAGGAGTTGTCGGACAATTTTTTTTAGAGAGAGAAATTTCATGGCCTATCGGTAGATAGCCCTTCTTGGAATTCTCCATGCTGAACCTCTTCAGCACAGTGTCTATGTATATGGATTGGGATAACCCAAGCATTCTTTTAGATCTATCCCTATAGATCTTCATCCCTAGGATGTAGGATGCTTCACCCAAGTCCTTCATGGAGAACTGTGATGACAACCAAACTTTTATTCCCTATAGTACGGGGATGTCATTCCTGATTAAGAGAATGTCATCCACGTACAAGATAAGAAATACCACAACTGGACCATTTGCCCATTTATAGATGCAGGGCTCTTCTCCATTCTTAATGAAGCCATACATTTTGATCACCTTATCAAAATGCATGTTCCAACTCCGAGAAGCTTGCTTCAATCCATAAATGGATCTCTGAAGCTTGCACACTTTGGACTCATTTGTGGATGTAAACCCCTCAACTTGTATCATATACACCTCTTCAGTCAGCTCTCCATTCAGGAAAGCTGTCTTTACATCCATCTGCCAGATCTCATAATCCAGATGGGCAGCTATTACAAGCATTATCCGAATGGATTTGAGCATTGCCACAGGGAAAAATATCTCGTCATAGTCAATACCATAACGTTGACGATACCCCTTGGCGACCAGATGGGCTTTATAGGTCTCCACCTTTTCATCTGCGCCCCTCTTCCTTTTGAAGACCCATTTACACCCAATGGGTTTAACCCCTTCAGGTGGGTCAACCAATGTCCATACATCGTTGACCTTCATGGACTCCATTTCGGATTTCATGGCTTCAAGCCATTTCTCAGAATCAGGTCTCTGCATTGCATCCATATAGGTGATTGGATCCTCATTATTCTTATCAAGTTCGATGGAATCACCATCCCGGATCAAGAAATCATAGTATCTGTCCGGCTGACGTGGTACTCTACCGGATCGCCTTAATGGTGTAGGTACATTGGGCTCCGGATCTGATCTAATCATATCTGACTCAGATTTAGCCATTGGTGTCGGTCCTTCTACCTGTTGAACTTCATCAAGTTCAACCTTAGAGGCAACGATTCCTTCACCAAAGAACTCTTTTTCTAAAAAAATTACCTTAAGGCTGACGAACACCTTTTGTTCATCAGCATGGTAGAAAAAATATCCTTTTGTCTCTTTGGGATACCCTATGAATGAGCATTTGTTAGACCTAGGTCCAAGTTTGTCTGTGACTAATCATTTGACATAGGCCGGGCACCCCCAGACCCTAAGGTGTGAAAGTGTTAGCTTACGTCCTGTCCATATCTCATATGGAGTCTTAATTACAGACTTACTTGGAACCCTATTTAATAGATAACAGACTGATTCGAGTGCATATCCTCAGAAGGATATCGACAAGCTAGCAAAACCCATCATGGATCGGACCATGTCTAACAGAGTCCGATTCATCCTTTCAGACACATCATTATGCTGTGGTGTTTCTGGAGGAGTTCATTGGGAGAGAATCCCATTCTCTCCTAGATATGTAAGAAACTCACTAGAAAGGTATTTCCCTCCTCGGTCAGATCGAAAAGTTTTAATACTCTTCCCAGTTTGTTTTTCTACTTCACTTCGAAATTATTTGAACATTTCAAATAAATCTGACTTATGTTTCATCAGATAGACATATCCATATCTGGATAGGTCATTCGTGAAAGTTATGAAGTAGAAATATCCACCTCTAGCACTTGTGCTCATGGGCCTGCAAACATCAGTATGTACTAGGCCCAAGAGCTCAGTAGCTCTCTCACCTTTTCCAGTAAAAGGTGACTTGGTCATTTTACCAAGAAGACAAGACTCATAGGTTGGAAGTGATTCACAATCACTGACTTCGAGGATTCCCTCTTGAGTCAACCTGTTTATTCTGTTCTTGTTTATATGACCTAGCCTCCAATACCATAAGTAGATATCTGACACACTATCTAATCTAGGGTGCTTGCCAGTAGAATAGACTCTTATCAGGCTTGATCTTTTTGGTCTGACCCTGCACAGATGTCCCAGTCTGAACTTGCACCTTCTTCACTTTCTTCTTCTTGTTCTTCTTCTCTTTCTTAAAGGGTCGAGAATCAGAAGACGAACCTCCCACTAAGTTCACCGACTCCTTGAGGAGTTGGTGATCCTTCTCAAAGTTCTGAAGCAACCCCAGTAACCCGTGGTAGTTTACTTCAGGCTTTGTCATTCTATAATGAGTGAGGAATGGGAGATAAGACTTGGGCAGCGAGTTCAGTATTGCATCTTTCCCAAGCTACTCATACAAGGGAAAGCCGAGCTTGCTCAATCATTCCATCAGCTCGATCATGTATAATACATGATCAGTGATAGAGGCACCATCCCACATTTTGGCGTTGAAGATGGCACAACTAGTCTTGTGCCTCTCCACATCATCGGGTGTGCCAAAGGCATCCTCCAACACTTGAAGCATGTCCTTTGGCTAAGCCATCTCAAATCTGCGACTGAACTCGTCGCTCATGGCAGCCAGCATGATACAGCGCACCGTGGTCCAGTCACTTAGCCACTTCTGGTAAGTGTCTCTGACTGTTCCACGTGCATTGACAGCTATCTCCTCAGGTGCAGGATCCATTATCACATATAGGATCTGTTCATACTTCAGGACTATCTTCAACTTTCGGTACCAGCTATCGAAGTTGGGTCCCACCAACTTATCATTGTCCAACAATGATCGGAGCGATAGGGAAGTGGCCATATTTGCACAAAAGAGAACCATAACTTAATTAGTAATTGATTTATTAAACCTAAAGATTTGGACTTTAATCAAAAGGTTTCTCTCACTATTTTATTCAAATTGATAGCCTCTATCTCCAATTCGAGGAATTACCCTAATTCCTTAGTGGGTACTAGAATCCACTTAGACTGCACACAAGCCCAACTTTGGTTGGTCAACCCATGTACATCTAAGGGTAGGTTAATAACCAATTGTTTCTCTAAATAATTTTTAGTAATTTTAATTTTGCCCCAGAAACCTAATCAGTAGGCTTTAGCCTCCATTGTAAGGATCCGGTTAGATCCAACCATTAACATGATCATACTTGGTGTATCTAACCAACAAATGATTAAGCCCAACTTTGGTTGGCTCACCTAACCACCATTAGAGAGATACTTTCAAGTCATCATATGATGAGTGATAATTCCATTAGTCAATAAGCACCAGGCCTTTGGGTCTGCAATGATTATTGAGTTAATGGACTCATTATCAAATACCTTAATGGGAGGCTATGACTCAGTTATCTCCATAACTTTATCATTTTAAGGACCTAATAATTTTAGAAGATTTAAATGATTTAGAGGATGAGGTCAGATGAACCAGCTTATCATGATCCTCCCACTGGCTTCACTAAGTCAGCTTAAGGGAGACCATTAAAAGGACTGGTCTAGGAGCACCTAAATCAGTCACACTGATTTACCTAGCTGACATGGGTCAGCTTGAATAGTCAAGTGATCCGATCAAAACATAATTTCACCAAGAGGTCAGGTAAGTTCGATCAGTGGGAGGGTCGGCCAAAGCTTGCCTTAGACACCATCAGAATTAGCCAAGTAAGCAGGCTCCCAATTAAAAACCATCGGTCTGGTTTACCTTAGATACCAACTGGTTTAATTAGTTTCGATTAGATCAACCTAATAATTTGTGCTTGATCGCTTAGCCAAGAATCAAGTCCATTTGGTTCTCGTTAAAGACATGGACTTGACCAACTACAACTATTGTAATTGATCTAGAGAATCCTTGACCTAATCTAAGACAACAATTGATTAGATTTAGTCAATTCTCTATTTAAGTCCATCTTTAATCTAACCATAGGTCTAACCCAATTAATGGACCTAATTCCCACTAACCCATTAACCCAATGTGTTATGGTTTGTGTCTTAGGTTCTTCAATTCACAATCCTAGAACCTAATCAAACAACTTCTTAATTCTTAATTAAGTTTTGGGCTGAGGGTTGGGTTCGGCTTTTCAAAAAATAATTTTCATATTGGTAAAATAATTTTACAATATGATTCTACCAACCATATTACATGTTTGATTCATAATCAAGATACAAGTAAAATAAACATGAAACTACTTTAGATCTAATCTAAACAGATTCATGTAATTGAAATAATTTCAACTTTAAATAATTTTTTTACACAAAAATTATTAACAAAGAGATTTTATTTCAGATTTAAATATCTTTTAAATCTAATAAATCATAAATTTAATCTAGATCATATCTAATAAATTTATGATTAAAGATAGATCTACACAAACTAGGACAACCTTTGCACTGTAAGGGGTAAACCTTACAGCAGGACAACCTTGCAGTTCGTGATTGATCTAAAATTTTAATTTTAGATTTAATAATCAGATTATAAATTAGATCTAATCTAAGAAATAATCTAAGCATGTATAAATAATCATGTAATAAAGAACCTAGGCTCTGATACCAATTGTAGGAACCAGATCTAGGGTTTCAGGGTTAGATCTTGAAACTTTTTCAAGATCATACAGCGAAAGACTAAAATAAATCAAAATTTATTTTCTAAAATTAGAGAATCTCTAGATCTAAGATCCTATTATATTATTATTACATAGCATTAAATCAAAAATTAAAATATATATATATACAGCATGAACTACATGTTGATCATATCAACATGTTTCTATACTACATCTAATGTATGTATTAAACAATAGATCAGATCTATTACCTTGCAAGTTAGATGTTCTAACCTCGCTGATCCAAGCTTGAGGATGATGTTGCAAGCCACACACATATCCGGCCTCTAGGAGTCATCCACACGAGCCCACGAATCTCGATCAGAAGTTCTGCTTCAGGAAATCAGCACAGTATGCTAGTACTGCGCTGATTCTTCTTTGATGGTTGATCAGGTGCCTCCTTCTTCTTGATTTGGACTCTTCCAAAGATGGAAAGTAGGAGGAAGAGTTTCAGATCTGAGACGCTCTCAGGAAACTCAAGATGGAGGGAGGAATGATATGAAAACAAACAACCCTAGAAGAAGACCCTCTTCTTCTTTTCATTTTTCTTTCTAGACATCCTATCTTGTGTCTATTATATCTCCACGACCCAAAGGTTTTTCTCTCTGATTTTTGGATGACCCAAAGATCTCTCAAATCTCTATCGTTTTCAAAAATTTCATGAAGAAACTCATTTTATATAGAGAGATATGATAGAGTCCTTGTCTAGATCAAATACCTAGTCAAGGCTTATCCAAACATGGCAAGAAAAGGGGCGCCCAACTCTTGAGCACCTCCTCCTTATTTTCATGCATGGATTAATAGAAAAGGATACATAATGTGTACCCTAAAAGCCACAAAAGTTTTAAAAAAAATTTGGATAAACTCGATGCAAAATTGAAAGAGTTTTGGATTTCTAAAACTCTATCTCATAGAATTCGAAATCCAAACTTATTCCTCTTTAATTTGATCCAAACCACCTTCCATGTAAGAAAGAAGAGAGGAAACCTTTTGTGAATGTGGGAGAGACCTGGGAGAGGGCTTTTGTTGCACAAAATAAGAGGAGATTGGCGTTGAATGAGAGAGAGGGCGTGGGGAAGGCTTATGTGGCGCAAGGTGGAATCCTAGTCTTACTAGGATTCTATCTTATGACTTGTTTTAATTTGGTTTCTCAAATCAAATCAAATCAAAATTAGATCAACCTAATTAAAATAGGTCTTAACCCAATTAAAAATCTAATTTAATCAGATTAAATTAGATTTAAATCTGATTTAATTTTCTAATCAAATTAGAAATTAGATTGACCCAAGTCCTAGTTGAACTAGGACTAGTTTTTCCTTGCACTTGACTTATCCAATAAACCAATTGAATTTGATCCAATCAAGCCCAAACCAAATCTAATTAAATTATATTTAATTAGACTTAATCTCAGCTCATTGTCTTAATCAAATTAAGCCAATTAGCAATCGAATTACTAATCGATCCTCCTGCAACACTTACACTGGGTTAAATGTCAATCGTATTGATCATTTAACCCTAGAACGATTCTTAATTGTTGATCAACCATCCGATCGGATCATGAACTCTAATGTGTGTGACCTTATAGGTCTGAACCTAAGTCAGTAGTACAGAAATAAATTCCTATACCAATCGAAGTGACCATCTAGCAATGGTACCTGACGATCGGATAGGTCAAATGTGTAGAACAATATCCTTAGAACCCATGCGGATATAGTTTTCATATAATTCATCCCCTTGACCAAAATGATCATAGGATACTCCAGAGTTCAACTGTCAACTCTGATCAGGTTGTCCACATTGTATTTTAAAATATCAAATCCATCTGATGGATTATCCTGATCAAGGTTTTGCTAAATTGAAATACAGCGACTCATTCTTCTCCAACTCTTGGAGTGGTCAATCCCATCTCGATCACACTCTGACTTCGCAAGTACTTGACTGTGCCCAGAAGCCTTCCGTCTCTGAATTAGAAGTTCAGTTAGTCCAGTACCAAAGCACAGTGAGTTGCTTGCAAGTTACTGAGGCGATCTTAGGTCTAAGGGACACTTATACCTATATCCCATCAGAGACATTCTCGACAGCAGAATACTCTGGAGTTGGTCACGTTCAATGATGATGTACTAGTACATCTCACCTGTATGCCATACCAGTGTCTCCACACTCTTTGGTTAAGAGGACAACCAACCCATATGGCCTACAGCCACCTATGCTCGATAGAAGCTGTCGTCCTTATTAACAGCCTATCATTTGGTCATCAACAGTTTTAAGGACTAATCGATAAATCCTCTCTTGATTGAATCTAAATAGTTTTAAGGACTTCATCATAACAACGGAGTTCATTAGAAGATGAAAGCTTATGATAAAAATATCAAATATATTTTATTTATTAACAAATCAATTACAATACTTGGTTGCTCAACCGTCAACAGCTTGACGATTGGCTTTTTGGGACACATTTCCCAACATAACTCTCACTTAAAGAATTATCTTTTGACATGTAAGTAAGACTCCATAAGATATTCTCTATTGATGGGTTAATTTAGTGAACTCATTCCTTAATGAGTACCCACACCTTTGTATTAGTGTCCCCACATAAATGGCTTGTGAGATCAGCCACCCTCTCTATCAAGCATACAAAGGATGTGCCTGTCTTTTCGAACATTGATCCCCGACTCAACATTCTTATGACCAAAAATATTTCAGATTAGGATTTTAAGATTTTAGATCTCACAGGCATGACTCATTCAAGTCCTCTAAAATTATTATCCTAATCTATGGGGTTCATCATAATCCTTAGTATAAAAAGATGCAACTGAAATGATGAATCAAAAATATCTTATTTTTATTTATATAAAAAATAAATATCTTTACATGAATTGAAAGAATATATGAATAAGTCCCATCACATAACCCTTGTGATTGGCTTGTAGGGCACTTATTCTTTCACATGCTAAAAATAGCAGAGAGACATTTCAAGGGTGAAAAGGCTCTGGTTCTTCTTGTTGATAAGATCGGAAAGAAGAAGGCAAAGAAGGGTTCTAAAAAAAAGATGAACCTTAAGGCTGACATCTCCAAGAAGAAGGCGAAGAAGGTCTCCGCCAAAGGTACTTTTATCAATGTGGCAAAGAGGACCACCAAAAGAAAAATTGTAAGGAGTACCTTGCAACCATGAAACCGACAAATATTGCTAAAGGCTTGTATATGATACAAACTAATTTATCATTAAGTACTTCAATATAAGATTCTTGGGTATTGAATACCGCCTGTGGTTCACACTTTTACAAATCATTGCAGGGTCTACAGAAAATAAAGAGTCTGAGTAAAGGTGACTTTGAGTTATCCGACATTAGTAGAGAATCCATTCAGGTTGAAGCCGTAGGAACCAGGATATTGAAGTTACCTTCAGACAAAGTTTTGAAACTGAAGACCTGTTATTATTTTTTTAATATTATTAGAAATATTATTTCAGTACCATTGTTATTAAAATAAGATTTTGAAATAAATATAAAGAACAATGATTATTCTATTTACTTTTCTAACGAGTTTTATAGAAGTGCTTTTATTGATAATGGTTTTGTATTTCTTTCACTTAATGATAATGTATTTGATATTAATAATATGAAGAAAAGAAAGAGAGAGGATGTGAATATCACATACCTCTGATATTGCCGACTTGGCCATATAAATGAGTCAAAAATTAACAAGTTATTCAAAGATAATTTCTTTGATCCTTATGATTATGAATTATATAGAACTTGTGAATCTTGTCTCATGAGAAAAATGACCAAGACTCCATTTACTAGACAAAGAGAAAGGATGAGTGACCTTTTGGATCTTGTACATACTGATGTATGTGGTCTAATATCGACTCAAGCCAGAGGAGGATACTCTTACTTCATCATATTTACTGATGAAAGATCTAGGTTTGGATATGTGTATTTAATGAAATACAAATTCGAAGCTTTTGACAAATTTAAAGAGTATCAAAGAATAGTTGAAAAATAAACTGATAAAAGTATTAAAGTTCTTCGATCTGATCGAGGGGGAGAATACTTGTCTAGTGAGTTTCTTGATTATTTAAAATAAAATAAAATACTCTCTCAATGGATACCTCCTTATACTTCAAAATTAAATAAAATTACGAAAAAGAGGAATCACACCTTATTAGATATGGTGCGGTCTATAATGTGTTTCACAGATCTTTTGATATCCTTTTGGGGATATGCCCTCGAGGCTGCAGTATATATCTTAAATAAAGTGTCTTTGAAATCTGTTTCTTATACTCCATATGAAATATGAAAAGAAAAAAGATCAAATCTTAAGCATCTTAAGATTTGGGGTTGCCCGACTTATGTAAAAAATATTGATGGACATAAGCTGGATGCTAGATCAAAAAAATATAGGTTGGTAGGTTATCCCAAGGAGAGTATAGGATACTACTTCTATAATCCTACTCAATAAAAGGTGTTTGTTGGTAGACATATCATTTTTTTGGAGAAAGAGTTTATTCAAGAAGGAGGCAATGGGAGGTTTATCGAACTTAAGAAAGTTTAAAATCTACAATCCATCCAGGATTCACAAAATAATTCTCAACCAGATGTGTCCATTGTTGAGGCACAGCCACTATACACACCTCCTCTCCGAAGGTCAAATATAGTGCATAATGTACCACTCAGGTATAGATTTATCATTAGGAATGATAATACATCCCACATCATTGAGAATGATAATCCTACGATCTATTCGAAAGCTATCATGAGTAGTGACTCTGACAAATATTTCAATGTCATGAAATCCAAAATAGACTCTATGTATGTCAATCAAATATGGACTTTGGTTGATGTGCATGAGAGTGTGACCTTAATAGGCTACAAATAGATCTTCAAAAAGAAGATTGGAGCAGATGACCAGGTAGAGACCTATAAGGTTAGGCTAGTGGCAAAAGGTTTTAGACAAAAATAAGGTGTTGATTATGAAAAAATCTTTTCGTTGATAGCTATGCTCAAGTCTATTAGGATAATGCTTGCTATTGCAGCATACCATGACTATGAGATCTGATAGATGGATATCAAGACTATCTTCCTCAATGAAAATCTTGAGGAAGAAGTCTGTATGACTCAGCCAGAGAAATTTATCTCTAGTGGGAGAGCAAATCAGGTATGCAAGCTAAATAGATCCATTTATGGATTAAAGCAAGCATCGATGAGCTGGAACATCCATTTTGATGAGACAGTCAAATGTTTGGCTTCATCAAAAATATGGATGAACCTTGTGTGTACAAGAAGAATAGTGAGAGTGCTATTATCTTCTTGGTCCTGTATGTAGTGACATACTGCTCATTGAGAATGATATCCCGATGCTGCAATCAGTCAAGACTTGGCTATCACAAAAGTTTTTCATGAAAGACTTGAGTGACGCATCCTATGTACTTGGTATAAAGATCTATAAGGATAGATCGAAAAGGATGCTAGGCTTGTCTTAGTCTAGGTATATTGACCTTGTGTTGAAGAAGTTCAACATGGAGGAAAGTAAAAGAGGTTACTTGCTCGTAGGCCATGACATACAACTCTCTAAGAAGATGTCTCATAAGACACCTGAAGAGAGAAATAGAATGAGTTCTATTCCTTATACTTCGGCTATAGGATTGATTATGTATGCTATGTTATGTACCAGGCCTGATGTGGCTTATGCTTTAGGCATTGTAAGCAGATTTCAGATTGATCTCGAGAGGATCATTGGAAAGCTATGAAAGATATACTCAAGTACTTCAGAAGAACTAGAGATATTTTTCTAATATATGGTGGATCTGATTTAAAACAGAAAGATTATACTGATTCTAATTTTTAATCTGGGATAGCAAATCTATATCTGGGTATGTGTTCACCTTGTATGGTGGTGCAATAAGTTAAAAAAGTTTTAAATAGTAAACTGTTGCTGACTCAGTCACTGAGGCTGAGTATATTGCTGCAAGTGAGGCTGCTAAGAAGGCCGTCTGGATGAAAAAGTTCATCATAGAATTGGGCGTGGTTCCAGAAATTGAAGAACCAGTGCCCTTTTATTGTGACAATACTGAAGCAGTTGCTCAAGCTAAAGAACCAAGATCTCATCATAAATTCAAGCACATCCTAAGATGGTTCCACCTCGTTCGGAAGATAGTCAAAAGAAGCAATGTGATCGTAGAGCAAATTGACACCAAGAACAATATAGCAGATCCATTCACTAAGGCCTTGTCAATGCAGCAGTTTGACCGCCACCTTTATAGTATGGGTATCAAGTATATGGGTGATTGACTTTAGTGCAAGTAGGAGATTGAAAGAATAATGTCTTATAAGTCGATCGCATATGGGATGCGATAGGATGTTTATTGTAATTTATCTTTCAAACTCATATAATTGATATTTATATTATTAATAAAATAGATATTTTTGATTCATTATATGCTGCATCTTGTTAATTTTAAGATTATAATGAACCCCATAGGTCCGGGCAATGATTTTAGGGTCGTGATGAGATCATATTTGTAAGACCTAAATCTTTGATAGCCCTAACCTAAAACATTCTTAGTCGTTGATACATTGAGTCGAGGATCAATGATATTAGTAAGACTGACATATCCTATGTATGCTCAGAAATGAGGATGGTTGATCTTACAATCACTTATGTGGTGTCACTAATATAAGGATATGGGTACTCATTAGAGAATGAGTTCACTGAATTGACCTGTGAGAGAATATCAGATGGAGTCTTTTTTATATATCAACTGATGATTCTCTAGTGGGAGTTGTGTAAGTGATCCTTTGATCTGAGGTCACTATGGTACCTTGTGTATATAGATCCATATTTTGATTTGCTACCTAACTTGATTCTTTGATCCTTATGTGGGGTATTCTGGATATGTTGAAGTATGCATGGAGGTTGTGAGTGATCAATAAGGGATCAATCACTCCTAATAAGGGGAGAGAACATCCTATGTGATTTCATAGGACAATAATTCGGAAGTCTTTGGCCAAAGCAGGATGATAATTAGAAAAAAATTTTTTAATGTATCATCAACTGAATCATCATCTTCAGATCGAAATACATAAAGATAAGTGATTGGATTTGATATATTTCTATGCTTAGAACTCATCTGAGATGTTGTTTGATTAAAAGATTGAATTACACGAGTACTTGTCACTGAAGGATATTTTGATAATTTTTTATCAAAATTTTAAATTTTTTGGATAGTTATGACACATTGCTAGATGTCAATCTTGACTTATGAATTCATCAAAATTAAAAGAATTTAATTCTAGAGTCAATTTGGAAGAGTCCAAGTTGATTGGGACTCTTCGGATGACCTAATCTCATCAGATTAGGGTTACATTGAAAGTCTTGGTTCACTGCTGGCTAGATTTGGAATCCAATAGGTCACACACTTTAGAATTTAGCCTTAATATAATTTAATTAGAGTTTAATATAAATTTTATAGGTTAATTTGATATGCTAGCGCATTGTATTAACCTAAGTTCCTAAATTGATTTGATTCATAGTGTTTGAGCTAACCTAGACCAATTGCCTTTGATCCAATGGGATTGGATCAATTTAAATTGGAACCTTATCCAACTTGAACCAATTTCAAGTGGAGAAGGACTCCTCTGTGTCCACTAAAAGTCATGCAAAAAATAAATATCGCCCCATCTCAAATTAGCATGTGAAATAGAGAGTTCTTCTTAAAGAAGGCTCTAAATTATACACCTTGCCTTAAAAGATAAATTAGATATCCTATGATTTAATGCCAAAATTGATTGGGTTTTTTATGACACATAGAATAGAGAGATTCCTTCTACTATAAGTATCTAATATACCAAAAATTTATATGATGAATTTATTCACTGCATGAGAAGATGGAGCACCAAAGGTTGGCGCCCCTTCATCCCATGTGACATCCCTTGGTCCCCTATTTATATGGGATGCCCCACTTAGTTTCTTGCTATAATTTTAGATTGAAACTAGAGAGGAGGGATGTGGTAATCATAAAAAAAATTTTTAAAAAATTTAAGAAAAAGATAAGGAAAATTTGAGTGGCAAAAGTTGCAAGAAGGGTGGTGAGTTTTTTTTGCAAGGATTGCTAGTGTGCCCTAGGATTTGGTTTTTCCATGTGTTGAAGCCAAAAATCAAATTTTAGGTTATGATACATCTGAAGAGTGTCTTCTTGGCATCATTCTGGTGGTGAGATCGAAAGCAGCTGGATTTTTGCATGATCATACCATAAGTTCGAAGCCGACAATATTCTTTAGGGGACTAGGCTACAGCAGCGCACCAGTTAGGAAGGACCTTGGTTAACTTTTGTGTGGATCACCGTTGGAGGACTTCTATCTTGGGATCTCGTGGAGAACACCAATATGTCACTTTTTTATTTTGGTGAAAGTATAAAATTCTATCCCTTTTGCATGCTTATTTTTGTTTTATCGATATCGGTAAGGTGGTTCTAGGGTTTAAATTCTGGCTTGATAGTTTTATTTGATAAAGCCATTGATTTGTATAATTTTAAAATTTTAAAAATCTCTTTCCACTACATGATCAAAATCCAACATTCGATTCCTTGGCATAAGCTATGGCTCCAATGCTGTACAATACAACAGGACCATCATCGGAGGGTGCCACTCCTAGCTTGCCAATGGATCTCTACAATCATATAGCTTCTTTGCAAGCATCAAATGCTACAACGTATTCTGTCTCACAATTTAAATTTAGCTATATTGCTCTGCTTGGAATCTTTCCAGCAGATTGCTCTATTCTTTAGGATAAAGATGTATTCTAACATGTTCTTGCTATTATTATATCCAACTAAAAAACTAAAGTCATACTCTGCAAGTTTTAAATCAGATACTCCATAACTGAATCATCAGTCCTTAGTATTTCTCAAATACTTAAGGATGACCTTCTAGTGATTCTCACCCAGATCTTGCAGGTATCCACTCACTACCCTAGTGAGTATACCATATCCAGTCTCATTCATAGTGTACATGATAGAACAAATTCTACTCATAAACACTCTATGTACGTAGATGGGAATAATCTAAGCAATATATTAGATCTATCTCTATAGATCTTCATTCCTAGAATGAGAGATACTTTTTCAAAGTCCTTTATGAAGAATTATGATAATAACAAAACTTTTATTCTCTGTAATGTAAGGAATATCATTTTCGATTAAGAGAATTTCATTCACATATAAAATAAGAAATAGACTCACAGAACTATTAACTCATTTGTATTTGTAGGGTTCATCTTTATTCTCAATGAAACCATGCATTTTGATCACTCATCAAAATGCATGTTCCAACTTCAAAATATTTAATGTTGCCTTAGGAGAAAATATTTAGTTTTGGTCAATACCATAACATTGACAATATCCTTAGGCAACCAGATGAGCTTTATAGGTCTCCACCTTCTCGTCTGTGCTCTTTGATCCTATTGAAGATCCACTTACACCCTATGGACTTTATCATTTCGAGTGGATCAACGAGTATCCATACATCGTTAACCATTATGGACTTCATTTCGGGCTCTATGGCTTCAAACCATTAATCAGAGTCAGACCTCTGTATGGCATCCATGTAGGTGATCAAATCTTTGCTATTCTCATCGAGTTTAATAGAATCACATCCCAAAACTAAAAATCAAAGTATCTATCCGATGGATGTGGTACTCTATCGGATCTCCTTAATGGTGCCACTACAACGGGTTTCAAATTTGATTTAATCAAATCCAATTTTATGGGTTCACTAGATTGTGTCGATTCTTCTACCTGTCGAACTTCATAAGTTCTATATTAAAGGCATCAGTTCTTTCACCAAGGTACTCCTTTTCTAAAAAGAATGTCAAACAACTTTTATTCTTTAGTAAGGTAGAAGTAATATCCCCTTAGATTCTTTGGGGTTACCCTACAAAATAACACATATAGGATTGGGATCCAAGCTAATCGATCTGTAAATGCTTAATATAGAACAAACACTCTCAAATCTTAAGGTAAGAAAGTATCGGCTTATGCCAAGTCTATATCTAATATGGAGTCTTTGTGACTTATTAATTTGGAATCCAGTTTAGAACACAATAAGCAGTCTTAAGAGCATAACCCTAAAACAAGACTAGCAAATTTATAAACCCCATCATGGATCAAACTATGTCTAACAAACTTGATTTCAATAAGAGAGAATCCTATTCTCTTTTAGATATGTCAAAAACTCACGAGAAGGGTATTCTCCTCTTTGGTCTGATCGAAGAGTTTCAATACTCTTTCTAGTTCATTTCTCTACCTTATTAAAAAATTATTTGAATATTTTAAATAATTTAAATAGATGGCAAACATATTTGTAGATCCAATATATCAGTATATATCAGATTCAGAACATGATTGGCTCGTTCACCTTTTCTAGCAAAAGGTGATTCATCATCTTACTAAAGAGATAGGATTGACAGGTTAACAATGATTCACAATTATTGACTTCGAAAATTATCTCCTGTTGATCTTATTTTTGTTTATATGACCGAGCCTAAATTATCAAAGATAGGCTTCCATGACATTATTTACTCTAAGGACTTTGTTTGTTATATACAATACACTAACAGGCTGTGTAAATATCATTTCTTAGTTATCCACATGATTTTGATATCATTCATAATGATATCACAAAATCATTAGATAATAGTGACAATCACTAAAATGATATTGTTAGAATTAAAAATAGACTCGACGATTCCTAAAATCAGGATTGGAACATAACTTTCATCTCTAACATTCAGGAATCTCTTGCTATTTTTAAACTTTCTACTATCCTGAAGTCATTGCAATAATTTACATAGACTTTCAATATCCAATACCGAGGCAATAGTGTCATAGATAGAGAAATTACAAGGTATTATCATATAAGTACCTTATCCGGCAACCCTTGCTAATTTTTCTTTCTTAGCCTGTTCGGATCAAGAGACTCTGCTAGACTAGGTTAACCTTAGACTCTTTTGTCAGTTCGAACTCATTAGCCTAAGCACGACTCTTTTGCATCTTCTTTTCTTTTTCTTAAAGGATTGTTGCCCCACTGAAGATACATCTTTAGAGATATAAAAGAACTCCTTCAATATTTGAAAGATTTTCTCTTATTGAGCATCATCAAATTTATAACTAAATAAGTGTTCTTTACTGCTCTCAAAAAATACCACACAGTGATATGATCATTTAGCCACTTCTGATAAGTATCTTTGATCACATTATGTGTGTTGGATGTGAAAACATCAGGTGCTGGATCCATAATCATATTTAGGATCCATTCATGCTTTAAAACTATTTACAACTTCTGATACCATCTTTCAAAATTGGATCCTATAAACAAGTCACTGTCAAACAGTGAATGGAGCAACAAATATCTAGCCATAACTGAAAGGTAAACATAAGACCTCAATATTTATGAATTGATTAAACCTAAAGACTTAAACTTTAGTCTAAAGGTTCTCTCACTATTTTATATGAATTGATAGCTTCTACCTCCAATTCAAAGAATTACTTTAATCCCTTAGCAGATACTAGAATCCACACAGATTGCATACAGGTCCGAAGATGGCTTAGTCAACCCATATGCATCTATGGGTAGGTTCTCAATCAATTATTTTTTTAAATAATTTTTAGTAGTTAATTTAGCTTCAGATTTTATTTCAGTAGGTGATGGACCTCCACTGAAAGTTTCGAATAGGTCAAGCCAATAACATGAACCTACTCAGTGATTCTAAGTAGCAAGTGATCAAGCTCGAGGATGGCTCGATCAATCCAACCATCATCAGATAGTATAATAGAGTCATCATATGATGAATGATAATTCCATCATTCAGAGAGAACACTAGACGGATGGTGCTTGCAATGTTAATCAGAAATAATAGACCCATTATCATTCACCTTAATGGGAGGCTATGATCCAGTTATCTCCATAACTAGCTTATTTTATGGACCTAATAATTTAAAAGATTTAATTAATTTAGAGAAGAGAGAAGAAGAGATCAATCAGTATATCACAATCCTCCCACTGACTTCACCAAGTCACTTAATCAGATTAGGATCATGCTGATAGAATTGGCACCTAGATCAGTCACACTGATCAACCTTAATGGCATGGATCAACTTAAATCACTTAATGATCTAATGAAGACATAATCCATCAATTGGTCAGATAAGTAAGATCAGTGGGAGGGTCTACTAAGCTTACCTTAAACACCATCAAAATGGTCAGATAAGTCACTCCCAATTAAAATCCATCGATCAAAATGCCAACTTATCTTAGACACCAATTGGTTAACTAGTTTCGATTTGACCAGCCTAATGATTCAGATTCAACTACTGAGCCACAATCAAGGTTCATTTGGTCTAATCAAAGATATGTACTTGACCATCTACAACTACTGTATTGATTCTAGAGAAATTTTAATTTAATCTAATTCAATATTTGGTTAGATTTAATCAATTTCTCTATATAGTCTATTAACTTTTTGATTCTAATCTTAAGTCTAACCTAATTAAGAGGACTGATTTGAGCTAACCCATGCCTCCATATTTTATGTGAATGATATTAGATCTTTAATTCATAATTTTAGATCTAATCGATTCTTCACTTAATTCTCAATTAAGTTTAGCATCAACATGGGTTTAGGTTTAGGTTTGAAATAATTTTAATTTTTTATTTTGTAATCAATTTATAATAAATATTATGTAAAAATTTTTTATTCTAAAACTGGATCGACTCAATCAATATTGAGCCAACTATATAAGGGGACTAGGTCAACTCAATTCAAAACTGGATCAGCTTAGTAATTATGTGAGCACATTTTAGATCTGAAAAATCTTGCATAATCCTAAAAAAATCAATCATAAACACCTTTTAGATCATATATAAAATTTTTTATGATTCAAAATTTTTTTATCTCATTATTAAAATAATTTTAATCATATAGATTAGATGTTTTATTTTTTATACAACTTTATATCACATACAACAAACCTAAGATTTCAAGATCTAGGATTTTGTAGAAAAATAAGTTCTTTTTTTCTCATTCTTCTTCATGGGATCTAATCACATGGCAACCCTACACACCATAAGAGCACTCCATCAAATGAGAAGAAAGGGTCTTTAAATCTTTCTTGCTCCTATAATCGGACGGTCTGGCGATCAACTCAATCCAAGTACTTGCTACTCAGACCATCTAACCTAATCATATATTATATATGCTTGAATTTAGATTAATTTAAATTATATCAGATCTGATCATAATCTTAGATCATATCTAAATCAAATCATAAATATCACATGCAATATATAAAATCAAATTTTATCAATGATTAGCACAAACTAGGATAACCTTTTCACTGTAAGGGGTAAACTCTACAGCAGGACAACCTTATATCAGTTTGTGTGATCAATCATTAATTAAATTTAAATTAAAATATCACATATCAGATCTAAATAAAATTTAAATTTAAATTTAATATGCACATAGAATATGTCATAGCGAACCTAGGCTCTGATACCACTATTAAAAAATATAGGCGATTTCATGCATGTATTTCAAATTTTCCTCGAATAAATTACTACAAAAAGTAAATAGATTAATCAAATTAATCTAATATACATATGATCTAATCATCAAATTAACCTACTTTAGAATCTATGACATAATATATTGCATATAAAATCTGAAATAATCACATGATAAAATCTGTATGCATGGATGTAAGCAGTAGATCAGATCTACACCTACCTGAGTTCAGAACTAATACCTGAGCATGGATCGACAATCATCGCTGTTGAGAGATATGGTGAAGATGATTCTTATTGATTGCTCACAGTCGCACATACATCTGACCTCTACAGAAATTTACTCGAAGCCCTGATCTGATCGATCTTTTCGAGAATGCTAGTTCGCGTAAAGACCTTCTGGTTGGCTGATCTAGATCCTTTCTTCAAATCTCTGAAATCTTTTCAAAGGTTGAAGATGGACTTCTAGAGAAGATGAAGAGGTGAAAGAATGATGGAGAAGAAAAATAATTTTTTTCTTATTTTTCTTCTCTTCCCAAACCCTGAAGAACAAACCCTGAAAAAATTGATTTTGCGCATATCCAAAGAGAAAGGACTCTCCTTCTCTTTACACGTCATGAACCCATGCCCAAGGATCTCTCACCATGAAAGCCCTTTTCTCTGGCCTCTTACATGCATAAAAGAGAGAAACAAACCCCTCTTTATAGGTGTGTAATAAGTGGGGTGAAGAGTCCAAGAGATCTTGGACTCTTCCAAGAGACATCGCAGCCTCTCCCAATTCCATCTCTTGGACTCTTCCAAGAGACATCGCACCCTCTCCCAATTCTATACCAAAACATATCCAAAGAAATATGGGATGCCCCTTCTCATATTTTTTCATGGTAAGTCAGTTCTCTAGCTAATTTTTCACAAAAAATCTCTTCAAAATGTTGCACACATAAGGAGAAAAAAAATAAGTTGGCATGTGGAGTGATTTGGATAACAACAGATTCTCTTGATAAGGAATGCTTTGTAATTCAATTTCAAAACCTTTCTTTTACCAAAACCAAATCAGATTTGGATATGAGAAATGGAAGGAGAAGGCCTCTTTGGCATAAAAAGATCTCATGCAAAAACCTCTTGAGCATGGAGAAAGCTGGAGTCAAAGTGGGAGGCACATGGGGAGGAAGAGTCAAATCCTATATGGACTCTAGGTTTCCTTATTTGAATCCACACCAAATCATATCTGATTTAGTCCAAATAAAATATATAAAATCTAATCTAATAAGATTTATAAAATTTTAATCAAATCTCAATCAAATTAAAAATTGATTGAATCAAAATCCTGATTAAATCAGAGATAATTCTCCCTTAGCGATTAGGTCATCTCTTAACCTAATCGGGTTAAACTTAATTGAATCTAATTCAATTAGATTTTATTTAATCCTCTTTACATAATTAAATTAAGCTAATCAATAATTTAATTATTAATTAATATTTTATTAATTCAATAACACTTGGTGAATAAATTTATTATAACTTTTGCATAAGGTTAACCATAATTGAATTAATGATTAAGCCCTTGAATGATTCTCAATCGTTGATCAGCCACATGATCAGTCAGAAATTTTTTTTTGAGTATGACCCCATAGGTTCGAATCTAAACCAGTAGCATAGAAATAAATTTTTGAATCAATCGATGTAACTATCTAGCAATAGTGACTCGATGTTCGAATATGTCGAATGATGGTGAAGCAACATTTAAGAACCTATTGGCGTATGGTTATCATATAATTTATCCCTTTGACCCTAATGCTCATAGAGATTTAGGATTTAACTGTCAATCCTAGATAAGTTATCCACATTATATTTTAATCTTTCAAATTCATCACATGGATTATTCAGATTCAGATTTTACTAAATTAAAATATATTAATACATTAACTCTTACTAATTTGGAGGGATCAATCCCATCTTGACTCGCACACCGACTTGACAAGTACTTGACTATACCCAAAAATCTTTCATTACTGAATTAGAAAATCAGATAGTCCGACACCAAAGTATAGTGAGTTGCTTGCAAGTCACTGTGGTGATCTCAGGTCGGAGGGACACTTATACCCATACCCTTCGTGAGCTATCTTTGACAGCAGAGTACTCCATAGTTGGTCACGTTCAGTGATGATGTACCCCTACATCTCACCTGCATGCCATACTAGTGTCTCCACACTATTTAGTTATGAGGATAATCAATGCATATAGTACACAATGATCTACACTTGATATCGCTATCATCCTAATATAGCATATCATTTGATCATGAACCAGTTTAAGGACTACGTGATAAATCCTCCTTTATCGATCAAAGTAGTCCTAAGGACTTCATCATAATATAGGAATTCGTTAGAAGATATAACCTTGTAATGAAGAAGATCAAATAATTTTTATTATTTATCAATTTATATAGATTTATAATTAGCACAATCATCAAATATTAGCTTTAAGACATATTTCTTAACACCAACATAAGGACATCATAAATTCAGGGCTATGATAATTCACCTATAATAGTTGCATGGTGAGCAGAGCTGGATTGCACATTGAGTAGTCTATCCATGATCATTATTTGACAATGACCAAGGATCTTATGAGTTCAAGATGATCATGCATAAGGAACTGCCGATGGATTTGATCCAACCATCCCTTAATAGTTCATTTGGTCAGCTTAGAGTAAACTGCCATATGGACAAGTATGATAGTACATTATTGAAATGGATAAATATATTGGTGATCGTAAATGAGACCTTGAAAAGTTTAAGGGGCTATATTCTTACTATGAAAAATCTGGTTCCAGGAGAAAGTCTCTTGGAACAAGAGGTTTATAGGAGAATAAGCCAAGGAAGGATATTCTCAAGGAGAAGATGTCAGGCAAGAAAAAGTATTTTCACTACAGTACTGATGGCCACTCAGATAAAAATTGACCTCCTACCTAGATAACATAAAGAAGAAGGGTGATATACCTTGTGAAGGTATGTCAGATATGTTTGCATGTTGATGTATTCGAACCGTAAGTATGCCATAGGATTTGAGAAATCTATGGATGAGATAAATCCAGATATATGTGGTACCTCAAGTAATGTCATTTTGAAGAAGACATGATATACAAACTTGGAGATACAATGAATTCTGAGTTTGTGGATCTTGCTTTCAAAAAAAATGATCAAAAAATCTCTTGTCGGATATGGGGAGAGGGCCACTACATACAGGCCAATTTGATGGTAAATCCCTTGAGGTTCTTCGATTGGATCGAGGAGGTGTATACCTTAGTAAAAATTTTAGGATTATCTTATGAAAATAGTATAGTCTCATAGTGGACTCCTCTTAGTTCACCTCAACTCAATGGGGTATCAGAAAGGAGGATTAAGACCTTATTGAATATGATCCGATCCATAATGAGATTTACTCCTTAACCCTTACTCCTTTAGGGCCATACTTTAATCTGTTGAATAGGATACCAATTATACTTCCCAACGAACCACAATGTGATTGTGATCTTGAAGAGAAAGTCCCTAAAGAGTAATCAAATAGAGATCTGATTGTACCTATTCATTCTGAGCCAGTTAGTGTAGGACCTTCATCACCTCATAGATCTAATAAGGTCTCCCATCCTCATGAAAGGTACTTGGATATGCTTTCAGAGGATGTAAAGAAAGTGTTCCTTATGGGAGATAGGGATCAAGTAGTTGATCCTAAGGCCTATTATGAGGTGATGTATGACATCAATTCCAAGAAATAGATGGAAGCAATAAAGTCAGAGGTTGACTTGAAGCATTTTAGCCAAGTATGACCTTAGTGAATCCACTAGAGGATATTGTATCCATTAGATGTTAATGGATCTACAAAAGAGAATTAGATGCAGATGTATGTGAAAACTATTTCTTAATAGATACTTGGAAAGATATCTACATGGAGCAGTCTATTGGGATTCACTTCCGGTGATGGAGATCATAAGATTTGCAAGCTGCATGGATCTATTTTTGGATTAATGCAAGCATCTCGGAGTTGGATTGATGCAATCAAATAGTTTGATTTCATAAAAAATATGGAAGAACCTTGAGTTTTCAAAAGGGTTAGTGGAAGGATGAGATTCTCCTGATTGGAAAAGTTATTCCCATGCTGACTTCAGACAAGAGTTGGTTATCAAATAGATCCTCCAGAAAGACCAAAGAAAAGTATCTTGGATTAAAGGTCTGTGGAGATAGATCTGATAAGATGCTAGACTTTTCATAGCTAAAGCACATAAAGGAGGTACCGAAGGGGTTCAGCATGGAAACTCTATGAGGGGATTTCTACCCCTCAGGCAAGGCATGTATCTCTCCAAGATGATGCATCTAAATACATCTGAGGAGATTTAGCTCATGAGCTTGATCCCTTATGAAGTCTTATAAATACCATGCAATGTGCTTGACTTAATCTTGCTGTGAGTGTTACGAGCAGAAATCAATCGAATCCAGGTGTATGACACTAGATAGTTGTGAAGACATCCTTAAGTACTTGAGAAGTACTAAAGATTTGTTCTTGATTTTTGAAGAAGAATTTTAAGTTATTAAAATTTGTGAGTACACATGCTTGGATCTTGAGTCTAATACTGATGGTAGAGAGTCTACATCAGGATGTGTACAATGTGAAAATTGGTAGATCGAAAAAATTTCAAATAACTAATCATTGTAGGAAGCTGAGTTAGTTACTTTTTTAAAGGTGTTATGTAAGGTCTTCTGGTCCAAGTAATTTTGTTGCAAATTGATGTCATGAGATGTCATTATGGTGACAATATTGGCACCATAGCCTTTAGCTAATAGAGCCTTGGTCTTTCCAGAATATCCAACACATGAAAAGGAGGATGTTAAATAATACATGATTATCTTGACTTGAAAATGGTCAAGGTGAAGAGAATAAACCCCATGGAAACATGGTGGACCCACTGACTAAGCAATTTGCCAGCTAAAGATTGAAGCCCATCTTGAGTAGATGGAACTTAGGTTTCCACTAGATTGATTTTAGGTTAAGTGGGAGATTGTTAGATGTGTGACCTGAAAAATCAATTATTGGCTGACACATTATAATTTTTTCAGGACATAAGGTTGTAATTGATCTATTAAAATTAAAATTATTGGATAATTATTTTTATTCTAGAGTAATGTATCCTAAAATTGTCCAAAGAGTTAATGGTCAATGACACATATTCTTAAAAATTAAGAATTTAAGACATGTATCATTATAGATTAATTCTTAAATTGCTCCTAGTCAATGATCATCACGAAGATGGTGATTGATCTAAGTAGACTGGTGCATGGATGCTTCTTTTTTAGATAGATGAGTCTTGAGTCTACAATGTGAGGATACTAAAGTGAGAGTGTAGGTGGTTGTTAGAGAATAATAGTACAGAGTGTGATCAAGAACGAGAAGTCATATGGATGCCTGCTCACTCGTTAGAGACTTCTCGATATTGTAGTTGTGTGAGTAGTTCTTTGATTTATGGTGTATCGACTGTTCATCTTCAAGATACTATAGTTTGACTTTACCATAACTCGATCTCCTAGCCATATAAAACCTTGAGGTGAATGTTGGCTATAGTATGTTCATTCTAAGAATTGGGTTGCACCAAGATAGGATCTATAGGCCTTAATAGTTGAGGAGTAGTCCTATGCGACCTAAGAGGCTAAGTCAATAAATCTGTGGCCATAATAGCATGACACATTATAATTAGGTCTGACATATGACGGATGCTTAGAATTTGATGAGATTCTATGATCTGCATCTTGTCAGGACTCTCGATAGAAGAACTTGATTACATGATAACTACACCTAGAAATTCATCTTTCTGATCTACTGGGTTATCACTATATACTACTAGACATCATTGGTAGATTGTGAGAACTCACTAAAATTATTTTTGGATCAATGATCCTTGTTGGGGTGAGTTGGATTTGTACCAGTCCATCGAAAAGAGTTTCGATGATGCTGTGATGGAGATCATGGTATATCTTACTACTAGATAGAATAGAACTTGAGGGGTCATACACAAAAAGAGCACGATCTGATCAATAGCTTGGATTATAATCAAATTATCAATTAGAATGATGATTTGGATCAATTTGTAAAAGTTACAAATGTAGAAACTATTAATTGTTAGCATCAAGGACTTAATTGTAAATGTTGCACTGTAATTAGACTTAATTAAATTATAGATTAATTTTTAATTAATTTAAATCATATTTAATTTAATTGAACTTGACTTAATTTAAGGCTAATTGGGTTTAATTATCCAAGTAAGATTTGGATTGCAATCCTAATTAGATTAGGTTTGATAGTCTTTTTGAATTTGATTCGAATCAGACTTGAATTGGATTCGAATTGAATCTAAATTGAACCCAATTAAACCAGATGCCCTAGCCCACTTCATCTGGGCTTCTCTCTTCTAATTGGCTAACCAAGAGGGAAGGAAGGGCATGAGAAATGCTGCACATCATCTCTATGCATGCGTGAAAGAAGTTGAAGCACGTCCCTTGTTTTGGCATTGATTCCTCTTGATAAGGTTTGAGTTTAATTCAAACTTTAATTTGAATTTGAATGGGATAAGATCCTTATCAGGTTTAGGCATAGAAGTGGAGTTTTTGTGTGATAAAAAATTAGAGAGGGGAGGCCGTGTGTGAGATATGTAGCATGGGTTTATTTCCTTGCTGCACACATCCTTCTCAATATCTCCTACTTCTTTCTTCCATCTCCACACCCCACATCACCTCCTAGTTCATATCCAGAGAGAGATCGAGAGAGAAGAATAGAAGAAGAAGGGTTTTTCTTTCTCTTCTTGGCATCCTGGAATAGTCCCCAGAAACCAGCCCAAAGGGTTCGTGCAGTAGGATTTTTTTTCAAGTTTCAGAAGAGGATCCAGATCCAAACGAGGAGTGAGACCTATAAGGTGCTAGTACTGTAGTGGCCTCGATATTTTGATTAGGTCATCTCTATATGAATACCAGCAGAGATCGGATGCTTGTGCAGCTACATCAAAAATCTTGGGCATCCATAGGATCCGATCCGAGTAAGATGTAGGGAAAGTAGTTAAGGTAACTATTCTTCTTTCCTCTTTATTTCTATTTTCAAATCTGAATTTTTTTTATGCATGTCTAAACTAGATCCTTAGGTGATATTATGATTAGATCCTTTACATGCTATAAATTAAAATAGTTTTAATTTATACTTTCGCTGTGCTATTACATGAGATGTAAAAATTTTGCATGTGAATCACCTAGCCTTCCTTCAAGACAATGTTAAAAACCTATTTTTATTTAGTTAAGTATTTTGCATATATTGATATTTTTCACTCAAGCCCATACAAAGTAGATTCTTTATTGATATAAGTTGGAAGAAGGTTTTATAATTACTCAAAAATTTGTTCTATTCTAGACTTAACCATTTATTGGATTTTCTTAATAATTGGATCCTTAGTATTTCAAAAATTCTCTAGATCATTAATCAATCATTGATTAAATTGCTTGATTAACTTCAATCAAGATGATATGAAACTAATTGATCAAACTCAAGGACTTAATTAATTTATTTATCCTCCCCAACTTAGTTAACATTATCCTTAATAGAGAAAGAAAAATAAAGGATGCAATTGATAAAAAGGAATAGGAAATAATACACCTGTTTCACTATATTCTTGATTTAGTAGGAGCCTTCAGATATCCTTGAGGATGCATACTTAGCTCTCCCCCCCAACTTAGCTGATAGTGCTTCATAGAGTTGAGCTCTCCCTCCAATTTATTCGACATAGTCCTCACTGAAGTAAAAAACTAAAAAGAGAAATAAAATTAAAATGCAAGAATCTGGGTTGCTTCCCAGGAGTGCTAAGTTTAAAGTCTTCAGCCAGACTAACTACTGAAAATAGATTAACCGAGATATGTTGGTTCATAGAGAACCATGGCTCCCTCAATAACTTCAGTGGGCAGTTCCAAGAATGATTTTAATCATTGACCATTCACTTTAAATACAACACCATTGCTTGAATTTTTGATTTTTATATCCTCATGTGGAAAGACTTCTTTAACTAAGAATAATCCTATCCATCTAGACCTAAGCTTTCTAAGAAATAGATGTAATCTAAAATTATACAAGAGAACTTTCTATCCAGAAGTAAAAGATTTCTTAAGAATTGCTTGATCATGGAATACTTTTGTTCGTTCCTTGTACACCCTGGTATTCTCATAAGCTTCATTACTAAGTTCTTCTAATTCATTAATTTGAAGCTTCCTATAGCTTTCGGCTATGTCCAAGTTCATATTTAATTTTTTGATGGCCCATATGACTTTGTGTTTCAGCTCAACAAGCAAGTGGTAAGATTTTTCAAATACAATCCTATAAGGAGACATTCCTAGGTTGGTCTTAAAGGCGGTACGGTATGTGTTGGAATTTATGTGTTAGGATATGCATGTGTATTTCAAAATTTTCTTTTCAAAATACCACAGTAGAAGAGAAGATTAAAATACTTTTTAATCTATATGATGCATGCATAAAAATATAAACCACAAAGATCTACTTCATATGCTGAAATTGACATATGCTGAAATTAAACATGTGATCGAATCACATACCTATTTCATAATTTTTTTCTTCAAATCTGGATCTAAAAGATGAGAGATTTTTTTCTAGCCGCATAAATATTCGGCCTCTATGGGTATCCACTCGAGATCAGCCTGAAATAGTCCTCTTAAGATTGCATTTTTTTCTCTAAAAAAATTTAGCCCGCTGAATCTGAACGAAGCCTGAACCACGATCAACTCTTGATCCCTTTCCTTAATCTTCTTCTCCTCTTCTCTTGCCTTTCTATTCTTGCTAGTGCTGCTACCATGCACCAGAAACCAGCACCAAATGGACGCCCAATAGCCTTGGGCATGGAGAAGAAGTGGGACACCCAAATAGCAAGGACGTGTGGACGTCCAAAGGGAGGAGAGACAAGGAGAGGAAGAGAGGGTGTGGGGCTTCTCTTTATGGCATAGGGCTTACTGGTTGGGATGCCTAGGGACCTTAGGAGAAGTCCCTTTAAATGGCATAAGGATTAAATCCTATTCAATCACATAATACAAGTCCTACTTGCATTAGGTTTCCTAATAACTTATATTATTTAAGTTTTCTTAAGAAACCTATTAGGTGCCAACTCTTGGAGCCCTTGCATCCACATAAACATACCCCAAAGCACACCCAAGGGATGTCCCATATGGGATCCATAAGCCCTCTAATCATGGGACATGCCCAACTTGATCAAATCAAGTGGCGTCCCATAATAACTATCCAAGAATATTAATTAAGGACTTGCACCCTTAATTCATAGGATCCAAAACCTTAGACATCCAACAATTAGAGTCTAATGAATCTAATTCATATAGGTTATTAACAGATAATTAAGTTTAAATTATCTTATCAAATAAAAAATCCAAACATAAAAAAAAAATTGGGTCCAACCATGTGCTTGCAAGGTTACTTTGAACCCAATCGGATTTCTCTAAATCTAATTGACACTTCATAAGTTCAATTGCTAATTTTAGACCTAATTCTTTTATTGTATGATCCCAAAGGTTCAATTTTATCTAATAGTGAGATATACAATAATCTCTATCAAAGTATCATTGAATTTTTTTTCAATAGATTGGAACAATTTTACTCTAACTCATCAAGGATTATCGATCCAGAACAACCTTAGTGAGCTCTCACAATCCACCAGTAACACCTAACAGTATGTAGTGACAACTCAGTAGAACTGAAATAAACTTCTAGGTATAGTTAACGTATGATTCAGTCCCTCTATCGTAAGTCTCGACTAGATGACAGGTCATGGATAAATCGTCACATCTCAACATCAGTCATATAATAGATTCGATCAGCTCAAGTCCAATTGTGACTTCTATAGAAATTCTTTTCTATCAATCACACTACTGTGGCCACAGACTCTCAGACTTAGCCTCTCAAATCCTATAGGACTACTCCTCTCTATCAAGGTTGATAGATCCCATTTTGATGCATACCCTACTCTGACAGTGGACCAACTCTCGCCAACATCCATTACAAGGGCTCATTGAGATCCATGTTTATGTGTTAATCAAACTCCAGCAGTCTCACTGCGAGCAGCAGTACTATCTTAGATCAAAGAATCAATTACACAACTACATCATCGAGACAATCACGATGATTGAATAGAAATTCAAGTAATCTCTCATATGATCACGCTCAGTATTAGTTGTTCTCTAACAACTATCCATACTTGTCGTCTAGTATCTCTACACTATAGACTAGAGATCCATCTATTCTGAAGGAAGCAATCTATGCATCAGTCTATTCGGATCGATCACCATCCTCATAATAATCCTATGACCGAAAGTATTTAGAAATTCAATATATGTCTCTAATTCTCAATACCTTGAGAATATGTATCGAAAGTTAATTCCATAGATGATTTAAGGACACATCATATTTGAATGAGAAATAAATTTATCTTTTTATTAATCATATCAATGTATTAAGTATAAAATTATATCCTAGATTTATTACAATATGCCAGCTATATTGGCTTCTAGGACATACATCCAACAATCTCCCACTTGGACTAAAGCTAATTGGCTACAAATCTAAGTCCCATCTTCTTAAGATGGACTTTCATTTTTGGTTGTCTCAACTATTTTGTCAATGGGTCTGCCACATTGTCCGCGGAGTCTACTCTTCACACTTTGACATATTTTTTTTCGAGATAGTCATGTATAATATGATATCGCCGCTTGATGTGCTTTGATTTTTGATGAGACCTCGATTCTTTAGCAAGTGCTATGGCTCCATTATTGTCACAGTAAAGTGGTATGGCATCTGATATCATAACCTCAAGTTTTATGCAAACTTCTTGAACTAGAAGCCTTCCTTTGCAGTATCTAAAGCAGCGACATACTCAACCTCTGTGGTTGAATCTGCTATGATGGGTTGCTTGAAATTTTTTCAGCTAACTGCGCCATTATTGTAAATGAACACATATCCTGACGTAGACTTTCTATCATCAGGATTAGACATGAAGTCTGAATCAGTATATCCCTCGACTCGCAACTCAAAATCTTATCCAAAGATCAAGAACAGATCCTTAGTCCTTCTTAAGTACTTAAGGATGTTCTTCACAGCTATCCAGTGCTACTCACCTGGATTCAACTGATACCTGCTCGTGACACTCACAGCAAGGGTAATATTAGATCGAGTACACAGCATAGCATAAATGAGGCTTCTTATGGCTGAGGCATAAAAAATCCTACTTATGCACTGAAGTTCCTCAGATGTGGTCGGACACATCATCTTGAAAAGATTAATACCATGCCTAAGAGATAAGAGTCCTCTTTTAGAGTTTTTCATGCTGAATCTCTTCAGTATTTTTTCTGTGTACAGCTTTTATGACAGGCCTAACATCCGTTTAGGTCTATCTCTATAGACCTTAATTTTGAGAATATAGGACACTTCCACTAGGTCTTTCATGGAGAATTCTTTAGACAACCATCTTTTAATCATGATCAGCATGGGAATATCATTCTCAATAAGGAGGTATCATGCATGTACAATACGAGGAATGTTATTGTGCTCCCACTGATCTTTTTGTATACACATGGTTCTTCTTCATTTTTGATGAAATCAAACAATTTGATTACATCATCAAAATGATGATTCCAACTCTGAGAAGCTTGCTTTAATCCGTATATGGACTTTTGCAGCTTACAGACTCTGTGATCACCATCATCAGATGTGAAACCCATTGGCTACTCCATATGGATATCTTTCTCAAGATATCCATTCAGAAAAGTAGTTTTCACATCCATCTGTCAGATTTCATAATCATAGTAAGCTGCAATAGCAAGCAGAGTATGGATAGATTTCAGTATAGTTATAGATGAAAAGATTTTCTGATAGTCAATGCCCTCATGCTGACTATAATCTTTTACCACAAACCTAGCTTTATAGGTCTCTACCTTACTATTGGCACCTATTTCTCTTTTGTAGATCCATTTACATCCAATGGATATAATACTCTTAGGTGGATCCACTAAGATCCATACTTGGTTCGAGTGCATCGAGTCAATTTCTGACTTCATAGTATCTAACCATTTCTCAGAATCAATGTCTGACATCATCTCGTCAAAGGTATTAAGATCGTCACCATGATCCCTATCTCCCATAAGGAATATTTTCTTTACTTCCTTCGTAAGCATACCCATATATCTTTCAGGAGGTTGGGAGATCTTGTTAGATCTATGAGGTGGTTGAGGAATGTCAACTACTGGCACATGAATAATGGGTTCCTCAGGATCTATAGCTCTTTGCTCTTCAGAGACCTCTTTGAGCCCAATTAACCTCCCACTGCCACCATGATAAGTAATATATTTTTACATTTATTGATGGTATTTTTGATATTTTATGGTGTTAACATCTTCTAAAAAACTTAATTTCATAAATAAATTGGATTCTCTTATAAAAATAGATAATTATTGGAAAACTATGAAATTAGAGCATATTTAAGAAAAATAGATATCAATTTAATTAAGCAATTTTTAAGCACCAAAATGATGAAGAATTATTGAGTAATTTAATACATATTTTTTAAATTTTTCAGGCATAAATCGGAGCAAAAATTAAGTAAAAATATCCTTAAAAAAATTTTAAAATAGTCTTTGGTGCATGGTGGACCGATCGCTTGGTCCATGGATTCAATGGCATGGTCCATCGAAAATGCTTCACGACGCACGACGCGATCTACGACGGGCAGAGGAAAGTTTTCATGAACAGATGGTGGAGATTAATCCCGAATGAGATCCAATGGCTGTTGTTCATTGCTGGTTGAAAAGAAGAAACTTTGCATGATTCGACGACTGAAATTTCATCCGATGCTTGATCCAACGGCTGTGGTTATTCCCGACTGAGAATAAGAGATCAAATGCACTGATCGATGACCAAAAATCAATCCGATGATCGATCCAACAATCAGCATCATTTTTTATCGTGATAAGGAGTTGATCTACATTTTTTTGGGTGATCTGGATGGTTCAATCAAGATCTAACGGTCTGAATAAATTGATACGAGTATACTACGAATTCTAAAGGTTTTAAGACTCATTTTACTATCAGAAAAAGGTAAAAAATTCATCTATAAATAAGAGGTCTAGGAATAAGAGTGGAGAGAAAAGAAATTAGTAAAAAAATTAAAAAAAATAGAATAAAAAATTAGGTAGATTTAGAGACCCAAGGAAAAGAAGAAGAAAAGTCAGTTCGCTCTATGGAGTATGAAGAAAGGAGAGGTCATCAACCATCTTTCCGACGAAACTGTGCCGATCAACTTTAGATCTTTGATACAATTTTATTTTAATTTATTATTTTTTTAAAATTTTTTATACTTAAATTTTAATTTTAATTAATAAAAAATTTATTTTTTTATACTTTAAATTCCTATCTTTTATTTTTATTGTAAGTAGATGCTAGGATCTAGTTAGTAGATCTTAATACCAATTTATTTTATATACTTTAAATTTTTATTATTTATTTTATTATAAGTAGAAGCTAGGATCTAAATAGTAGATTTTAGCATCCAATTTATTTTTTATGCTTTTAATTTAGGATCTAAAACTTTATTTTTTTTATAAAATCAAAGATTTCAAATCAAAATCTTGCCTTTTCTATGGATTGAACCTGACTCACTATCTTTTATGTATTTTTTAATTTTTATTGAAGTCAGAATTAATTTGATAAGCACGGTGTCCTAACGACAATATCGTAATCCTATCAATTTTTGGCACCGTTGTCGGGGAAGGCATCAATTTTAATATTTAATTTTTTTGATTTCCTTATAAATAAAGCTTACTAATATTTTTTGATTTTTTTTTATCTTTTTGTAGAAAAAAAGGAAGAATAAAAGAAAGATGAAATATTTCAATTTGGTGAGATCAATCCTAACCCTAATCCTAACTATTTTTTTCAATATTAATTACTATTTTTTTCAAATTAACATAAAATTCACCCACATAAACCTAATAAAAATCACATGATAAGAGTAGAAACTTAATTGTTTAAAAGCATTCATCATATTAGATTTACTTTTAGTGATCGCTGGAGATAAGGTAAGTTTTCAAGTTTGATTAATTTTATGCATATAATTTAGTTGCATAGAACCTCTTGTTTGAAATTGGTTGTGCATATTTATCTCAAATCAACTTAAGGGCAACACCCATAATAAGATAAGATGAGAATTTCATCACCCTTTCTTAGCCTAAAAATAACCAACTAGCATCCTACATTAACCCTAGCTTAATTAAAATTCAGTAGACGTTTGTCCCTAGGATCAATTGAGTTCAATTTGAGTATTGTGGTGAAGTCAAGTGCAAAGTAAGTTTGGACTCACTCCTAAAACTGATGTCTAAGGTAAGAAGTTATAAAGGCTAAGCCTAAGTAGACTCGTGGTTATTTAATTGATTCCGTTAGCTTACCTGACCAATCCAATTGGTGTTTAAGATAAGTAATGGGGGGACCCCCACAACCCCACCTCTTACCTGGCTGGTTGAAGGAAGTGAGAACAGACCCAATTTATATTTAGACTAAGTCACTCAACATCAAACTGTTAGGTCTAAGAAATCCATAGGTGTCTAGATTTAATTGTTTGCTAACTTGATTGCAATTAACACTTAACCACCACTAATTCTTCTCATCTATCATCTTTAGGTCTAGGGCTTTATTAAGGTTCTCACTTTTAAAATCTCTCTCTTTCTTCTTCTTCTCTTTTCTTTCTCCCTCTTCTTAAAAAAGAGAGAGAGAGAGAGAAAAAAATCTGAACCACACACATTAGGGTTTACTGGTACATGCACGATAGAATTTTTTTTCTGACTTAGTTGAACCCAATTATGAAAGTGAATGGCTGATCCATGTTACACCTGATAATCAAATGGCTAGAAATCTTAAGAACCACTGAGGTAGATGAAGGAATATTTTATTTTTTCTACCTATAATCCATCGATATTTCCATCATTCTATAGGATCAAACATTCTGACTCTAGTCCTAAGATCGATTTGAACCTGATAGTTCAAAAATTAGATAAAGTCGACCTTCTTATAGATAAATTTCTAGTCCTAGGTCAATAATCTCCTGCACAATACACATCACTTTTCAATTATCAAGAGATTTGTTCTATCTATGCTAGCCCAGCCCATCATGTGAGTGAATGTCCCACGACTGTATAATTTTTACCTTCATCCAAGAACAAGTTCAAGCTACTCAAGGTTACTCCAATCCTATCAATGATCCATTTTTAAACACATATAATCAAGATTGGAGGAACCACTCTAATTTTTCTTGGAGACCCCAATAGACTCAGGTCCAAACCCAAATTCCTCCTGTCCAAAATTTTTAAAATAGGCCCCAATACTAAAATTATGTCTATAATAGAGGTCAGCCTAGTCATCCACCCAGCCTTCGTATTATAATCAGCCTTCATACCCATCTCCTCAATAGATCCCTCTAGCTGACGATAGGTTTAGCCAACTTCAACAAATGATTATGATCCAATAGCAATCCCTCACCAGGCTAGAAGCATAAATAGGACAGTTAGCTGAGTCTTCCATGAGGAGAGAACTAGGTCAATTACCGAGCCAACCAATATCGAATTTCAAAAATGACCCACCCATCCACCAACCACCTAGACCTAGTTATCAATCTAATGTCCCAACTAAGAATTCTCAATTTGAAAATGACAAAGTAACCTCTAAGCTTAGAAGTGGCAGGATTCTTAAGGATCCATATCATGAATAAGTGAGAGAAGCTAGCCAAAATATAAATTTAGAAGAGGAGGTTAGTACTAAGACTAACCCAATAAAAGAATCTGAGTTCGAAACTGGTACTGATGCTGGTTCCAGTTTGAGTAAAAAAAAATAAAGAGAAGAGAGTAGATGAGTTATTCGAGATATATAAACCAAAAATCTCATTTTTTTCAATCCTAGAAGTCGGTTCTTTTACTCTAGAATCATCATCCCTTTCAGAATTGAAATCACCCTCGATCATACTTGAGTACGCATGTTTAGAATCAAGTGACACCCTTTTAGTATCCATTGCTTCAAACTCAACTCCTAACCCAAAAACTCAATTCACGAGCATTTTAGAAGAACAAATAGGAGAAATTCTCAATAAACAAAGGTTTATGAATGGGTTTGTAAATTATCTTTTTAATATTGAAAAGATAAAACTGACTAAGAACGGGATTGAATACTTTCTAGATATTGACAATGAAATACTAAAATTTATTATAGACCATCTTTTTGAGATTAGCAATCTAAAATCATTAGAATTTATCAATCCAATATTTGACACGGGGTAGGTGAAAGAATCGGTATGGTCTAACTGAAGATGATAAACTTAACACTTTCTGGGTGGCAACCCAGTTTTTGCTTTTGCTTTCTTTTGTATTTTATTTAAGTTAATCGAGTCTTGCTTCATGTCTTTTATAAAGATTTGAAGACAATATTGGCTACGTTAGAAAAAGAATAAATTTTGAAAAGACTTTTAGATCAGGTGACATCTCTTCTTTTTTTTTCTCTTTTTATACACCTTTTATTTTTTCTATTCTATTGAGGATAATGTCGATTAAGTTGAGGGGAGAGAATAAACATAAATTTTTAAATTTTTAAAGTCTTCAAGTAAGTTAGTATTTAGCATCTAAGCACCAGATTATACTTAAAAATTAAGTTAAATCAAATATTTTTTAAAAAAATTGATGTACAGATTAGAGAGTTTGTGAGATATCAAAGGATCAAGTATTAAGAAAATTTAATAAAGAGTTAAGTTTAAAACTTAAATAGTTTTCTTTAAGTATTTTTAAATTTTTTTACCAACATCAAAGAAGAGTTTACTTCCTATAGACTTGTATAGGCTAACTATACATTTCTTCATATATATAAAAAAAAAATTTAAAAAAAATTCAAGTACTTGATACTGAGTACCCGGACCTCTTTGCCTAATCAAGCATTGAGTTTCGCATCAAAAGGTATGAAGGATAAAGAAATTTTATTGTAAAGCTAGTTTTAACTCATAGTCTGTTTGATTTGAGCAAATAGATCCGAGGGGTATTCTATATCTAGTACCCTAAAGCCATCTGGTTTAGGAGTGATTGGCTGAAAACTCGCTACATGCATCAAATAAAAAACTTAAGGGGCTAAAACACTCAATAGCAGTATAATATTAAAAATAAATAAATAAATAAAATAAAATTTAAACATTGATCTCCCATTAAGTAACTGAGCCCCTTCACCTAAGTAAGCATTATGGTTCGCATCAAAAAGTGGGCAATGTGAAGATATTTTTTTATAATAAATGAAGGATGGAAGTAACAATATACTTGTCCATATGAAGGTTAATGATTTGGAGATAAAGGAAGGAATAATTTAAAAAAAGTTCAAAAAAAATTTAGTATTCTTGGTTTAACTCTCACATTGATTAGTATTAATACCCTAATGATATACCTCGCTCACGCTCTACTGAACATCAGTGATCCTTTTTTTAAAATACTTGATGAAATTTGAAACTCTAAATTAAACGATACTTAATTCTAAATTCTTTCTTTACTTGAGGATTAGTAAAGTTCAAGTTGGAGGGTGTGATAAGTGGTATATTTTTATATTTATTGAAGATATTTTTGATATTTTATGGTGGTAACATCTTCTAAAAAATCTAATTTTATAAATAAATTAGATTCTCTTACAAAAATAGATAATTATTAAAAAAATATGAAATTAGAGTATATTTATGAAAAATAGATGTCAATTTAATTGAGCAATTTTAAGCACCAAAATGATAAAAAATTATTAAACAATTTAATACATATTTTTTTCAATTTTTCAGGCACAAATCAGAGCAAAAATCAAATAAAAATACCTAAAAAACTTTTAAAATAGCCTTCGATCACGGTGGACCGACTACTCAGTCCAGGAATTCAATGGCGTGGTCCACTGAAAATGCTTCACAACACACGACGTGGTCTATGGTGGGTGGAGGAAAGTTTTTGTGAACAAATGATAGAGATTAATCCTGAACGAGATCCAACGACTGCTGTTCATTGCCAGTTGAAAAGAAGAAACTTTGCATGATCCGATGGTTGAAATTCCATCCGATGCTTGATCCAACGGCTATGGTTATTTTCGATTGAGAATAGGAGATCAAATGCACTGATCGACGGTCAGAAATCAATTCGATGATCGATCCAACAGCCAGTGTCGTTTTCGATCATGATAAGGAGTTGATCTATATTTTTTGAGGTGATCTGGATGGTCCAATCAAGATCTAATGGTCAGAATAAATTGATACAGTATACTATGAATTCTAAGGGTTTTAGGACTCCTTTTGCTATCAAAAAAAGGTGAAAAATTTATCTATAAATAGAAAATCTGAGAATAAGAGTGGAGAGAAGAAAAAATTAGTAGAAAAAAAAATTAGAGAAAAAAAATTAGATAGATTTAGGGACCTAAGGAGAAGAAGAAGAGAAGTCGGTTCGCTCTACGGAGTACGAAGCAAGAAGGAGAGATCATCAACCATCTTTTCAATGAAGCTGCACCAATCAACTTCAGATCTTTGTTACAGTTTTATTTTAATTTATTATTCTTTTTAAATTTTTTATACTTTAATTTCAATTTCAATTAATAAAAAAATTATTTTTTTGCACTTTAAATTTTTGTCTTTTATTTTTATTGTAAGTAGATGCTAGGATCTACTTAGTAGATCTTAATACCAATTTATTTTATATATTTTAAATTTTTATTATTTATTTTATTATAAGTAGAAGCTAGAATCTAAATAGTAGATCTTAATACCCAATTTATTTTTTATGCTTTTAATTTTATTTTTTGACTTAAAATTATTTTCTTCAAAAATTTATATTTTTTATAAAATTAAAGATTTCAAATCAACATCCTACCTTCTCTGTGGATTCGATCCGACTCATTACCTTCTACATATTTTTTTAATTTTTATTGAAGTCAAAATTAATTCGATAAGCACAGTGTCCTAACGATAATATCACGATCCTATCACACCATTCTGAATAAACTATTTTTCTTGGAATATGACGTTCTGACTCACAATCATATTGTGGTCTTGTAGAAAATAGAAGTAGTATTCTATAGATTCTTTAAGATACCCTATAAAATGAGCTATTACAGATCTATTCTCTAGTTTATCAGCCATTTGTCTCATGACATAGGCCGAACATCCCCAAATCTTAAGATAACCTAAATTCGACTTCTTACTGTACCATATCTCATATGGTGTGGTAGGAATGAACTTTGATGAAATCCTATTTAACAGGTGAATGGTAGTTAATAAGATATGTCTCTAAAGATATAAGGATAGATCAGTGAAGCTCATCATGGACCTGACCATATCCAATAGAGTCCTATTCCACTTTTCAGATACCCCATTGAGCTAAGGTATTTCAGAAGGAATCCATTGAGAGACTATGTCATTGTCCTTAAGATATCTCAGAAATTTTTGACTAAGGTATTCACCTCCTTGATCAGATCGAAAAATTTTAATGGGCTTGCCTGTTTGCTTTTCTACTCCATATCTAAATTTTTTGAACTTTTCAAAAGCTTCAGACTTGTGTTTCATCAAATACACATACCCATACCTAGATAAATTATCGATAAAGATAATGAAGTAGCTATAATCACCTCTGGCCTGCACATCAAATGACCCACACACATCGGTGTGTACCAAGGCAAGTAACTTAGTAGCCCATTCTCCATATCCTACAAAGGGTAACTTGACCATTTTTTCTCGAAGGTAAGATTTATAAGCTGGATATGACTCTGGGTTAAGAGAGCTAAGGATCCCATCTTTTTTCAGTTTGTTTATCCTGTCCTCTCCAATATGGCCTAGTCTATGATGCCACAAGTACTTCTGGTTAATTTCATCTCTGGATCTCTTTTGACCTATGGCACTTACTATTTACTCGTTTAAATTTATATTCACATCAACATGCAAGTGATATAGACTGTTAATTAAAAGACATCATGCAACCAATTTATTTCATAAATACATGAAATAAAAGTCTTTATTGAAACTAATTTCAAAACCTTTCTATGCTAGCACAGACATAAAAATTAAATTTTAACTAGCTACAGGAATATAATAATAGTCCTGTAAATCTAATCTAAAATTAGACAGTAATTGAAGAGGATAAATACCAACAACCTCTATAATAACTTTTTCTCCATTGTCGATCCGAAGAATCATGTCACCTTTGAAGGAAAAATCACCTTTTTCCTGTGTAGGATCTTCCAGATTTCATCAAATCTGGGGCGGAATAAATTAAAAATTTTTATCCTATGCTATTTCAGATCTAATATCTATTAGATCTAATTTTATTATCTGATATTTAAAATCTAAAATTAAATCTAAAAGTATGAGAAATATTGACATACCTCAAGGGTAATCTAATTACCCTGTAGATGATCGCAGCAATGCCTGAGGTTCTGATGTAGCCATGCAAATGCCTGGCCTCTACCAGTATCCACTCAGGTAGGATCTAGAATGTCTTCTCCTCATAATTCTATGCCCCAAAAATCAGATCAATATCTGATTTGAAAGTACTTCAGAACTCCTTCTGAAGTTGGAGCAGTAGCCTGTCAAAGATGTCCTGCAGCCTTCTGTTCCAGGCATCACCACACCTTGTACCTTTGCCAGATGAATGTCCAACTTCTTGGACATGAAGAGGGGAGAAAGGAGAGCAGAAAGGATGTGGAGAAGAGGGGAGGGGGTGGCAGCTAATGGGTTTTTTCATATAAACAAGTTCTATCTAGAAACCCTAGGCGCAGTAGGGTTTATATAGAACCTGTATGCTGCACAGTGCCACATCATTCGACCAATCAAAAAAATTCAATAAATTCTGGAAAAATTATGATTGGTAGAGTGATGTCATTTGATTATATCAAATAAGAACTCCACCTTATCTCAAAAAGGTGGCACCAACATTGGATAAGCACAAATAGAGTGGCACCAAAGAGTCCAAGTTTATCAGGACTCTTTGGTTCTTATCCATTTGGGGCGCCCACTTAAATCCAATTGGGCTCATGCCATAATCTGATTATGGTGCCCAATTTGAAGTGGTTTGGACATGTGGACACTCCACAAAAATCTTCCAATGAATCCTCTTCAGTTTAAGACCCATATGTCAACTTTTGACAGATGTCCTAAAATGAAATTGGCAGGTGCTAGAAATTAGCAGGTGTTGTCTTAAATTCATCTCATGAATTAAGACAAGCCTTTTCTGAGCTGGACAAGCTTCAATTAGACTAAGAGAAACCTTTTCAAGATTCTCTGGATGAGCCATATCACATTTGGCTCAGTAGAGACAAAAAAAATTACACGAGGAGAAAGTTAGGCTCAATCGAGTGCTAGCACGATTTTCTTGAACCTAATTGGATCTTATCCAAATCAATTGGGATAGCCCAATTGATGACATCCAGACCCTAACCCTTATTTGTGTGACCCTGTTAGGTTCAATTCTGTATGGTAATGAGACATATCATGATTTCATCATCGACATCATCGAAACTCCTTTCGATGGACCAGAACTCTTTTGATTCGGACAATTAGAATGATCGATCATCAAAATCATTCTAATTGTTCCCAAAATCCACCAGTGACACCTAGCAGTATATGATGGCAACCCATCAGAACTAAAGATGAACCTCTTGGTGCAGCTACTTGTGTGATTGAGTTCCTCTATCATGAGTCCCGACTGAATTAGGGTTAAGATGAACTCGTCAAACCCAACATCAGTCATATGAATTAATCGATCGATCCGAGTCCGATGTGAAACCCAATGGAAAACTCTTTTTTATTATTTCACTCTGCCATGACCATGGGCTTAAGGACTCGATCTTTCGATCATCATAGGACTACTCTTCTCATCTACCGAGGTTAATAGATCCTATCTTGGTGCGACCTAGTTCCTACAATGAACATGCTACACCAACATACACCTCAGGGTTTCGAATGGCTAGGAGACCGAGTTATGGTGTAGTCAAACTATAACACACTCAAGGTGAACCATCGATGCACCTCAGGTCAAAGAACTAGACACACAACTACAGCATCGAGCTAGTAATCGATGAGAAGGTAGACTTCCTTATGACTGCTCGAGGTGGTCACGCTCAGTACTCTCGTTCTCAATGAATACCTGTACTCTCACTCCGGTGTCTCCACACCGTAGACTCAAGACTCATCTACCCTAAGGAAGTGATCGTACACCAACCTTCCAGATCAATCACCATCTTCGTGATGATCCTATGGTCAAGAGCAGTTTATGAGTTATGTAAATTCATGCCTCAAATTTTCAACTCTTGAAAATATGAATTTACATTTCCACTAACTCAAAGGATGTATCACAGACACAATGTACACAATGTGATAGAAGAATAATCTTTTTATTCATTTATAGTTAAAATTATAATTTTGCCCTTAGATTTGTACAGGAATGTGTCAGCCGATCTGGCATCTAGGGCACACATCTAACAACCTTTCCTCAACCTCTTACTTTCTATTAGACCCTACATTAAGGTACATATATGAGCACTTGAGCCAGAATCTAATACCCAACTAGAAGTAGAAGAAATCGTAAGCTTAGATTCAATTACAAGCATACCTTTGAAAGGTTTATCATCCTTTTTAGTCTTTAGGCTCTCCAGATAAAGTGGATAGTTCCTTCTCCAATGGCCTTCCGTATCACAGTGGAAATACTTTCTCTTTGCCTCAGCCTTCTTAGGAACTTCCTTCTTTGGCTTGTTCTCTTTCTTCTATTTCTTAGTAGATTTTGTCTTCTTCTTCTCAGTAGACTTTCTCTTGAAAGAAGTCCACTCCACAGCAAGAATAATACTTTTTGAACTCTTCAAGATTCCTTCCGTAGTGACCAACATGTTGACCAGTTCGGGTATAGTGCAATCGAGTTCGTTCATATAAAAATTTATAATAAATTGACTATATGAACTTGTAAGGTATTGAAGGATCAAATCCATCTACAATTCCTTTTGCATTTCAAGCCCGAGCTTCCCATGCTCCTCAATGTCCTTGATCACTGTCATACAATGCTCATGGACAGACTGCCTTTCGCATATTTTCAAATTGAAGAGTCTTTTGGATACTTCGAAGTGCACAATACAGTTCTGCTCACCATACAACTCTTGCAGGTGAGTTGTCATAGCCCTGGCAGTGGGCATATGCTCATGTTGGCTTTGCAACTCGTTTGATATAGATGCTAGCATATAGCACTTGACCCGACTGTCTTCATCCATCCACTTTTCATAAGCAGCTCTTTGCTCAGTAGTAGGATGGTTTGGTAGCACTATAGATTTCTAGTCGAGTACATGATTTAATTTTTTTGAGGTCAGGACAATCCTAACATTTCTGAGCCAGTCTTTATAATTAGTTCTGATCAAATGATTAGTTTCAAAGATACAAGCTAGAGGGTTTGAGGCTGACATAGTTTAACTGTGAGAGTAGAGATTCAAGTTAGACTTTCGTACTTAATGTTATATTTGCTTCTAGGGACTTTAAGATGCAAACAATGACTCCCACTAATTTTTTGGATCCCTCCACTCTCCGAGAAGGAAACAAAAATCCTAACGCAATAAAAGATTCTTAGTGGGTGCTGCGGTCCCATCAATACCATGCACCTCACCTAATTGTTATTGGTGACATGCACACCGATGTGTAGGCAACTCTTTACCCAGATGCTTCTCTAAACATGTTGCAACGACTTGATCTCTAAGTCATGTGGGCTCACCTAACAGTTATTGACCACACTCCTTAGTTAAGCCCGACCCACCATTCACAAGTAGAAGCAAGGCCGTCATTGGATCCGTCACCTAACAGTTATTGAGCCCAACCCCATCCTTATGCTGGAGCAACTCTTTGCTAATAGAGTGGTTGCGTGTTTCTGATGTAACTAAACCATTATGACCAATCGAGAACAATCAACATCGGTAGCACACCCGCACATCTACAATGGTGGAAGACCTATAGACTTAATATTTATGGAGAGATTTAGATTTAGGTCTCATCTAATCAGTCATCATATAACTGATCTAATTGGCATGGGCAAAACCAAAAATGCCAAACAACCCAATTGAAGATTCAATCTTCTAAATTGGCCAGATAAGTGAAGATCGGTGGGGGTCCTTCCGTTGCTTTTCTTAGATACTAATAAATTGATCAGGTAAGCTAACAGAACTAATTAAATAACCACCTCTCAATTACTTATCTTAGATACCAATAAGTCAATTAATCTAAATAGGTTAACTCAAGCGAATCAAGTTTAAACCATCGAGCCAAATAAGGTCCTTAGGTTAATTGATTCTACATATGGGATTCAATCAATTTAATCAACAATAATTATATGATCATATAACTTAATTGATCTAATCCTAATCAATACTTGACTCAATTTGATCAATTACTTAATCAAATTAGATCCATATGAGTTAAATCAAAAATCCTAAATGTAATCTTATTACATGACCTAATTTTTGATTTTTTCATAATCAAAACCCTCATGCACAAACACAAATTTTAGATTTCAAAATCAAATTTCAGATCTAAATTTTTTACATGAAAGTAAATTTTAAATCATAAAAATAATTTTTAAATTTAACATACAAACATATATCTTATATATGCATGTAAAATTCAGATCTAAAAAAAATTCAGATCAATACATAATATCATATATCTTATATACTAATCATGAATCATATTGAAAGTAATTTTATGACCTAAACATACAATCATATATCTCATATATGAATCATGAATCAGGTCATATAAAATTTCAGATTTATGCATGCATCTACATATCATGTGAATATGAACTAAAAATCATTCTAGATCAAAATTTAGATCTATGCATGCTTTCACATATCAACTATATATTTTAAAATTAAATCTAAAATTAAATTTTAAATTCAAAAAATTTATCTATACATCTCATGTATCAAAGAAAAAAAATCAAATTTTAAATTTTTTTTCAAAACATATAAGATAATTTCATGCATATGAAATCCGTAGCTCTGATATTACTGTTGGAATTCATGTGTTAGGGCATGCATGTGTGTTTCAATTTTTTTTTTCAAAACACCATAGTAGAAGAGAAGATTAAAATACTTTTTAATCTATATGATGCATGCATAAAAATATAAACTACAAAGATCTACTTCATATGTTGAAATTGACATATGCTGAAATTAAACATGTGATCGAATCACATACTTGTTTCGTAATTTTCTTCTTCAAATCTAAATCTCAAAGAGAAGAGATTTTCTTCTTGCTACATAAATATCTAACCTCTATGGGTATCTACTTGGGATCATTCTGAAACAGTCCTCTTCAGATTGAATTTTTTTTGTAAAAAAATTCAGCTTGCTGAATCTAAATGAAGTCTGGGTCGTGATCAACTCTTAATCATTTTCCTTGATCTTCTTCTTCTCCTCTTCTCTTGCCTTTCTACCCTTGCTAGTGCTACTACCATGCACCAAGAGCCAGCAACCTTGGGCATGGAGAAGAAGTGGGATGCCCAAATTGAAGGGAAGAAAAACTGTTTCTCTTCGGAATGTCTAGGTTGCATCAAAAAAAATTTTTATTCATCTACATGATTAAGGATCAAATCTTTACCTAAATAGTAGTAGAACTAGAGATCAAATCTCAAATAATCTAATATAAACCTTTGCAGAGGCCTGGATGTGCAAAACCTCTACTTCGCATGCACGCCAGACGCCGCAGGAAAGCAGGATGAACTCCGATCTTCGCAACTCAATCAAATGAGGGAGGAGATGTACTAGTGTGACACCTCACACCAGTAGGTGGGATGCCCAATAAATATCCACACCCAAGAGAAGAGGGGCAGCACCAAAAGGGAAGAGACCAAGGGAAGAAGAAGGCTTTTCTCTTCTCACACCTCTCTCTCTCTTTCTCTTTTCTCTCAATCTGATTTGTTTGTTATTTGCTATGCATCCATAGGTAAAGACCCTCTCTATTTATAAGTGAATCTCATGAACCAATAAGTATAAGAGTCCTAACTCAAATCTGATTTGAATCAGTCCAATACTCATGAAAGAAGGATTCCTATATGAAATAGAATTGCCATCACTTATGACAACCAATTTGCACCCACTTTCTCACCCACATGGTATGCCCCAAACCAGCACCATTCCAGGTGTTGGTCAGCCCACATAAGAGAAATCCTGGAGAAAAAAAGAATTCTCATATCTCATCAAAATAGCTCCGATTCGAATCCAATTCAAAGCTGGTTTAAAATAATTTTGAAAAGCTGTCAATCCCAAACTCTTTAGGACTTTTATACCATGTCTAACTTAGATTTTTGAACCCAATTAGGCCTAACTAATTTAGATCTAATCTAAAATTAATTAGCATTTAAATACAATCTTTCATATGCTCCATAGATTATAGATCAGAAACTGTTCATCCCGGGATCGAATCTGGATCTCATGTGTAGGCTAGCTAGACATAGACAACTCTTCAATCTCATTTGATCCATAACTTAATTCTAAATCAAGTTAACTTATATATTCAATCAAGTTAAGTACTTTCAAATTGAACATATAAACATAGGTCAATTTCTTCCTACTTTGTCTGACTTGTGTGCGTGACTCCATAGGTTCAAACACTAAACCAGTAGTACAGAAATCAATTCCTACACTAATCGAGATACCATCTAGTAATAGTTTCTGACATCCATATAGGTTGAATTATCGCAAAAGAATATTCCAAAATTTATATACATGGCTACCGCATAATTCATCCTTTTGACTCTGAATGCTCTAGGATAGTCTCAGATTAACTATCAATCGAGATTGCTTCATCCACATTATATTTCAGCCCTTCAAATCCATCTCATGGATTATCCTGGCCAAGACTTTGCTAAATTGAAATACAGTGATACATTAACTCCAATAATTTGGAGGGGTCAATGCTATCTTGATCCACACACAGACTTCGTAAGTACTTGATTGTACCCAGTAGCCTTCCGTCACTACATTAGAAATCTAGATAGTCCAGCACCAAAGTACAGTGAGTTGCTAGCAAATCACTATAATGATCTCAGATCTAAAGGACACTTATATCCATGTGTTTTGTGAGCAGCTCTTGACAGTAGAATGCTCAGCAGGTGAGTCACTTGCTCAATGATAATGTATCTTTATATCTCACCTCTATGCCATACCAGTGTCACCACACTCCTTATTTAAGATGACAACCAATCCATATGGCACACAACGACCTCCACTTGATAAACGTCATCATCCTATAATGAGGTATCATTTGATTGCGAACATATTTAAGAACAATATGATAAATCCTCTCTTTATTGTACACTAGCATAGTTCTAAGGACTTTATCACAGTACAAGAGTTCAAGGAAGTTGTTACTTTGTGAAGAAAAATACTAGAATAATTTTTATTCAATAATCAATAATTCATATACAAGGATGAATTTAATCGTCATATGATTGATTTTAAGACATAATTTCCAACAACTCTCACTTGGACTAAAATCAATCGGGACAGTATCTTATATCCATCTTCCATTTGAAGTCATCGAACTCTTTGATCCTGAGAGCTTTAGTGAAGGGGTCAGTTAAGTTCTCCTTTTCGTCGATCTTTTAAAATTTGACATCACCTCGGTTCATGATCTCTCGCACCGGGTGACAGCAGTGCAGAATATGTTACAGTATCTGATGCAGCATTATATTCCACTTCGCATACAGAATCAGTCAGAGTATGTTGCTTGAAACTCTTCCAGCAAACAGCTCCTCCATTCAAGGTAAATATGTAGCTTGACATACTTTTTCTATCATCACAATCTGATTAAAAATTAAAATTAATATATCCCACAAGTTTTAGGCCAGTGTCTTTATAAATAAGCTATTGGTCTTTAGTATTTTTCAAATACTTAAGAATTACTTTTTCAATCTTTCAATACTTCTTCTTAGATCAAACTGGTACCTACTCACTACCCCTAGTGAATAGGCCACATCCGACCTCGTACATGTCATAGCATACATGATAGATCCCACTATCGAAGCATATAGTATTCTACTCATGCATTCTCTCTTCTCAGGACTTGTCGGATAATCCTTCTTGAAAAGAGTAGTCCCATAGTCTATCGAAAGATAGCCTTTCTTGAAATTATCCATGTTGAACTGCTTCAACAAGGTATCGATATACGATGATTGGGACAATCTAAGCTACCTTCTAGAACTATCCCTATAGATCTTCATCCCAAGGATGTAGGATACTTCTCTCAAGTCTTTCATGGAGAATTGTGATGATAACCACAGCTTCATACTTTGCAAAGCTAGGATGTCATTTTTTAGTAACAGTATGTCATCCATATACAGTACAAGAAAGATAACTACAAAATCGAAAGCCCACTTATAGATGCAAGTCTCTTCTTCATTTCTAATGAAGCCATACATTTTGATCACCTCATCAAAATGTATATTCCAACTCCTAGACACCTGCTTAAGTCCATAAATAGACCTTTCCAACTTGCACACTTTCGATTCATCTATGGATGTGAATCCTTCAGATTATATCATATACACCTCTTCTTCGAACTCCCCATTAAGTAAAATAATTTTGACATCTATTTGTCAGATCTTATAATCTAAGTATGCAGCGACAGCAAGCATAATCCGAATGGACTTGAGCATTCCCACAGGAGAGAACATCTCATCATAGTTAATACTATAATGCTGATGGTATCCCTTGGCAATTAGATGGGCTTTATAGGTCTCTACCTTTCCATTCGTTTCACTTTTTCTCTTGAAAATCTATTTACACCCTATGGATTTTATCCCTTCGGATGGATCAACTAGTATCCATACACCATTGATCTCCATGGACTCCTTGAATTTCATGATGTTAAGCTATTTCTGAGAGTCGGACCTTTGCATGGCCTCCATATAGGTGATCGGATCCTCAAAGTTCTCATCAAGTTTGATGGGGTCACCGTCTCGGATCAAAAAACTATAGTATCATCTGGCTGATGTAGTACTCTACAGATCTCCTCAATGGTGCCTCTACTGGCTCCAAATTTGATTCACCAATCAAATTCAATTCTGTGTGTATCAGTCCTTCCATCTCATGAACTTTATCAAGTTCAATTTTACAGGTATTAGCTCCTTCACCAAGGAACTCTTTTTTCAAAAAGACTGTCCAGTTGCTGACAGACATCTTTTGTTCTGCAGCAAAGTAGAAGTAGTATCCTTTAGTTTTCTTTGAGTACCTTACAAATAAACATCTATTGAACTTTAGTTCAAGCTTGTCTATCTTTAAATGCTTGACATAAGCTGGATATCTCCAGACCCTAAGGTGTGAGAGCACTAGCTTATGCCCAGTCCATATCTCATATGGAGTTTTATTGACAGACTTGCTCGACACTTTATTCAAGATATAGCAGGCAGTTTCTAGAGTATATCCCCAAAAAAAGATTGTCAGACTCATAAAGCCCATCACGGATTGGACCATATCTAACAAGGTTCGATTCCTCCTCTCTGATACTCCTTTATGTCATGGTGGTCCAGGAAGGGTGCACTATGAGAGAATTTCATTCTCTTTCAGATATGTCAGGAACTCACTAGTGAGATATTCATCTCCTCGATCTGACTGAAGAATCTTAGTACTCTTTCCAGTTTGTTTCTCTATTTCAACACAAAATTATTTGAACATTTCAAATGATTCTGACTTATGCTTTATAAGATAGACATACCCATACCTCGATAGATCGTATGTAAATATAATGAAGTAGAAGTATCTTTCTCTGGCACTTATATTCATAGGTCCATATATATTAGTATGTATTAGACCTAGGACATCACATGCTCTTTCACCTTTTTCTTTAAAAGGTGACTTAGTCATCTTACCAAGTAGACATGATTTGCAAGTAGGTAATGATTCACAATCATCTATCTCAAGGACATGTTCCTTGATCAACCTATCAATCCTACTCTTTGATCATTGTCGTAGGTGGTCAAGAATAAAAATCAACTTAAACTATATAGATAGGATGAGTAGAGATCATTTTCATGAAGATTTAGGGCGATTATCTTTTCTTTTATGAAAAAAAATAAAAGAGAATTGATTGTAGAAGGATTAAAAAGAAATAGAATAATAAGAATTAAATTAAAAATATAAATTAATTTATAAAAAAAATAATTCAAAAAAATAACTCAAAAATTTTGAATCCACCATGCAAATTAGATTTATTTTTTTTCTTATATTGCAATATTAATTCTTATAATCAAGATATTAGCATAACTTATCTCTAAGGGATACGGACTATATCAGCAGATCACAACTCGTCTCGTTGGAGTATAAACTATCTAAATTCAATTACAAGATCTAAGGTTCAATCTAACATACTACGATCTATCTCTCCAAAGTACGTACCGTATCCAGAGATCACGACATGTCAATAGAGAATATTAGGTCATGTAGGCTGGATCAATATCTCAAAAAAAATAAAAAGATATGAAATAAAAGTATAATTTTATTGCATAAAAATTAAATATAAGAAAAAAAAATAAAAATCCATTTATAGGCTTCATCGTATTCTTGAATTTGAAGAGATTTAGCCATGCATCAAGCTCTCTAACTCCATAATCTCTCAATATTTGATCTCTAAAGCTCGTTGATTTTTTTTTATTTTTTTTCAGATTTTTTCCTCCTCTCTCAAAGCTTATTCCAGGACCCTCTATTTGTAGATAAATTTTTTATATTTTTTTGATAGAAAAAGGAGTCCTAAAATCCTTAGAAAATGTATAAAATGCATAAGAATATTCCTGGCTGATGGATCACCTTTGGATCGCCCAGATCAGCCCAAAAATTAGCTCTTTTCTCCTTATCAGCATCGAATTCGATTCTGACCGTCTGATCATGCTTCAGATGAGATCTGGGCCGTCGATCAGTGCTTCTGATCTTCTATTCAAAGTTGGGAGCATCCTCAGTCATTGGATCTCTTGATGGATAAAATTTCAACCGTTGGATCATGCAAAAGTTTTCTTATAAACCTGCAATGAACAGCAGCCGTTGGATCGCGAGATGGATGAACGTGGATTGTTGGATCACGTAAAAGAGGCTTCCACCATCATGGACCACATCCGTGGACCACGTGAGGTTTTCGATGGACTGCACCTTAGCTTTGTGGACCGACCAACTGGTCTACTGTGCATCGAAGGCTATTTTTAAGATTTGTTAGGATATTTTGGCTCCATTTTTTGCTCTGATTTTTACCTAAAAAATTAAAAAAAAATATGCATTAAATTTTTAAAAATTTTACATTATTTTTGTGCTTAAATTACTCAATTAAATTAACATCTATTTTTCATAAACACATTCTAATTTCAATTTTTTTTAAAAAAATATTTATTTTTCAAAAAAATTCAATAAATTTATAAAATTAAGTTTTTAAGAAGATGTTAGCACTAAAAATTATCAAAAATATCTACAATAAATACAAAAATATACTACTTATCACACCCTCCAACTTGAACATTGCTCATCCTCGAATAAAGAAAGAATTTAGAATTAAGTACCAATTAACTTAAAATTTTGAATTTTACTAAATAATTTTCAAAAGAAATCACTGATGTTCAGTAGAGCGTGAATGAGGTATGTCATTGGAGTATTAATACTAATCAATATGGGAGTTAAGCTAAGAATACTAAATATTTTTTAAATTATTTCTACCTTTATCTTCCAATCATTAACCTCATATGAATAAGTATATTGTTACTTCTATCCTTCATTTATTAATTTTTTTTATATTGTACTACTATTAAGTGTCTTAACCCCTTAAGCTTTTTGTTTGACCTGTGTAGCGAGTTTTCAGTCAATGACTCCCAAACCAGGTGACTTTAGGATACTAGGTATAGAATATCTCTCGAATCTATTGGCTCGAATCAAACAAGATATGAGTTAAAACTAACTTTACAACAAAGGTTCTTTGCTCTTCATATCTTTTGACGCGAAACTCAATGCTTGCTTAGGCAAAGAGGCCCGATTACTCAGCATGAAGTATTTAAATTTTTTTTTTTTCTTTTAAATATGAAGAAATATATAGTTATCCTACACAAGTCCATAAGAAGTAAACTCTTCTTTGATGCTAGAAGAAAAATTTAGAAATGCTCAAACAAAATTATTTAATTTCTAAACTTAACTTCTTATTGAGTTTTCTTAATACTTGATCTCTTAATATCTCACAAACTCTCTAATTTGTATATCAATTTTCTTTTAAAAATACTTGATTTAACTCGATTCTTAAATATAATCAGGTACTTAAATGCTAAATACTAACTTACTTGAGGACTTTAAAATTTTTTTTTTATTATTCTCCCCCCAACTTAATCGACATTGTCTTTAATAGAGTTAGAAAAATGAAGGGTGCATAAAAGGAGAAAGAAAAAGGACAGATGTCACCAGATCCAGAAGCTTTTTTCAAAATTGGTGCTTCCTCCATCTTAGCCAATATTGCCTTCAAATTTCTACAAAAGATACGAAGCAAGCCTTGATTAACCTAAACATAATGCAAAAGAAAATAAAAGCAAAAACTGAAACTGGGTTGCCTCCCACAAAGCGCTAAGTTTTAAGTCTTCAGCTGGACCAGATTATTGACAAGCTCTTCCATACAGAGCGGTCTTTTTTTCCTAAAAAAATAAAGATCAGTTAAAACAAAGTAAAAAAAATTTAGATTGCCTTCCAAAAAGCATTATGTTTTAAGTCTTCAATCAGACTGAACCCGTGATACAGAATCAATCAGAATAAATAGGGTCATGGAGAACTATGGCCTCCTCTTCAATTTCATTAGGTAATTCCAAGAATGATTTTAATCGTTGTCTATTTACTTTAAAAATAGTACCATTGCTTGGATTTTTTATCTCTACAGTCCCATGAGAGAAAACTTCTTTTACTATATAGGGCCCTGTCCATCTAGATCTAAGTTTTTCAGAAAATAAATGTAGCTTAGAGTTATACAAAAAAACTTTTTGATCAGATGAAAATAATTTTCTAAGGATTGCTCGATCATAAAATATCTTAATTCATTCTTTGTATATCTTAGCATTGTCGTATGCCTCATTCCTGATTTCCTCAAGTTCATCAATTTGTAGCTTCCTATGTTGTCCAGCCTCGTCTAGATCCATGTTCAACTTTTTGATTGCCCACATAGCCCTATGTTCAAGCTATACTAGCAAGTGACAAGTTTTACCAAACACAAGCCTATAAGGAGACATTCCTAAGTTGGTTTCGAAGGCAGTGCGATATGTCCAAAGAGCATCCACTAGCTTCAATGACCAATCTTTTCTATTGGTGCTCACAGTCTTCTCTAAGATTTATTTAATTTGATGATTTGAAACTTCAACTTGTCCATTAGTCTGGGGGTGAAAGGGTGTGGCCAATTTATGGCTGATGTTGTATTTCTTCATCAGGATTGCAAAGGATCGATGACACAAATATGTTCCCTGATCGCTTATAATGGCCCTAGGGATTCCAAAATGAGAAAAGATGTTTTCTTTTAAAAATTTGATAACAATTTTGCTATCATTCGATCTACATGGCATAGTCTCTACCCATTTGGACACATAATCGACAACCACTAAGATATATTCATTTTCGAAAGAGTTTGAAAGTGGTTCCATGAAATCGATACCCCACACATCAAAAATCTCAACAACTAAAATTGGATTTAATGGGATCATATCTCTTTTTGTGATCCATCCTACTTGTTGACACCTAGTGCAATTTTTACAGTACTCATGCATGTCCTTAAACAAATTGGGCCAATAGAATCCACATTGGAGAACTTTTGCAGTAGTTTTTTTGGATCCAAAATGGCCACCACAGGCTTAGTCATGACAAAAGGATAGGATGCCTTTAACCTCATGGTCTGGTACATGAAGAAAAAACTACCTTTTTCCTTATAGGATCTTCCAGATTTCATCAAATCTGGGGTGAAATAATTTAAAAAAATTTTATCCTATATTTATTTCAGATCAAAATCTCTAGATCTAATTTTATTATTTGATATTAATTCTAAAATGGATCTAAAAGCATGAGGAAATATTAAATACCTCAAGGGTAATCTAATTACCCTGTAGATGATCGCAGCAAGCCTGAGGTTCTAATTTAGCCACGCAATCGCCTGACCTCTACTAGTATCCACTCGTGCAGGACCTGGATCGTCTTCTCCTCGTGAATCTCTTCTCTAAAAATCAAAACTAAATCTGATTAGAAAGATCTTCAAAAGTCTTCCTGAAGTTGGAGCAGTAGCTTGTCGAAGAACTCCTGTAGCCTTCCTGTTCAAGGCGTCACCACACCTTGATCTTGCACCAGATGGATGCCCAACTCCTTGGGCGTGAAGAGGGGAGGGAGGACTTCAGATGGGATGTAGAGAAGAGGAAGGGGGGTGGCAACTTTGATGGGTTTGGCATAATCACTAGAAACTCTAGGCACAGACAGGGTTTATGTAGACCCTGTTGCGCTGTGCAGTGCCACATCATTCGACCAATCAAAAAATTTTTATAAATCTGAAAAAATTTTGATTGGTGGAGTGATGTCATTTGATTACATCAGATTAGAACCCAAGCCTCTCTCCAAGAGTTGGTGCCAACATTGGATAAGCACAATCATGTTGCCACCAAAGAGTCCATGTTGATCAAATCAACTTCCATCTTTATCCACTTGGGGTGCCCTCCTTATCCAATTGGGCTCATGCCATAATTTGATTATGGTGCCTAATTTGATGGTGATTTGGCATGTGGACACTCCACAAAAATCTTTCAATGAGCTCTTGCTAAGTGGCCTTCAATTTAAGACCCATATGTCAACTTTTGACTGATGTCCTAAAATAAAATTGGCAGGTGACAGGAATTAGCAGGTGCTTGTCTTAAATTCATCTCATGAATTAAGACAAGCCTTTCTAAGCTGGACAAGCTTCATTTAGACTGAGAGAAATTTTTTCAAGATTCTCTAGGTGAGTCAAATCACATTTGGCTCAGTCAAGATAGAAAAGATGACACGAGGAGAAAATTAGGCTCAATCGTGTGCTAGCACGATTTTCTTGAACCTAATTGGATCTAATCCAAATCAATTGGGCTAGCCCAATTGATGACATCCAGATCCTAACCCTTGTTAGTGTGACCCAGTAAGATTCAATTCTGTATGGTAATGAGACATATCATGATCTCATCATTGACGTCATCGAAACTCTTTTCGATGGACCAGAACTCTTCTGATTCATACAATTAGAATGATCGATCATCAAGATCATTCTAATTACTCTCAAAATTTACCAGTGACACCTAGCAGTATATGGTGGCAACCCATCAGAACTGAAGATGAATCTCTCGATGCAGCTACCTATGTGATTGAGATCCTCTATCATGAGTCTAGACTAAATTAGGGTTAAGGTGAACTCGTCAAACCCAACATCAGTCATATGAATCAATCGATCGATCCGAGTTCGATGTGAAACTCCAATGGAAAACTCTTTTTCATTATTTTGCTTTGCCATGGCCATGGGTTTAAGGACTTGATCTTTCGATCACCATAGGACTACCCCTCTCATCTACCGAGGTTGATAGATCCCATCTTGGTGCGACCTAGTTCCTACAATGAATATACTACAGCCAACATACACCTCAGGATTCTGAATGGCTAGGAGATCGAGTAATGGTATAGTCATACTATAACACACTCAAGGTGAACTATCGATGCACCTCAGGTCAAAGAACTAGACACACAACTGCAGCATCGTGCTAGTCATCGATGAGAAGGTAGACTTCTTTATGACTGCTCGAGGTGGTCACGCTCAGTACTCTCATTCTCAATGAATACCTGTACTCTCGCTTCGGTTTCTCCACATCATAGACTCAAAATATATCTATCCTATGGAAGTGATCGTACACCAACCTTCTGGATCGATCACCATCCTCGTGATGATCCTATGGTCAGGAGCTATTTATGAGTTAGTTATGTAAATTTATGCCTTAAATTCTCAACTCTTAAAAATATGATTTGACATTCCTACTAACTCAAAAGATGTATCACAGACACAATGTACACAATGTGATAGAAGAATAACACATTTATTGATTTATAGTCGAAATTATAAATTTGCCCTTAGATTTGTACAGGAATGTGTCAGCCAATCTGGCATCTAGGGCACACATCTAACAAACTCCCACTTGACCTAATGTCAATTGGCTACATATCTAAGTTCCATCTTCTCAAGGTGGGCTTCAATCTTTTGCTGGCCTAATGGCTTTATCAGCGGATTTGCCACATTGTTTGTGGAGTTGACTCTCTTAACCTTGACATAATCTTTTTCGAGATTGTTGGGTATAAAATACCCACAGCCGGAACCCACGGCGGAACCGCCATCAGCAAGTACAGCTCCGTCCGGACTCCTACGGGAGTCGGACTCCACCGCCAGCATCAGAACAGCTCCGCCCGGACTCCCACGGGAGCCGGGCCCCGCTCTCAGTATCAACTGCTGGTAAGCTCAATCCGGACTCTTATCAGAGCCGGACTTCACCCTTGACTTTGTTTGCAGCGCAGCTCCGCCCGGACTCCTACGGGAGTCGGGCTCCACCGACGACATCAGCACAGCTCCGCCCGGACTCCTACGGGAGTCGGGCTCCACCGACGACATCAGCACAGCTCCGCCCGGACTCCTACGGGAGCCGGACTCCACCGCCATCAGCAAGTGCAGCTCCGCCCGGACTCCTACGGGAGCCGGGCTCCACCGCCATCAGCAAGCGCAGCTCCGCCCGGACTCCTACGGGAGCCGGGCTCCACCGCCATCAGCAAGTACAGCTCCGCTCGGACTCCTACGGGAGCCGGACTCCGCCGCCAACATCAAAACAGCTCCGCCCGGACTCCTACGGGAGCCGGGCTCCGCTCTCAATATCAACTGTTGGTAAGCTCAATCCGGACTCTTATCAGAGCCGGACTTCACCCTTGACTATGTTTGCAGCGCAGCTCCGCCCGGACTCCTACGGGAGCCGGGCTCCACCGCCATCAGCAAGTACAGCTCCGTCCGGACTCCTACAGGAGTCGGACTCCACCGCCAACATCAAAACAGCTCCGCCCGGACTCCTACGGGAGCCGGGCTCCGCTCTCAATATCAATTGCTGGTAAGCTCAATCCGGACTCCTATCAGAGTCGGACTTCACCCTTGACTTTGTTTGCAGTGCAGCTCCGCCCGGACTCCTACGGGAGCCGGGCTCCACCGACGACGTCAGCACAGCTCCGCCCGGACTCCTACGGGAGCCGGGCTCTGCCGCCATCAGCACAGCTCCACCCGGACTCCTACAGGAGCCGGACTCCACCGCCGACATCAGAACAGCTCTGCCCGGACTCCTACGGGAGCCGGGCTCCGCTCACGACGGCTCCGACCATTGCCGAGCTTCAATCGACAGATCCACGCCCCCTGACAGGACCTCAAAATGGCCGCGACCCTGCTCCACCTCCTGTGGCGGACTCCACGCAGTATCATCATTCCCTGACAAGCCGCAGCAGCCATAGCCGCCCTGCTCCACTTCCTGTGGCGGACTCCGCACAGCTCCATTATCCCCCTGGCAGGCCACAGTAACGGCCACGAACCTGCTCCACCTCCTGCGACGGATACCATGCGATTCTCCTGACGACGGACGCTGCTCCACCCCTCATAACGGATTCCACGTGGCAAGTCGAGGTGATGCCCACGTGTCTGCTCCATTATCTTTCGCAATCAATTCCCCTGACCGTGGGCGGCCCACTACCAGGCGGTTACACACGTCGCCATCAGTCCGTTGCCTCCCCCGTCTATAAAAGGGGAGACTCAGATACGTTATTTTTTAAGCTCTTTTGCCTTATCTCAAAACTCTGCTAAATTCTCCATTCGAGCACTCCATTCTTGTTGAGGCAGAGAACTGACTTGAGCATCGGAGGGTCTTGCCAGAGCAACCCCACCTCTGGTTTAGACTTCCCTTGCAGGTCCCGGCGGCGACCGCGGCTTCCTCAACTCCAGCTTCTCCGGTGCAGGCGGATTTTTGCACCAACAGGATTGGCGCTAGAGGAAGGGCTGTGTCTTCGCAGCACCCTTGTTCTTGAAGGAGCGCTCAACGGAGCCACCTCCGGCCATCTCTCCGTCATCTACTCCTAATCCTCCCCCGCGAGGTCGACACCCGATGCCTCCGCGCAGGGCATCCACCCGGCGGTCCACGGCCTCCGCGGCCAGATCTCAGGCTCCGGCCTCCCCTCCCATTTCTCAGCCAGCTCCTCCTCCCCCTCCGGCGACGGCGGTCGGCGCGGAGCAGTTTGACTTGCTGGCGCAGCAGGTCAAGGGCCTCGTCGAGGCCGTACAGGCGATGCAGCAGCAGCCGCCACAGGCGTCAGCGCATCCGGAAGGGGCATCTCCGGAATGCCAGAACCCGGCGGTGGGGCGGGCCACCTGGGCCAGCCACCCCGTCCTTCCCGAGAAGGCGAATCCAAGGGTGGAGAGCCCTCAGTCGGACCATGACTCCACCCCTGGGAGATCCCTGCCCCCGTTCTGCCAAAGGACCCTCGAGACTCGAAGTCGAGAGGATTTTCTGGACCGGAGGCTCCAGGAGATGAACCGGCGGATCGAAGAACTCCGCCATGCGCCTCCCGCTTATGGTGAGGATATCTGCACTGACCCTCCCTTCTCTCAAATGATTATGCAGGAACCGATCCCGCCGAATTTCAAGCTCCCCCAGTTTGAAAGCTACGACGGGACGTCAGACCCGGTGGACCACCTGGAGGCCTTCCAAATGATGATGCTGCTTCATGGTGCCCCCGACGCCATCTTGTGCCGGGCTTTCCCGTCTACTTTGAAGGAAGCAGCAAGAAACTGGTACTCGGCACTGAAGCCGGGTACCATCTTCTCCTTCGACCAAATGAGCCACCAATTCGTGGCCCATTTTGTCAGCAGCCGACGTCCCCAGAAAGGTTCGGAGTCCCTCATCAACATCAAGCAGAGGGAAGGGGAGTCCATACGGGCCTACATCAACCGCTTCAACATCGCGGCGTTGGAGGTCCGGAACTTGGACCAGTCGGTTGCCATGGCCGCCCTGAAAGGTGGCCTTCAGAAGAATGATCTCTTGTACTCCCTGGAGAAGAAGTACCCCCGGGATTTTGCTGATCTGCTGGCTCGGGCTGAAGGATACGCCCGAGCGGAAGAGGCCTTCAAGATGAAGGATGAAGAGACTGCGAGGGAGCGTCAGGCGGGAGATTCTGGCAAGCCCGCAGTTGAGAAGAGGCCAAGGGAAGTCCGGCCTCGCTCCCGATCCCCTCCTGGGCACAAGCGCGCCCATACTCCACCCCGGGCACGCAGGCAGAGAAGCCCGGACAACAGGTTTCGGCGGGGTTCCCCGCCAGGGAAGTTCCGCAGCTACGCCCCCCTCAACGCCTCGAAGGCCCAGGTACTGATGGAGGTCAGGGAGCTGATCCCTAGGTCGGAGAGGATGCGCACGCACCCCGGAAAGTGCAACCCCAACAAGTTCTGCCTCTACCACCGCGACCACGGCCATGACACCGAAGAGTGCATCCAGCTCCAGGACGAGATCGAGGAGCTCATCCGGCGAGGTCGGCTCGACAGATTCATCCGCCGCAGGCCTGAGGGTAGAGGAGACCGGCCAAGAGCCCTCCCACCGCCCGAACCGCAGAAGAGGGAGGAGCAGCTCGGGGACCGGCCTCCTATCGGGACCATCGACTCCATCGCCGGAGGGCCTCAAGGAGGAGCGGGAGAACTGTAAATGTATTGCTTACTGTTTCGTTTTGAATCTACTTTTCTTTCTAGCTAACGCACTCCTCCTGCTTAACGCGGATGTATTATGACTGGATATGACCTCTCCAAAAAACAACGGCCATGTCAGGAACAGGAGGAGAACCTCGTCCTGACATGAGCAAAGTCAAAGGCCCGATTCTTTTAGACCGGATGGGGGGAGAGGCCTTACAATGCCCTAATGTGCCCCCACAGCCCTGTTAGGGACAGGAGGAAAACCTCGCCCTAACTTGAGCAAAGTCAAAGGCCCGATTCTTTTAGACCGGATGGGGGGAGAGGCCTTACAACGCCCTAATGTGCCCCCACAGCCCTGTTAGGGACAGGAGGAAAACCTCGCCCTAACTTGAGCAAAGTCAAAGGCCCGGTTCTTTTAGACCGGATGGGGGGAGAGGCCTTGCAACGCCCTAATGTGCCCCCATAGCCATGTCAGGAACAGGAGGAGAACCTCGTCCTGGCATGAGCAAAGTTGAAGGCCCGGTTCTTTTAGACCGGATGGGGGGAGAGGCCTTGCAACGCCCTAATGTGCCCCCATAGCCATGTCAGGAACAGGAGGAGAACCTCGTCCTGGCATGAGCAAAGTTGAAGGCCCGGTTCTTTTAGACCGAAGGGGGGAGAGGCCTTACAGTGCCCTAACGCGCCCCCACAAGCCAGGCTGATAACGAGAACCTCGCGTCGGCTCAAGCAAAATGGAAGACCCGGACTCCTACGGGAGCCGGGTTCCACCGCCAAGGTAAACTCCACCCGGACTCCTACGGGAGCCGGATTCCGCCGCCAAGGTAAACTCCACCCGGACTCCTACGGGAGCCGAATTCCGCCGCCAAGGTAAACTTCACCCGGACTCCTACGGGAGTCGGGTTTCACCGCCCAGGTAAAGCTCCACCCGGACTCCTACGGGAGCCGGGTTCCGCCGCCAAGGTAAAGCTCCACCCGGACTCCTACGGGAGCCGGGTTCCGCCGCCGAGGTAAAGCTCCACCCGGACTCCTACGGGAGCCGGGTTCCGCCGCCGAGGTAAAGCTTCACCCGGACTCCTACGGGAGCCGGGTTCCGCCGCCAAGGTAAAGCTTCACCCGGACTCCTACGGGAGCCAGGTTCCGCCACCAGGAAAGCTTCACCCAGACTCCTACGGGAGTCGGGTTCCGCCGCCACGGTAAACTTCACTCGGACTCCTACGGGAGCCGGGTTCCATCCCCAAGAAAGACTTCGCCCGGGCTCCTAAGAAAGCCGGGCTCCATCCGCCACTTCGCCAGCAAGAGTTAAAAACGGTGGCGAGGCTCGGCCACATGACGAGATCGGATGGAAGGGAAGAGCCCTTTCCCACGATGACCTCTAAGCCAAACGGGCCAAACAACGAGAAGGGGTCAACGAACGACAATATTGGTGCTACGCACGGACAAGGTAACACAAAATGCTTTTTTCTCATTTTCGATATATGTACTACAGGGCCAGGACGGCCAGAAAAAGAGGGACAAAACGACAAGAAAAGAAAAGGGGGGCAGCTACAAAAAGGGGGTGACTACAAAAGAACTCTAAGGAGGTCCTGCTCCCTCTGACATAGGGTGATCACCTCCATCCCCCGACCAGGACTGCCTCAGGGTCTCCACCGTTTCCTCTAGTTCTTCCTTCTTTTGCAGCATATCCTGGAGCGCCTGACGAAGTCGCCGGCTCTCAGCCTCCGCTTCCCGATGCCACTTCCGCAAAACTTCGGACTCCGCCTCTGCGTCCGCGACGGCCTTCCACTCAAGTCCCAGTTGGATTTTTACTTGTTGAAGCTCAGCTGTCTTCTCCCCAAGGGAGACAGAAATCCCTTCGACAGAGCCTCTCAGGGCTTGGAGCTCTTCGTTATCTTGGGCGTTAGCAAGCTGCGCCCTAGTAACCAGCTGCCTCTGGAGACGGACTACCTCGTCCGCCGCTCGACAGAATCTCCCCTTGTGCTCCTCTACCTGTCGGCGCCAGCTGGCCCGCTGCACATCGTGGCTCATCTCAGCGTCTTGAAGCTGCCTCTGGAGGTCAGAAACTTTTTTTGACCATATCTGCTCATCCCGCGCTGTGAGCCGGGATGAGTTTCCTTCCAGCTGGCCGATCCTCCTCTTGGCAGCCGACAGCTCCACTTTAAGGGCGCTGATCCTGGCTTCTTGAGCCCAAGTTCGGTCGCTGGCGCTCTTCGTGCATTCTTCGAGCTCCTTCGCAAAGTTCGCCTTCCTCCGGCTGTAGTCCATGATTGCCTTCACTTGGAGACTCCTGAAGTGGGCGGCCTCAGCGGCGGCCTCGGAGTAGCATTTTTTCGCTTGGCAGAGCTCGCCCTCCGACTTTTTCAACTTCTTCGTCAGGTGGAGGACCTCCTTTTTTAGCCGTTGGATAGTTGACTTCAGCGGGACCCCCAGGGGCAAGGGAAGTGCTTCGGCAGGACACTGCCATCGGAAGATGCAAACGTCAGAGACCAACTCTTTACAAGAAGAAAGGCAGAAAAGAAGAAGCAGGGGGAAGGAAAGGCCATCCACAATAAGAAGTTCGACTTTATTGATTAATTTTGAAGACAAGCGGAAAGGAAATATGGCGACAAAAGAAAGATACAAGATCGGAGGTCTCAGACCTCGGGGGCAGGGGGTGGAGAGCTCGACGCGGGGGGCGCGACTGCGACAGCAGCGGACGGAGGGGCGGCCTCGTCGTCAGACTCCTCCAAAAAGCCGAGATCAAGGTAGGGATATCTGCTGGCCATCCTCTCTCGATAGAGCTCGAACCCCTTGGTGAACGCCTCCAGGCCGAACTGGACGTTCAGCTCCCTCATCTCCGCGGAGGTCTTGAACTCCTCCACTGCAAGGGTCCTGGCCTCCGAGACCAGAACCGGGGTTTGCTCGGCCAGATGGGCGACCTCGGCCTCCGCCTTCCTTGTCGACTCCTCCAGACTTCGCCTCTCCTCCTCCCGGACTCGCCTTTCCTCTTCCCGGTCTTGTCTCTCTCTCTCCAGAGCCTCCCGGAGGGCGGCCACCTCGGCCGTCTTCGCTTGAAGACGAGCAACCTCGTCTTGGCAGCGCTCCTCCGCCCGAAGAAGATCCCTTCTCATGCGGCCTGACGCCTCAACATAGGCGAAGAGCTGGTGCCCGATCTGCAAAGACAGATAGAGAATTACAACAAAGACCGAGCAACTATGCAAATAAAAATCCGCTTACCTCAAGAAAGGACCCCAAGGTGTCCCAGGCCCGCTGCTCGGGATCGGCACGGTCGATCCTCTCCACGACATCGGACAGGATGCAACCATCGAGCAGCCGACGGATCAGGGCCTTGTCGTTGAAGGGGTTCTCCGATCCCCCCTCGGAGCAGACGGACTCGTCTGCAGCGGCTCGATGGCTGCTCGGCCTGCGGGCCACCGATTTTCTCCTCCTCCCCGCGGCAGGCGCCTTCGCGGGGCGGATCTCCGGAATGGGGACCCCAGTCGGTGGGCTCCCTGAGGGAGCCCGGGGGGCCGCTGGCTCGGCATCCGAAGGAATGTCGATTGCCGGGGTCGCCTGGACGGGCGCGGCCAAGCTCGTCTCCTCCACCCTGGCCCTCTTCGCCGAGCCAGAAGTCGTCGCGCCCTTCCTTTTCTGGGCTCTCATGGCCTTGGCGAGCATCCGTGTGGCTTCGGCGTCCATTGCTAAAAAAAAAAAAAAAGAAGGGGAAAAGAAAAGAAGAAGGAAAAAGCAGCACCAATCAGTCCAAAAAAAAAAAAAAAAAAAAAGAAGAGAAGAAGAAGAAAGAAAAAAGAGAAAGAGAAAAGAGGAAAAAGGAGAGAGAAAGGAAGAGAGGGAAGAAGAAGACAAGAAAAGGAAAGATGTATACTTGCTGGATCTTGAGGGCTCAGGCCGATGTTGAAGAGAAGCGGCTCCCTCAGTAGGTTTGGAAGGGAAGGAGCGGGGTAACTCAGGAGCTTTTGGGCGGCCTGAAGGTCGTCCTCTCCCAGGCCGGGAGCCCGGCGGACGGAATCCCTCAGAGACCCCCAAGGGGGCAGGCCCAATTCCAGGGTCGGGCAGTAAATGAAGAGAAATTTCCCCTTCCAGTTGTGAATCGAAGAAGGGGCGCCCTTCAACAACCCCTTCTTACCGAACTGGGGGGAGAAGTACCACCAATCCTTCGCTGAAGGATGGCGTTTGAAAGTGTAGAAATGTCTGAACAGGGAGAGGGAAGGCTGGACCTCGGCTATGTGACAGAGGGAGAGAAACCCTATCAAAAACCTAAAGGAATTCGGGGCGACAGAAGCGAGAGAAATGTCTAAGAAACGAAAGAAGGCGGCAACAAAAGCTGGAAGCGGAAGCCGGAGTCCGGCACGGAATGCCTCCTGGTACAAACAAAAGCGACCAGGAGGGGGAGCGCTGGCCCGGTCGGAGGGGCCAGGAAGCTCCAGATCGTACTCTGAAGGGACCTCATACCGAGCCCTTATCAGGAGAAGTTCGTCCGGAGTCGACGAACAAGGAATGGCGCCCGGTGCGAAGACCGGGCGAGACCCTGCCCCAAACGCGGGTTCGTCCGCAGAGACAGGGGCTTGGGGGTTTGAAGCAGAAGAACTCCCAGAACTTACGGGGGCAGAAGAATCGGAAGACATTTTTCTTTGGGGGAGAACCTAAAGGGCCCTAGAAAAGCAAGCCGAGAAAGGAGGGAGACGCCGGAAGTCAACTCAGGAGAGGGCACGAAAGAAGTGGAAGGAGGAGAGGACCCTAAGCGGTAAGAAGGAGAAGGTGGGCACTAACCTATCTTGCTCTGGGGGCCTGGGGAGCGAGAAACGGAAGGCGCCTACGGCTCGAGAGGGCGTTCGCTAGAGCAGACTCTCGGGGAGATGACAGACGCCGGCAAGAAATTAGAAGCGGAGTGGGATGCCTGAAAGGGGGGAGGACGGGTTTAAATAGACCCTGGGATCCGGCGCCATAATGATCTCAAATCCCCCCAGGCCAGTCCACTTCCGACACGTGTCCCACTCCCCATGGCAGACGGCTGAAGGCGGCTGGCGGTTGGCAGGGCCATAATTGTGCCGTACCTAGGCCAGCGTACCTACGGGGTCTTCGAAGCATCCCCTCGTACCGCCCCAATTCGAAAAGACTCCGGCACGCGCTCATTTAATGCCGAAATATCTGGGAGCGGCAGGGCGCGGGATTCGAAAGGACGGTTCCGACTGTACTTCTGTGTACTTCCTTCGTTTGAAATTCAAAACTCGGATGTAGGGGGACTGGTGTTGGGTATAAAATACCCACAGCCGGAACCCACGGCGGAACCGCCATCAGCAAGTACAGCTCCGCCCGGACTCCTACGGGAGCCGGACTCCGCCGCCAGCATCAGAACAGCTCCGCCCGGACCCCCACGGGAGCCGGGCCCCGCTCTCAGTATCAACTGCTGGTAAGCTCAATCCGGACTCTTATCAGAGCCGGACTTCACCCTTGACTTTGTTTGCAGCGCAGCTCCGCCCGGACTCCTACGGGAGCCGAGCTCCACCGACGACATCAGCACAGCTCCGCCCGGACTCCTACGGGAGCCGGGCTCCACCGTCATCAGCAAGTGCAGCTCCGCCCGGACTCCTACGGGAGCCGGGCTCCACCGCTATCAGCAAGCGCAGCTCCGCCCGGACTCCTACAGGAGCCGGGCTCCACCGTCATCAGCAAGTACAGCTCCGCTCGGACTCCTACGGGAGTCGGACTCCGCCGCCAACATCAAAACAGCTCCGCCCGGACTCCTACGGGAGCCGGGCTCCGCTCTCAATATCAACTGCTGGTAAGCTCAATCCGGACTCTTATCAGAGCCGGACTTCACCCTTGACTTTCTTTGCAGCGCAGCTCCGCCCGGACTCCTACGGGAGCCGGGCTCCACCGACGACATCAGCACAGCTCCGCCCGGACTCCTACGGGAGCCGGGCTCCACCGCCATCAGCAAGTGCAGCTCCGCCCGGACTCCTACGGGAGCCGGGCTCCACCACCATCAGCAAGCGCAGCTCCGCCCGGACTCCTACGGGAGCCGAGCTCCACCGCCATCAGCAAGTACAGCTCCGCCCGGACTCCTACGGGAGCCGGACTCTGCCGCCAACATCAAAACAGCTCCGCCCGGACTCCTACGGGAGCCGGGCTCCGCTCTCAATATCAATTGCTGGTAAGCTCAATCCGGACTCCTATCAGAGCCGGACTTCACCCTTGACTTTGTTTGCAGCGCAGCTCCGCCCAGACTCCTACGGGAGCCGGGCTCCACCGACGATGTCAGCACAGCTCCGCCCGGACTCCTACGGGAGCCGGGCTCTGCCGCCATCAGCACAGCTCCGCCCGGACTCCTACGGGAGCCAGACTCCACCGCCGACATCAGAACAGCTCCGCCCGGACTCCTACGGGAGTCGGGCTCCGCTCACGAAGGCTCCGACCATTGCCGAGCTTCAATCGACAGATCCATGCCCCCTGACAGGACCTCAAAACGGCCGCGACCCTGCTCCACCTCCTGTGGCGGACTCCACGCAGTATCATCATTCCCTGACAAGCCGCAGCAGCCATAGCCGCCCTGCTCCACTTCCTGTGGCAGACTCCGCACAGCTCCATTATCCCCCTGGCAGGCCACAGTAACGGCCACGAACCTGCTCCACCTCCTGCGACGGATACCATGCGATTCTCCTGACGACGGACGCTGCTCCACCCCTCATAACGGATTCCACGTGGCAAGTCGAGGTGATGCCCACGTGTCTGCTCCATTATCTTTCGCAATCAATTCCCCTGACCGTGGGCGGCCCACTACCAGGCGGTTACACACGTCGCCATCAGTCCGTTGCCTCCCCCGCCTATAAAAGGGGGGACTCAGATACGTTATTTTTTAAGCTCTTTTGCCATATCTCAAAACTCTGCTAAATTCTCCGTTCGAGCACTCCATTCTTGTTGAGGCAGAGAACTGACTTGAGCATCGGAGGGTCTTGCCGGAGCAACCCCACCTCCGATTTAGACTTCCCTTGCAGGTCCCGACGGCGACCGCGGCTTCCTCAACTCCAGCTTCTCCGGCGCAGGCGGATTTTTGCACCAACAGAGGTAATCACGGATCAGATGGAATCACCGCTCGATATGCTTGGACTTCTGGTGAGACCTTGGCTCCTTAGCTAGGGCTATGGCATCATTATTGTTATGGTAAAGAGGGATGGCATCCGATGACATCACTCCAAGCTCTGCAGTAAATTTTTTGTACCAGAATGCCTCCTTCGCAACTTTCGATGCAGCAATATACTCTACCTCCATGGTGGAATCTGCAATCACCGTCTGCTTGGAACTCTTCTAGCTAACTGCACCACCATTGCAAATGAACAGACTCTCAGATGTCGACTTTCAATCATCTATATCAACCATAAAGTCTGAGTCTGTATATCCCTGAATCTGAAGTTCTCCATTCTCAAAGACTAGAAACATATCCTTAGTCTTTCTCAAGTACTTAAGGATATATTTCACAGAAGTCCAGTGCTCTTCACCTGAATTTGACTGATATCTGCTTGTGACACTCACAGCATGGGCTATATTAGGTCGTGTACATAGCATGGCATACATGAGGCTCTCTATTGCCGAAGCATAAGGGATTTTGCTCATGCGTTCAATCTCCTCAGGTGTGCTAGGGCACATCTTCTTGGAGAGATGAATGCCATGTTTAAAAGGTACTAAACCTCTTTTAGAGTTTTTTATGCTAAACCTTTTTAGCACCTCCTCTATGTACATCTTCTGTGAAAGTCTCAGCATCCTATTTGGTCTATCTCTATAGACCTTAATACCCAGTATAAAGGATGCCTCTCCTAGATCTTTCATAGAGAACTCCTTAGACAACCATACTTTGACTAAGGTCAACATGGGAATGTCATTCCTAATTAGGAGGATGTCATCTACGTACAATACGAGAAAGACAACTGCACTCCCACTAACCTTTTTGAACGCACATGGTTCCTCCTTGTTCTTGATGAAACCAAACATTTTGACACATCATTGAAACGAGTATTCCAGCTTGAGATGCTTGCTTAAGTCCATAAATGGATCTTTGCAGCTTGCAGATCTTGTGATCATCATCACTGGATGTGAAACCAAGTGGCTGTTTCATATAGATATCTTTCTCAAGATGTCCATTTAAGAATGCCATTTTCACGTCCATCTATCATATTTCATAATCGAAATAGGGTGCAACAGCAAGCAATGTACGAATGGATTTTAGCATGGCTACGGGCGAGAAGGTATCCTGATAGTCAATGCCTTCATGCTGACTATAACCTATCACTACGAGCCTAGCCTTGAATGTCTCTATATTTCCATCTGCACCTATCTTTCTTTTGAAGATCCATTTACACTCAATAGGTATAATACCTTCAGATGGATTTACCAAGGTCTAAACTTGGTTTGAGTGCATCGAGTCAATTTCTGATCTCATTACCTCTAACCATTTCTCGGAGTCGATATCTGATATCGCCTCATCATAGGTCTTGGGATCATCACCATGAGCCCCATTTCCCATGAGAAATATTTTCTCTATATCCTCTTGTATAGTACCTATGTACCTTTCAGGAGGACAGAAAACCCTAGTCGACCTACGAGGTGGAAGAGGTTGTGTTAGGACTGGTTCTAATTGATTTGGTTCCTCAGGTTCTTTAGCTCATTGCTCTTGGGAGATATTCTCCTTGAGCTTAATTATTCTTTCGATGCCACCATCTTGAATAAACTATTTTTCAAGAAAAATAGTATTTCGACTCACAATCATATTGTGGTCTTCTGAAATATAGAAATAGTATCCTAATGACTCTTTAGAATATCCTATGAATCAAGCTCTAAAAGACCTGAACTCTAACTTATCCACCTGCTGTCTCTTGACATGAGCCGGACAACCCCAAATTCTGAGATGATTTAGACTTGACTTCTTACCATGCCATATCTCATATGGTGTGGTAGGAATGGTTTTAGATGGAACCCTATTCAATACATATATTGCTATCATGAGACAATATCCCCAAAGAAACTCAAGGAGGTCTGTAAAGCTCATCATGGAACAAACCATATCAAATAGGGTCCGATTTCTCCATTCTGAAACCCCATTGAGTTGTGGCATTCCAGATGGAGTCCATTGAGAGACTATGTCATTGTCCTTAAGATAGTCTAGGAACTCCCGACTAAGGTCTTCACCTCCTCAATCTGATCGAAAAACTTTAATGGGCTTTCCTGTTTGTTTTTCTACTTTATGTCTGAATTCTTTGAACCTTTCAAAGGCTTCAGACTTGTGTTTCATTAGAAATACATACCCATACCTAGACATATCATCGGTAAAGGTAATGAAGTAGACATAGTTGCCTCTAGCCGGCACATCAAATGGGCCGCACACATCCGTATGTACTAGGGCAAGTAGGTCTATGGCCCTTTCCCCATGTCCTACAAAAGAGAGTTTGGTCATTTTGCCTTGAAGGTATGATTCACAAACTCGATATAACTCGAAAGTCAACGGACTCAATAGTCCAAATTTCTTCAATTTGTTAATCCTGTCTTCCATTATATGACCTAACCTTAGGTGCCACAGATACCTATCATTTAGACTATCTCTAAGCCTTTTAATTCCTATGGCATTCACAGTTTGCTCGATATTAAATACAGATACATCAATATGTAGCTAATAGAGACCGTTAATAAAAAAACCATTTGCAACTTTATTATTTTCATAAAATATGTTACAATGGTCCTTATGAAAGCTAATCACATAGCTTTTTTGTGCTAAACATAAAACAAAAATCAAATTTTTGCTTGCTGCAGGCACAAAATAATAGTCTCTAAGAAATAAATCTAATCCTAACGATAATCACAGAAGGTAGGTTCCCACGGCCACAGCAGCAACTCTTGCTCCATTCCCGATGCATAGGATCATCTCCCCATCCCTCAGCCTCTTGCTCTTCTCAAGACCCTGCATAGAAGTGCACAAATGAGCACTAGAACCAGAGTCAAGCACCCAACTGGATGCAGAAGAAATCGTAAGATTAGATTCTAAAATGATAATACCTCCAGAAGGACCATCCTTCTTGTTCTTCGGGGTGGCCAGGTACTGAGGACAGTTCTACTTCCAATGGCCGTCTGATTGACAGTGGAAATATTTTTCCTTTTCAGCAGCCTTCTTCTTCGGTTCTGTCTTCTTCTTCTTCCCATCCACCTTCTGCTTCTTCACAGACTTCTTTTTCTTTCCAAAAGATTTTCTTTTAGAAGAAGTCCACTCCATAGTAAGAACTGAGCCTTTTGAATCCTTCATAGAAAGCTCAGTCGTAACCAGCATATTCATTAACTCAGCCAAGGTACACTGCATCTTATGCATATGGAAGTTCATGATGAACTGACCATATGCATCAGAAAAGGACTGAAGGATCACATCAGTCTAAAAATTTTTATCTAAGATGACACCGAGCTTCTCAAGCTCCTCAAGATCCTTGATCATTGTCAGACAATGATCTTGGACTGACAGCCCATCACGTATTTTAGCCTTAAAAAGTCTTTGACAGACTTGATACTTGGCTACATGATTTTGTTCACCAAATAACTCTTGTAGGTGAGCCAACATTTGGTGGGTAGTCAAAATATTCTCATGTTGGTACTGCAAGTCATCCGACATTGCACCCAACATATAGTACCTTGCTTTGTTATCATCATCCATCCACTTTTTCAGAGACGCTCTCTGTTCAGCAGTCGGACGTGCTGGCATGGTAGGTGGGTCCTAGTCCAAGACATGGGTCAATTTTTCAGAATGCAGAACAATTCTGTAGTTCCTTAATCGGTCCTTGAAATTGGATCCAGTCAATCTGTGGGTGTCTAGTATTTTGGTCAGGGGGTTGGATGCAGACATGTTTCATGTAGAGAGTCAACAGTTTCTAGTTAGATTTTGTAATCAGACTTAACCAATTTGTTTAGGAGTTTTATTTTTAAACAAATTAGGCTCCCACTATTTTCTCAGATCCCTACACTCTCTAGGTAGAGATGTGAAAATCTCCATGATTAGTGATTTCTAGTGGGTGGTGCGGTCTTACCGACTGGCTCATCACCTCACCTAACAGTTATTGGTGATGGATCAACCGATGAGTGGAAAACTCTTGTCCAATGATTCTCTAATCATGGTGCACCCAAAACTTGGTCTCTAATTCATGAAGCTCACCGTGCCCAGAATATTGCTCCATCCTTAGTTAAGTCAAACCCACTATTTGCATGAACTAGATTCCTGATTGGGTTCCTCACTGTATTCAGAATATTGAGCCCAACCCATCCTCTAATTTGTAGCATCCAATGCCTAATGGACATAGTTGCATCTTCCTGGTGCAACTGAGCCACTGTATCCAGCCGAGAACAATCAACCCCGGGAAGGGCCCGCACATCCACAATGGTGGAAGACCTAGACTTAATATTTTTTTAGGAAAATTTGATTTAGGTCTTTTTAAACTTGACTTGACATAGTTATAACAATTATGACTAACCTAGTGGCATGGGTTAGCTCGAATTGTTAGCCACCTCAAATCAGAACTGGGTCGACACATATGGCCAGGTAAGTAAGATCGGTGGAAGGGATATGCCATTAACTCGACAAGAATGCATTCGAGTCGAGTAGCTCCCAATTAAAAACCATTTGGTCGCATCTGCCTAACTTACCTTAGACACCAAATTGTCGAACTAGAACCAATTGGGTTAGCCTACAATCTAGGCTCTAACCACTGAGCCAAATTAGGTCTTAACTTGATCGAGTCACATATGAATGTGATTCGATCTTGACCCAGACTTAATCCTATTAGACTGATCAATTATTAGCTTTCATGATCCCATCTAACTAACTGTTGATTCGGTTTGATCAATCGCTAGACCTAATTGAGCTATCCAAGCTCAAACCCAATTTTATGAAAATGACTTAGATCTGAAATTCTCAATTCTAGACCTAATTTAGTTTCATAAGCTTAATTCATTAATTAAGTCTTGGGTTCATAAACAAAACATGTAAAATAAATCCTAAGATTTCAGGATCTAGAGTTTTGCAGAAAAATAAGTTTTCATTTCTGATTAAAGATGAACGCGCAGCACCCCTACACGTCATAAGAACACCCCATTGAATGGAAGGAGAGGACCTTTAAATCCTACTTTGTTCTTATGATCGGACGGCCATGAGAAACACCTTAATCAAAAATATAAATTTAACTACAAAACTAGTTAGATCTAAATTTACATATCGCATATACAATTTAAGATCTAACTAATACATGCTTTGCATACATCTCATGTATCAAAAATTGATCTAATTAATATACTTTCAGATTTAATACATCACATATAATATCTAAAAAATAAAATTTAAATTGAACTATTCAACATAAAATTTATTCTAGACAGTTACTAGAACAATTCTACAACTAGTCTAGGCATGCAACAGATCAATCTTATGTATTATCTAAATTTTTATTTTCTATTTTTGATCTGAATATAATATTTATATCATCAAAAATAAAGAATAAATTAGATCTAAATTATATTTTAATCTCATTAAAATATAAACTTACAAGACTATTCATAGATCAAACTATTCCTAGTCTAGTCATGCATCTCATGCATTTTAGATCTTCTCAGATTTAATTTTAAATATTTTGATTTTAGATCCTATCATATCTGATGTGATATCTAATATTTTTTTAATATTAAATAAATTAAAATTCAAATCAGATCTAAATTAGATCTGAAACTGAGCCATCAACGTGGCTCTGATAGCAGTTGAAGGATAAACTACCTTTTTCTTGTAGGATCTTTCAGATTTCATCAAATTTAGGATGGAATAATTTAAAAAAAAATTATCCTATATTTATTTTAGATCTAAATCTCTAAATCTAATTTTATTATCTGATATTAATTCTAAAATAAATCTAAAAGCATGAGAAAATATTAAATACCTCAAGGGTAATCTGATTACCCTGTAGATGATCGCAACAAGCCTGAGATTCTGATTTAGCCACGCAATCGCCTAACCTCTACCAGTATCCACTCAGGTAGGACCTGGATCATCTTCTCCTCACAAATCTTTGCTCCAAAAATTAGAACTAAATCAGATTAGGAAGATCTTCAAAAGTCTTCCTGAAGTTGGAGCAGCAGCTTGTCAAAGAACTCCTGCAGCCTTCCTGTTCAAGGCGTCACCACACCTTGATCTTGCACCAGATGGACGCCCAACTTCTTGGGCATGAAGAGGGGAGTGAGGACTTCAGATGGGATGTGGAGAAGAGGAAGGGGGGCAGCAGTTTTGATGGGTTTGGTGCAATCACTAGAAACCCTAGGCACAGATAGGGTTTATATAGACCCTACTGCGCTGCACAGTGCCACATCATTCGACCAATCAAAAAATTTTAATAAATCTAAAAAAATTTTGATTGATACAGTGATGTCATCTGATCACATCAGATAAAAATCCAAGCCTCTCTCCAAGAGTTGGCACCAACATTGGATAAGCACAATCATGTTGGGGCAAAGAGTCCATGTTGATCAAATCAACTTCCATCCTTATCCACTTGGGGCGCCCTCTTTATCCAATTGGGCTCATGCCATAATTTGATTATGACACCTAATTTGATGTTGATTTAGCATGCGGATACTCCACAAAAATCCTCTAATGAGCTCTTGCTAAGTGGCCTCAATTTAAGACCCATATGTCAACTTTTGACTGATGTCCTAAAATAAAATTGGCAGGTGATAGGAATTAGCAGGTGCTTGTCTTAAATTCATCTCATAAATTAAGACAAGCCTTTTCTGAGCTAGAAAAGCTTCATTTAGACTGAGAAAAACTTTCTCAAGGTTTTCTGGGTGAGTCAAATCACATTTGGCTCAGTCGAGATAGAAAAGATTACATGAGGAGAAATTAGGCTCAATCGTGTGCTAGCACGATTTCCTTAAACCTAATTGGATCTAATCCAAATCAATTGGGCTAGCCCAATTGATGACATCCAGATCGTAACCCTTATTAGTATGACCTAGTTAAGTTCAATTCTATATGATAATGAGACATGTCGTGATCTCATCATCGACGTCATCAAAACTCCTTTTGATGGACCAGAACTCTTCTGATTCATAAAATTAGAATGATTGATTATCAAGATCATTCTAATTGCTCTCAAAATCCACCAGTGACATCTAGCAGTATATGGTGGCAACCCATCAGAACTGAAGATGAACCTCTCAGTGCAGCTACCTGTGTGATTGAGTTCCTCTATCATGAGTCCCGACTGAATTACGGTTAAGGTGAACTTATCAAACCCAACATCACCCATATGAATCAATCGATCGATCCGAGTTCAATGTGAAACTTCAATAAAAAACTCTTTTTCATTATTTTACTCTGCCATGGCCATGGGCTTAAGGACTTGATCTTTCGATCACCATAGGACTACTCCTCTCATCTGCCGAGGTTGATAGATCCCATCTTGGTGCGACCTAGTTCCTACAATGAATATGCTACAGCCAACATACACCTTAGAATTTTGAATGGCTAAGAGACCGAGTTATAGTGTAGTCAAACTATAACACACTCAAGGTGAACTGTCGATGCATCTCAGATCAAAGAACTAGACACACAACTGCAGCATCAAGCTAGTCATCAACGAGAAGGTAGACTTCCTTATGACTGCTCGAGGTGGTCACGCTCAGTACTCTCGTTCTCAACGAATACCTGTACTCTCACTTCGATGTCTCCACACCATAAACTCAAGACACATCTACCCTAAGGAAGCGATCATACACCAACCTTCCGGATCGATCACCATCCTCGTGCTGATCCTATGGTCAAAAGCTGTTTATGAGTTAGTTATGTAAATTCATGCCTTAAATTCTCAACTCTTGAAAATATGATTTGACATTCCTACTAACTCAAAGGATGTATCACAAATATAATGTACACAATGTGATAGAAGAATAACCCATTTATTAATTTATAGTCAAAATTATAAATTTATCCTTATATTTGTACAGGAATGTGTCAGCCAATCTGGTATCTAGGGCACACATCTAACAGTACACACCTTCTAATGATTTGGTCAGGACATTGCTTGAACAGATATGGATCATCCCAAATAAAATATTTTACTTGGGCAAAGAATTTGTGCTTGTCTTGAGTAGTCCAGTGAGAAGGAATCCTACTCATGGCTAAATAATTGACAATATCAGCATACCATGGTTCTTTGATCATGGACATGAGTTGTTCATCAGGAAAAGACTCTTCTATTGATGGTTCGTTAGAGGGTGCATCAGTCAATTGGGACAGATGATCAGCTACTATATTTTTGGTTCTTTTCTTATCCCTGATTTCTAGATCAAATTTCTGAAGAAGTAAAATCTATCGGATCAAACATGTTTTTGCATCTTTTTTTGTTAAGAGATGTCTAATGGCTGAGTGATCAGTGTATATAATGACATGTGACTCAACCAAATAAGATCTAAACTTTTCTAGGGCAAAGATGATAGCTAAGAATTCTTTTTCAGTGGTTGAGTAGTTAAGCTGTACATTATTAAGGGTCCTACTGGCATAGTAAATGACTCATGGTAGCTTATCAATTCTTTATCCTAAAATGGCTCTGCTGGCATGATCAGATGCATCACACATGAGTTCAAAGGGTTGAGTCAAATCGGATGGGTGAATGATGGATGCGGATGTCAGTGCCTTTTTAAAATGTTCAAAAGACTCGAGGCACTCAAAAGTGAAATTGAATTTGATATCTTTGGCAAGAAGATTGATCAGTGGTCTAGCTATTTTGCTAAAATTTTTGATGAACCTCCTATAGAAGCCTGCATGCCCTAAAAATAAGCAAATTTTTTTGACTGATTTGGATGGTGACAAATTTCCAATCAAATCTACTTTGACTTTATCCACTTCAATTCTTTTTTTTGAGATAACATGGCCAAGTACTACACCTTCTTTGACCATGAATTGGTATTTTTTCCAATTAAGCACTAAGTGTTTCTACTTACACCTTTTTAAGACCAGTCTTAAGTGATGTAGGCACTCGAAGAAGGTAGAGCCAAAGATGAAAAAATCATCCATGAATATTTCTAGAAATCTCTCAACCATATCAGAAAAGATGCTGACCATGCACCTTTGGAAAATAGATGGAGCATTACATAAACCAAAAGGCATACGTCTATAGGCAAAAGTTCCAAATAGACAGGTAAATATGGTCTTCTCTTGATCTTCTGGTGCTATAAGAATCTGGTTATAGCTAGAATATCCATCAAGAAAATAATAAAACTCATGTCCAGCTAACCTTTCTAACATCTAGTCAATGAATGGTAGTGAAAAATGGTCTTTTTTTGTGGCTGCATTTAATTTTCTGTAATCAATACAAACTCTCCATCCAGTTTGGACTCTAGTCGGTACTAACTCATTTGCTTCATTTTGGACTACTGTCATCCCAGACTTTTTAGGCACTATTTGAATTGGGCTAACCTATGAACTATCTAAAATGGGGTAGATAATTCTATTGTCTAGTAACTTGAGAATCTCTTTCTTCACTACCTCCTTCATAGCTGGGTTAAGTCTTCTTTGGGGGTCTCTGATTTGCTTGGCTTCCTCCCTTAAATAAATTTGATGTTGGACAATTGAAGGGCTAATCCCTTTAATATCAGCCATGGTCCATGCAAGAGCTTCTTTATTCTTTTTTAGGACAGCTAAAAGTTCCTCCTCCTGGGTTGGATCTGAAGGAGGAAAACCGTTTTTCCTCTGTAGGATCTTTCAAATTTCATCAAATCTGGGGTGGAATAATTTAAAAAAAAATATCCTACATATTTTAGATCTAATTCTCTAGATTTAATTTTATTATCTAATATTTAAAATCTAAAATTAAATCTAAAACTATGATGAAAGAAGAAGTACCTCAAGGGTAATCTGATTACCCTGTAGATGATCTCTATACAACCCGAGGTTCTGATGTAGCCATGCAAGTGCCTGGCCTCTACCGATATCCACTCAGGAAGGACCTAGAATATCTTCTCATCATGAATCTATGCTCCAAAAATCAGATCTAAATCTAATTAGGAAGATCTTCAAGTCTTCCTGAAGTTGGAGCAGCAGCCTGACGAAGAAGTCCTGCAGCCTTCTGTTCCAGGCGTCACCATGCCTTGGATCTTCGCCAGATGGACGTCCAACTCTTTGGACATGAAGAGGAGAGGAAGGAGAGTAGGGACAATATAGAGAAGAGGAGAGGGGGTGGCAGCTATTAGGTTTTATGCATAAAATAACTTCTTACTTGAAACCTTAGACGCAGTAGGGTTTATATAGACCCTGTATGCTATGCAGTGCCACATCATTCAACCAATTAAAAAATTCCAATAAATTTTGGAAAAATTTTGATTGGTATAGTGATGTCATCTGATCATATCAGATAAGAACCCCACCTTATCTCCAAAAGATGGCACCAACATTGGATAAGCACAAATAAGGTGGCGCCAAAGAGTCCATGCTTATCAGGACTCTTTGGTTCTTATCCATTTGGGGTGCCAACTTTAATTCAATTGGGCTCATGCCATAATCTGATTATGGCACCCAATTCAATTGAGTTTTGGCATGTGGACACTCTACAAAAATCCTCCAATGAGCCCTCTTCAGTTTAAGACCCATATGTCAACTTTTGACAGATGTCCTAAAATAAAATTGGTAGGTGCTAGGAATTAGCAGGTGTTGTCTTAAATTCATCTTATGAATTAAGACAAGCCTTTCTGAGCTGGACAAGCTTCATTTAGACTGAGAGAAACCTTCTTAAGGTTCTCTGAATGAGTCAAATCATATTTGGCTTAGTAGAGACAGAAAAGATTACACGAAGAGAAAGTTAGGCTCAATCATGTGCTAGCACGATTTCTTTGAACCTAATTGGATCTTATCCAAATCAATTGGGTTAGCCCAATTGATGACATCCAAACCTTAACCCTTATTTGTGTGATCCAGTTAGGTTCAATTTCGTATAGTAATGAGACATGTCATGATCTCATCATCGACATCATCGAAACTCCTTTTGATAGACCAGAACTCATCTGATTCTGACAATTAGAATGATCGATCATCAATATCATTCTAATTGCTCCCAAAATCTACCAGTGATACCTAGTAGTATGTGGTGGCAATCCATCAGAACTAAAGATGAACCTCTCGATACAGCTATCTGTGTGATTGAGTTCCTCTATCATGAGTCCCGACTGAATTATGGTTAAGGTGAACTCGTCAAACCCAACATCAGTCATATGAGTTAATCGATCGATTCGAGTCTGATGTGAAACCTTAATGAAAAACTCTTTTCTATTATTTCACTCTTCCATGGCCATAGGCTTAAGGACTCGATCTTTCAATTATCATAGGACTACTCCTCTTATCTACCGAGGTTGATAGATCCCATCTTGGTGCGACCTAGTTCCTATAATGAATATGCTACAACCAACATACACCTCAAGATTCTGAATAGCTAGGATATTGAGTTATGGTGTAGTCAAACTATAACACACTCAAGATAAACTGTCGATGCATCTCAGGTCAAAGAACTAGACACACAACTGCAGCATCGAGCTAGTCATTGACGAGAAGGTAGACTTTCTTATGACTGCTCAAAGTGGTCACGCTCAGTACTCTCATTCTCACTGAATACCTGTACTCTCACTCTGATGTCTCCACACTGTAGACTCAAGACACATCTACCCTAAGAAAGCGATCGTACACTAACCTTCCAGATCGATCACCATCCTCATGATGATCCTATGGTCAGGAGCTGTTTATGAGTTAGTTATGTAAATTCATGTCTTAAATTTTTAGCTCTTGAAAATATAAATTTACATTCCTACTAACTCAAAAGATGTATCACAGACATAATGTACACAATGTGATAGAAGAATAACCCTTTTTATTCATTTATAGTCAAAATTATAAATTTGCCCTTAGATTTGTACAGGAATATGTCAGCCGATCTGGCATCTAGGGCACACATCTAACAAGATCTAGGTCTGATGCTATGATTACAGGCAAAGTTTTAGATGGACCTAGATATGCATATTTGAGGTGCTCTGGGAGTGTTTTGAGTTGTAGTTTAGGTGCTTCCTCAATTAATGGCTTGTGTATTGGTTCATCCATCCTTACAAGTGGTTCGACAGATGGTTACCATTGTGGATGAACTTCTCTAATCACTAGATGAAAATATTTTATAAGCTATTTCAAATTCTTGATCTGACCAGAGATTACAGTCAAAATCTTCTTCTCCTAGGTCAATGGTCTCATAGATCTCATCCTGGATCAGATTTACATCAATGAATTGGTCTCTTTAATTTTCAAGATTGAAAATATAAGATCAATGGTCATATTTTCAAATGAGAGTTTCATGAGTCCATTGTGATAATTGATTGGGGCATTGGTGGTCGCTAAGAATGATCTTCCTAAGATTACTAAGATGTGACCTTTTGGATTAATCACTGGTTCAGTCTCGAGGATCACAAAATCCACAGGATAAATAAAATTACTAACCTCGATTAGCACATCTTCCATAACTCCTTTGGAGACCCTCACTGATCGATCTATCAATTGCAATATAATTTTTATAGGCTTTAATTCTCCTATCCTCAATTTTTCATAGACCGAATAAGGTAAGATGTTCACACTAGCCCCTAGGTCTAACAAGGCCCTATCAATAATTGTTTTCCCAATGACACATGAGATTGTAGGAGACTCTAGATCTTTGTACTTGACTGGCTTGTGGCTTGAAAGATATAAACTCACACTAGCTGCCAAGAAGGCTTTCTTAGGAATATTAGTGGTCTTCTTCTTTGTGCACAGGAGTTTGAAAAATTTGGCGTATGTGGGAACTTGTTGGATCATATCTAATAGAGGGATATTTATTTTCACTTGTTTAAGTATCTCTAAGATTTAATTCATATAGGCTAAGTGTCTGTTGGACCTAAGTCTATTTGAAAAAGGAGCTACAGGATTGGTGGGTGATGTTTCGAATTGCTTAATCCCTGATGTAGATTCTTCAAGTGGCTTGGGTGGTTTGTTAATCTCTGTTGACTCCTTAGACGTATTTGGATCCTTAAACTCGGTCTGATCGATCACTTGCACATGAGGTGGTTTAGACAATGGGTCATCTTGATCTTCAGATGTACCGACATGGTTGTCTATTTGTTTTTCAGACCTTAAAGTGTGAATTGCATTTAATTAGTTGATCTGAGTTTCTTGTTGTGGTCCTTGATTGTTCTGGATCCTAGGATTAGCCTCGGGTTCACTCGATAGTTTATCTTTTTTTCTTTCACTTACAGTCCTGGCTAATTGACCTAATTGCATCTCTAAACGGGTAATAGCCTAGGTGTTTGAAGTTAAAAGTTGACCTGTGGTCTGCATGAAGTTGTTCAGTGTAGTGTTGGTGCTAGCAATTAATTTTGCTAGGATTTTCAAATTCTTTTCTAGCGAGTTAAACCTTTGATCATTGCTGAAACCTGATGGGGTATTTGATGATTGAGTGAGTCTGGGGTTAGGTTGACTGAAAGCAGGTCTAATTGAGTTTGACCCTTGTGACCAAGAAAAATTGGGATGGTTTCTCCATCCTAGATTGTATGTTGGTGCGTAGGGATCATTTGTGGGTCTTTGATAGGCTGTGTTCACCTGTGCTACTTCGTTCTCGACTAGACCCATCAAGAAAGGACATCCTTCCATCGTGTGGTCTGTGGCATTACACTCATTGCAAGTGGTTGTTGCAACTTGGTTCACTTGGGTGTGTTCCTTGAGTTCTAGAGCCTTTATCCTACGGATCAAAGAAGCAAATTTAGCCTCTTCAGCTAGGGAAAGTTGAACTTGATATACACCCCCTCTCGAAGGTGTGTGTCTGTCAGGTTCCCTAATAATCTCCCATTGTAGGCTCTTTTTTGCTAGGTCCTCTAAAAATTGCTAGGCTTTTATGGATTTTTTGTTCATGAATTGACCCTGATACATTGATTCTAACATGGTTTTAGAGTTTGGGTCCAGTTCTTCATAAATAATTTGGCACAGCCTCTAAGTTTCTATTCCATGGTGTGGGTATTGACTCAAAAGATTCTTAAAATGATCAAAGCACTTCCAAAAAGATTGATCGGATAATTAATAAAATTGATTAATTTCATTCCTAAATTTGGTAGTCTTATGGTGTGGAAAAAATTTTTTCAGGAACACTCTAACAAAACCCCCCCATAATACGTTGGATTGATTAGGAAGACTGTATAACTACTTTTTGGCACTATCTTTGAGGGCAAAGTTGATCAACCTAAGTTTTACAGCATCCTCAGTGAGCTGTTGAAGCTGCATCGTGGCACATACTTCCCCAAATTCTCTCATAAAAATGTATACATCTTTAATTCCAGTAAATTTGGGAAGCATGTTTATGATCTAAGATTTAATTTCAAAATTGATATCAGTTTGTGGCAGTCAGTTACATGAGGGTTGGGCTGTCCCAACTGGATAGTAAAGGTCTTTCAGGACCCTAGGTTCATGTTCGGATTCACCCATGATGGGCTTAAAGTCTACTGGACTCGATGCAAAGTTTGGATCTATTCTCACTAATCAACCAGATATCCTTGTCCATGAAGAAATTTGAGAATTTTTAGTTATTTTTATATTTTTTTTAAAGAAGAGGGAATATATGAGAAAAAAATTCTAAAGATGGGGGCTTAGGGAGTCCTAAATCTAGAGACGATAGAGAAGAGCGCTTTAATTAGGGTTAATATTTGTAGGTTAGTAGTCACGTTATACAATCAATTCTAGCTAAGGATAATCCTAGATCTAGATAGCTCCTAACTATCAAGGTTGCCTTTAAGTACTCTAGGTAAAAGACTAGCCACTTAACTGGCTAGGTAAGTATAAGGTTGGTGGGGGTCCCCCCGTTGCTTTCCTTAGACACCAACTGAGTTGGCCAGGTAAGCAAACAGAACCAATTAAATAACCATCTTTCTTCAAGATGTAGTCCCTGAACCATTTTTCTAGACATCAGTCAAACTGACTAACCCTAACCCGATCTTACTCTTAGGATCCTTTGTCCTATTGAGCTTGAAAGTCCTTAGGGGCCAATGTTTAATTGATTTTAAGTTAAGATTTAGGTCAATGCAATATGTAGAATGGTGGTTTGTGGGTTAAGGAAGGGTGATGAAATCTCCATCTTATCTTGTTTAAGGTTTGTGCCCTTAAGATGTTTTATGGAATTATGCAATGTAAAAACAAAAGGTGATCAGATTTGATAGTTCGTTAAGAGTAAATTGATTTGTTTTATTTTTTAAATTATATAATTAAGTATCTAATTTCTTAAGTAGATTATGAGGTGTCAATGTAGAGATTTTTTTTTTAAGAAAGTAAGTTTGACTAAGAAACTAAGCAAGTTAGAAAAAAATTAAGAAATTTAAAAAAAAAAAAAATAATCATGCCTAGATCCCCGACAACGGTGCCAAAATTTGATCACTATCGTAGATGGTCAAAAATAAAAACTAGCTCAAACTATATAAATAGGGTGAGTAGGGATCATTTCCATGAGGATTTAGGACGATTATCTTTTTATTATGAAGAAAAAAAATAAAAGAGAATTGATTGTAGAAGGATTAAAAAGAAATAGAATAGGAAGAATTAAATTAAAAGTATGAATTAATTTATAAAAAAAATAATTCAGAGAAATAATCCAAAAATTTCAAATCCATCATGCAAATTAGATTTAATTTTTTTTCTTATATTGCAATATTAATTTTTGTGATTAAGATATTAGAATAGCTTATCTCTAAGGGATACGGACTGTATCAGCAGATCACAGCTCATCCCGTTAGAGCATAAACTATCTAAATTTAATTACAAGATCTAAAGTTCAATCTAACATACTATGATCTATCTCTCCAAAGTACGTACCATATCCAGGGATCACGACACTCAATAGAGGGTATAGGTCGTATAGGCTGGATCAATACCTCAAAAAAAAAATAAAAAGATATGAAATAAAAATATAATTTTATTGCATAAAAATTAAATATAAGAAAAAAAATAAAAATCTATTTACAGGCTTCATCGCATTCCTAGATTTGAAGAGATTTAGCCATGCATCAAGCTCTCAACTCCCTAATCTCCCAATATTTGATCCCTAAAGCTCCTTGATTTTTTTCTCTATTTTTTTTTGCTTTTTTTTTATTTTTCTCCTCTTCCAAAGCTTATTCTCGAACTCCCTATTTATAGATAATTTTTTTATATTTTTTTGGTAGGAAAAGGAGTCCTAAAATCTTTAGAAAATATATAAAACCCATAAGAATATTCTTGGCTGTCGGATCACCTTTGGATCGCCCAGATCAGCCCAAAAATCAGCTCTGTTCTCCTTATCAGCATCGGATTCGATTCTGATCATCCGATCGTGCTTCAGATGAGATTTGGACCATCGATCAGTACTTCTGATCTCCTATTTGAAGTCGAGAGCATCCTCAGCCGTTGGATCTCTTGATGGATAAAATTTTGGCAATCGGATCACGAAAAAGTTCTCTTATAAATCGATGATGAATAGTAGTCGTTGGATCGTAAGATGGATGAACGTGGACCATTGGATCATGCAAAAGAGGCTTCCGCCATTGTGGACTGCATCTATGGACCGTGTGAGCTTTTCGGTGGACCACGCCCTAGCTTTGTGGACCGACCGGCTAGTCTACCGTGCATCGGAGGCTATTTTTAAGATTTTTTAGGATATTTTGGCTCTATTTTTTGCTTCGATTTTCATCTAGAAAATTAGAAAAAATATGCATTAAATTTTTTTAAAATTTTATATTATTTTGGTGCTTAAATTATTTAATTAAATTAACATCTATTTTTCATAAATACATTCTAATTTTAAATTTTTTGCAAAAAATATTTATTTTTCAAAAAAATTCAATAAATTTATAAAATTAAGCTTTTAAGAAGATGTTAGTACCAAAAATTATCAAAAAATATCTACAATAAATACAAAAATATACCACTTATAACTCTTGTTCACATGACCAAGCCTGCAATGCCAAAGGTAGGATTCACTAACATTATCTAATTTAGTGCATTTGCTAGCTGTGTACATTACACTAACAGGCCATGATGTTATGTATATGCTATATTTTAATTATCCATGTATAAATGTAGTATCATTCATAATGATATCACAAAATTCATCCTTTATTATAAACTTATAATCAGGTTTGGCCAAAAGGCCTACAGAGATGACATTCATCATAAAGAAGTAACAATAATGACAATCATATAACATGACACTACTGGACTCGAAGACTAACTGCAAAGTTTTCAAGGTCAGAAATAGAACAAGACTTCCATCTCCAATATTAAGAAACCGCTCATCCTTTCAAAACTTCCTACTTACCTATAGTCTCTACAATGAATTGCATATATTAATAGGACTTTTGATATTCAATACCCATGTAGTAGTATCACAAACAAAAAAATTATAAGGAGTTATCATATAACTATCTTGTGAAGTAACCGATTGCTTCTTTCTCTTGTTTTTAGGTCTGTTTGAATCAAGGGTAGTTATATAAGCAAGATAATTTTTTTTTTCAATGATCCAGCTTCTTGCAGAAGAAACACTTTGCCTGGATCTTATCAACTTTTGATGGTTTGCTCTGCTTAAGATCAACGGCACGAGATTTCTATACCTTTTTTTTTCTTTTCTCTCTTAGAAGATCGACGCTCTACAGATGAACCTCCCACTAAATTCATCGGCTCCTTCTGAAATTGGTGATCCTTCTCAAAAGTCTGCAGTAATCTTAGCAAACTATGATAGTTCACCACAGGCTTCATCATTCTATAATGACTGAGAAAGGGTAGGTAGGATTTCGGTAGCGAATTGAGGATAGCATCCTTGCCTAACTATTCATGCAACGAAAAGCCAAGTTTGCTAAGACATTCAATCTACTCAATCATGTACAATACATGATCAGTGACTAAAGCCTCCTCTCACATACGGGCATTGAACACTGTATAGGAGGTTTTGTGTCTCTCTGCATTCTCAGGGATGCTGAAGGACTCATTGAACATTTGAATGATCTCCTCTGACTGTGCATCTTCAAACTTACAACTAAGTTCATCGTTCATAGCTGCTCTCATCATATAATGTAAAGTCGTGTGGTCATTGAGCCACTTCATGTGAGTATCTCTCATGGCATGAGAAACATTGACTGTAGGTTCTTCAGGTGCCTCATCCGTAAGGACATATAAAATCCCCTCATGTTCCAAGACGATCTTCAACTTTCGATACCAACTATCGAAGTTGGGTTCAGTGAGCTTGTCGCTATCTAACAGTGTATGAAGGGATAGTGTGTTGGCTATAATTAAAAAAAAAAATATTAGCCTATTAGTATATGAATTATTTTTAATCTTAAAGATATGGACTTTACTCTAAAGGTTTTCTCACTATTTTTATGAATTGATAGTCTCTACCTCCAACTTGAGGAATTACACTAATTTCTTAGCGGATACTAGATCAACACGAACTACATTCGGGCCCATGTGGCTTGACCAACCTTAGTGCATCCATGGGTAGGTATATAACCAATTGTATCTCCAAACAACTTCTAGCAATGAGTTTTGCCCCAGGCATCCCTTCAGCAAGCATATGGCACCTCCACTGAAAATTTCAATTAGATCCAACCATTAACATGACACACCAAGTTCATCCAACAAATGGATGTCCAAGCTCGAGTGTGGCTTGGCCAACTTGAGCATTGATCTGAAGGTACATCATGATGGTCATATGATGAATGATAATTTCAATACATAATAGACACCAAGCGTGTGGTATCTCCAATGTCGATGTAGAATATTGGACTCATTATCACGTACCTTAATGGAAGGCAATGACCAAGTTATCTCATAACTTTATCACTTTATGGACCTAATAATTTAGAGAATTTGATTTCATTGATATGAGAATAGGAGAAAAAGTCAACCTGCAAGTTGTAAATCCTTTCACTGACTTCATCAAGTCATGTAAAGAATTAGACACAAGCTGGTCTAAAGACACCTAAATCAGTCATACTGATTCACCTTAATGGCATGGGTCTGCACGAATCGACTAGCGACCTAATCAAAATACAATCTACCATGTTGGTCAGGTAAGTGAGATCAGTGAGAGGGATGTGCCCTTAACTTACCGTAAATGCATCTACGTGAATAGCTTCCAATTAAAAATCACTTGATTGAATCTGCCAAACTTATTTTAGACACCAACTGATTAATTAATTTCAATTTAGTTCACTAAAAGATTTGAGCTCAACCACAGAGTCATGATCATGGTCCATTTATTAGGGTGAAACACATGGACTTGATCAAACTTCAACTATTGAGATTGACTTAGAGAAATACTAACCTGATCTAATTCAACACTTGATTAGATTTAATCAATTTTTTTACATGATCCATATGTGTTTCTAACCCTAGATCTAACCCATTAGAAGGACCTAATTCATGCTAACCCTTTGCCCATCATTTTGTGGTGTCTTAATGATCTTCAATTCGCAAATCTAGATCATTCAAAACTTAATTCAAAATTAAGTGTGTGAAACGTGTGTTTCAATCTGTAGAACTATTCTACAAGGATTTAAGGTGAAGCATACCATATGTTTCAACACATGAAAATAAATTTTCATAGTATGTTTAACAATTAAACATGCATAGGTATGATCTAAACTTCATACATATATCTCATGCATCATGACAACTTTTAAATCAATACCAATTACATCTTATGTAACATATAATTTAGATCTAAAATAATTTTATATCTAAATTTTATCCTATTGTAATGAATCATAAATTACTTTAGATCTAATCTAAATATATTTATGATCAAAATAATACATAAAAATCTATTCATTTTTTTTCTTCATGAAATCAAATCATAATGACACCCCTACACGTCATAAGAGAACCCATCGAATAGGCAAAAGAGAGATTAATCTCTTTAATCTCCTATGATCGGATGGTCTGATAGTCTCATCAATCTAAGTACTAGGCTACTAAGATCTGAAATTAAATTTTATACATAATTACATCAACATATAATTATTGACAAAATAATTTTGTATCATGAACATATCCTTGATCTTATCAATTATGTTCTTCATCTAATCTAATTAAATTTAATGTATTATATATATCATATCAGATCTAAAATATATTTTATACTGATTATAAAATATCAATTTTAAATTTGATATCATATGAAAAATTAATTAGATGCAAGTATGAATGCATAACGAATAAATTTTTGATAAAATTTATTTTCGCACAGTGCTGAATTCTGATAGAATTCAGATCTAAATATCTATCAAAATGGATCTAATTCAAATCTAAAATAAATCTCACTTTATAAAAATAATAATAATATTAAAATTCTATTAAAATAAATTTAAAATAGATTTTAATTCATATTATTATTCCATCAGAAATTCAGCAACAGCAGAATTCTGTTATAACAAACTTATAACAACCTCAATCAACCATTGATTAGGCTCATCTAATCCAATCAAAATTAGATCAAAAATTTTATATAAATAGATCTAAAATAGATTTAATGTCTCACAAAAAATCTCAATTATATCTTATGCAATGAATCTCAAAAAATTTAGTTATGTATGCATATATTTCATACCTACTCTGATACCAATTGAAGGGAAGGAAAACTGTTCCTTTTCAGAAGGCCCAGGCTACATCTAAAAATTTTTCTATTCATCTATATGATTAAGGATCAAATTCTTATCTGAATAGTAGTAGAACTAGAGATCAAATTTTAAATAATCTGATATAAACCTTCATGAAGGTCTGAATGTGCAGACTCTCTACTTTGCATGCACACCAGACGCCGCAGGAAAGTAGGATGAGCTCTGATCTTTGCAACCCAATCAAATGAGAGAAGAGATGTGCTGGTGTGATTTCTTACACAAGTAGGTGGGATGCCCATGAAGGATCCACACCCAAGGGAAGAGGGGTGGCACCAAGAGGGAAGAGACCAAGGGAAGAAGAAGGCTGTTCTCTTCTCACGCCTCTCTCTCTCTTCTTTCAATCTGATTTGTTTGCTATTTGCTATGCATCTATAGGTAGAGACCCTCTTTATTTATAGATAAATCACATGACTCAATAAGTATAGAAGTCCTAATCAAATCTGATTTGAATCAATTCAATACTCATGAAAGAAAAAATCCTACATGAGATAGAATTGCCATCACCTATGAAAATCAATTTGCACCCACTCCCCCACCCACATAGGACACCCCAAACCAGCACCATTTTAGGTTTTGGTCAGCCTATATGAGAAAGAAATCTTAGTACAAGTAGAAATTCTCATATTTCATCAAAATGGATCCGATTTGAATCCAATTCGAAGCTGGATCGAAATAATTTCGAAAGGCTGTCAATCCCAAACTCTTTAAAACTTTTGTACCAAGTCTAACTTAAATTTTTGGATCTAATTAAGTCTAATTAATTCAAATCTAATCTAAAATTAATCAATACTTAAATTTATTCTTTTATATACTCAATAGATCATAGATCAGAAACTGTTCATCTCCGAGATCGAATCTGAACCTCATATGTAGTGCTAGCTAGACATAGTTAACTCTTCAATCCTGTTAAACCCATAACTTAATTTTCAATCAAGTTAGCTTATATGTTCAATCAAGTCAAGTACTTCCAAATTAGACATATAAACATAGGTCAATTTCTTCCTACTTTGTCAGACTTGTGTGCATGACTCCATAAGTTCAAACACTAAGTCAGTAGCATAGGAATCAATACCTGCACTAATCGAGATACTATTTAGCAATGATTTTCGATGTCTAGATAGGTCAAATTATCATAAAAAAATATTTTAAAACTCATACACATGGTTACCACATAATTTGTCCTTTTGATCATGAATACTCTAGGATGGTCTCAGGTTAACTATCAACCGAGATTGCTTCCTCCACATTGTATTTTAACCTTTCAAATCTTGGTCAATTCTTTGCTAAATTAAAATATAGTGATATATCAACTCCAATAATCTAGAGGGGTCAATCCCATCTTGATCCACACATAGACTTTGTAAGTATTTGACTGTACCCAGTAGCCTTCAGTCACTGCATTAGAAATCCAGATAGTCCGGTACCAAAGCACAGTGAGTTGCTTGCAAGTCACTACGGTGATCTCAGATTTGAAGGACACTTATACCCATGTATTTCATGAGCAATTTTTGACAGCAAAATGCTCAGTAGGTGAGTCACTTGTTCAGTGATGATATACCCCTACATCTCACCTGTATGCCATACCAATGTCACCACACTCCTTGGTTAAGAAGACAACCAACCCATATGGTACACAACAACCTCCACTCGATAAACATCATCGTCCTGTAATAACGTATCATTTAGTCATGAATATATTTAAGAACTATACGATAAATCTTCTTTTGATCATACACTAGCAGAGTTCTAAGGACTTCATCATAGTACAAGAGTTTCAAAAAGAAAAAATATTAGAATAATTTTTATTTAATAATCAATAATTCATATATAAAGATGAACTCAATCGTTATGCGATTGATTTTAGGACACAATTCCCAACACAAATAGTAAGGATGCATGGACGTCCAAGAGGAGGAGAGAAAGGGAGAGGAAGAGAGGGCATGGGGCTTCTCTTTGTGGCATGGGGCTTGCTGGTTGGGATGCCTAGGGACCTTAGGAGAGGTTTCTTTAAATAGGCATAAGGATTGAATCCTACTCAATCATATAATACAAGTCCTACTTGCATTAGGTTTCTCAATCACATAATACAAGTCCTACTTAGCCTCTTAAATCTCATAGGACTACTCCTCTCTATTAAGATCGATAGATTCCATCTTGATGCGCATCCTACTCCTACAGTGGACCAACTGTCGTCAACATCCACTACAAGGGCTCATTGAGACCCATATTTATGTATCAATCAAACTCTAGCAGCCTCATTGCGAGCAACAGTATCATCTCAGATCAAAAGAACAGTCACACAACCATAGCATCGAGACAATCACTGATGATTGAATAAAAATCTAAGTGATCTCTCGTATGGTCACGCTCAGTATTAGTTATTCTTTAACAACTTTTCGTACTTGTCGTCCAGTGTCTCTACACTGTAGACTAGAGATCTGTCTATTCTAAAAGAAGTGATCCATATACCAATCTATCCGGATCGATCATCATCCTCATGATAATCCTATGACTGAGAGTATTTAGAAATTAAATACATGTCTCTAATTCTCAATATCTTGAGAATATGTATCGAAAGTTAATTTCATGAATGATTCAAGGATACATCACACTTGAATGAGAAATAAACTTATCCTTTTATTGATCATATTAATGTATTAAGTATAAAATTATGTCTTAGACTTATTACAATGTATCAGTCATATTGACTTCTAGGACATACATCTAACAGTATGCATAGAGTGCATCTATTAATTTTTAAGACCAATCTTTTCTATTCGCATTAACAATTTTTTTTAGGATTTATTTGATTTATCTGTTGGACACTTCTACTTGCCCACTGGTTTGAGGGTGATACAGTGTGACCAAGTTATGGGTCACATTATATTTATTCATTAATGTTGCAAAGGGTCGATTGCAAAAGTGTGTCCCCCAATCACTAATGATTGCTCTAGGAGTACCAAAATGGGAGAGAATATTTTTTTGAAAAATTTATTAACCATTTTACTATCTGTAGATTTACATGGAATAGCTTCTACCCACTTAGAGACATGATCAACAGCTACTAAAATATATTCATTCCCAAAGGAGTTTGGAAATGGTCTTATAAAATCGATTCCCCAAACATAAAAAATTTCAACCACTAAGATTGGATTGAGTGGCATCATGTTTCTCTTGGTGATTCGACCTATTTGTTAGCACTGAGCATAACTTCTACAGTATTCATGTGCATCTCTAAATAAATTGAGCCAATAGAATTCATATTGGAGGACTTTTGCAGCTGTCTTTTTGGATGCGAAGTGACAACCACATATTTGATCATGATAGAAAGATAAAATATTTTTGACCTTATTATTCGAGACACACTTTCTAATGACTAGTCAGAATACTATCTAAAAAGATAAGAATCATTCCAAATGAAATATTTCACTTGGATGAAGAAATTGTGCTTGTCCTGAGTGGTCCAGTGAGAAGGAACTTTATCAATAGCTAAATAATTGACAATATCAGCATAACAAGGTTCATTGGATACGGACATGAGTTGTTCATCAAAGAAAAGCTTATTGACAGGTGGTTCACTAGATGGTGAGACTATGATTCAGGATTAGTGATCAGCTACTGCATTCTCTGTTCCTTTTTTATCCTTAATTTTTAGATCAAATTCTTGAAGGAGGAAGATCCATCATATCAAGTGCATCTTGGCATCTTTCTTTGCTAGGAGATATCTAATGACTGAGTGGTCAATATACATAATGGTGTGGGATCCACGCAAATAGAATCTGAATTTTTTTAGGACAAAGACAATGGTCAGGAACTCCTTTTTTATGGTGGTGTAATTAAGCTGCACATCATTTAAGATTTTACTGGCATAGTAAATAACTCTAGGCAGCTTATTAATCCTTTGACTTAAGACAACACCCACAGCATGACCGGATGCATCACATCTGAGTTCAAAAGGTTCAGTCCAGATAGGTGGGTGAATGATGGGAGCTGAAATGAGTGTCTTTTTAAAAAACTCAAAAGACCCTAAACACTCAGGATGAACTCAAATTTTTTTTTTTTTTACTAATAAATTTGTCAACGGTTGAGCTACTTTGCTAAAATTGGCTATGAACCTTCTATAAAATTCAGTGTGTCCTAAAAATGAATAAATTTTCTTAGCAGATTTGGGTGGTAGAAGACTTGCAATCAAGTTTACCTTGGCCTTGTCTACTTCAATTCTCTTTTTTGAAACTACATAGCCAAAAACTATACCATCTCTAACCATGAATTGGTATTTCTCTCAATTGAGAACTAAGTTTTTCTCCTTATATTTTTCTAGGACAAATCTCAGATGATCTAAATATTCAGAGAAGGTAGAGCCAAAGATAAAAAAGTCATCCATGAAAATTTTTAAAAATTATTCAACTATATCAGAAAAAAAGCTGATCATATATTTTTAGAAGGTTGTTGGTGCATTGTACACCCAAAGGGCATGCATCAATGAGCAAATATTTCGAATGGATAGATGAAAGTAGTCTTTTCTTGATCTTCGGGGCTACGAGGATCTGGTTATAGTCAGAATATCCATCAAGAAAATAATAGAACTCCTGTTCGATTAATTTTTTTAATATTTGATCAATAAATAGCAAAGAAAAGTGATCTTTTCTTATTGCCATGTTTAATCTCCTATAATCTATACAGATCCTCTACCCCATTTGGATCTTAGTCGGAATAAGTTCGTTTGCCTTATTCTGGGCCACTGTTACTATAGACTTTTTGGATATGACTTGTACAAGGCTTACCCATGAGCTATCTGAGATGGGGAAAATTATATCATTATCAAGTAATTTTAAAATCTCTTTCTTGACTACATCTTTCATAGTTGGATTGAGTCTTCTCTAGGCATCTCTAGTTGGTTTAGCCCCTTCCTCTAGGTATATCCTGTGTTGGACTATGGAAGAGCTTATTCCCTTAATATCTACCATAGTCCAGCCTAGTGCTTCTCAATTTTCTTTCAGGACTGCTAACTGTTGGAAAATATGTCCCAAAAACCAATCGTCAATCTGTTAACGGTTGAGCAACCTTGTATTGTAATTGATTTGTTAATAAATAAAATATATTTTTGGCATTTTCATCATAAGTTTTCATCTTATAATGAACTTCGTTATTGTGATGAAGTCCTTAGGACTATTTAGGTTTGATAAAGAGAGGATTTATCGATTAGTCCTTAAAACTGTTCACGATCAAATGATGGGCTGTTAATAAGGACGACAGCTTCTATTGAGCATAGGTCGTTGTAGGCCATATGGGTTGGTTGTCCTCTTAACCAAAGAGTGTGGAGACACTAGTATGGTATACAGATGAAATGTAAGGGTACATCATCATTGAACGTGACCAACTCTAGAGCATTCTGCTATCGAGAATGTCTCTGATGGGATATAGGTATAAATATCCCTTAGACCTAAGATCGCCTCAGTGACTTGCAAGCAACTCACTGTGCTTTGGTACTGAACTAACTGAATTTCTAATTCAGTGACGAAATGCTTTTGGGCACAATTAAGTACTTGCAAAGTCAGAGTGTGATCGAGATGGGATTGATGACTCCAAGAGTTGGAGAAGAATAAGTCACTGTATTTTAATTTAGCAAAACTTTGATCAAGATAATCCATCAGCTGGATTTGATATTTTGAAATACAATGTGGACAACCTGATCAGAGTTGACAGTTGAACTCTGAGGTATCCTATGAGCATTTTGGTCAAGGGAATGAATTATATGAAAACTATATCCGCATGGGTTCTAAGGATGTTGTTCTACACATTCGACCTATCCGACCGTCAGATGTCATTGCTAGATGGTCACTTCGATTGGTATAAAAATTTATTTTTATACTACCGACTTAGGTTTAGACCTATGAGGTCATACACATTAGACTTCACGATCTGATCGGATAGTTGATCAACGATTAAGAATCATTCTAATGTTAAACGATCAATACGATTGACATTTAACCAAGTGCAAGTGTTGCAGGAGGATTGATTAGCAATTCGATTGCTAATTTGCTTAATTTGATTAAGCCAATGGGCTGAGATTAAGTTTAATTAAATATAATTTAATTAGATTTAGTTTGGGCTTGATTGGATCAAGTTCAATTGATTTATTGGATAAGCCAAGTGTAAGAAAAAACTAGTCCTAGTTAAATTAGGACTTGGGTCAACCTAATTTTTAATTTGATTAAAAATTAAATAAGATTTAAATATAATTTAATCTGACTAAATTATACTCTTAATTTGGTTAAAATATATTTTAATTATGTTGATTTGATTTTGGTTTGATTTGGTTTGAGAAACTAAATTTGAACAAGTCATAGATTGAATCTTAGTAAGACTAGGATTCCACCTTGCGCCACCTTAGCCCCCCATGCCCACTCTCTCTTATCCCATGCCCACTCTCTCTTATTTTGTGCAATAAAACCCTCTTTCCCAAATCTTCATGCATGCCCAAAACTTTTCTCTCTTTCTCTCTTACATGGAATGTGGTTGTGGATCAAGTCAAAGTAGGTCATAGTTTGGATTTCAAATTCTATGAGATAGAGTTTTAGGAAACCAAAACTCTTTCCTTATGGCATTGATTTTATCCAGATTTCTTTTTAGATTTTTGTGGCTTTTATGACACATAATATGTGCTCTTTGCTGGTGGTCCACGGTAGAAAAAGAAGGAGGGGACGCCCAAGAGCTGGGTGCCCCTTGTCTTGCCTTGTTTGGATAATTCTTGACTAGGTATTTGACCTAGACAAGGACTCTTCATATCTCTCTATTTAAAATAAATGTTTTTATGAAATTTTTTTAGAACATATAGTATTGAGAGACCTTTGGGGCATCCAAAAATCAAGAAGAAAAAGTCTTAGGGCATGGAGATCTAATAGACACAAAACTAGGTATCTGGGTTAGAGCAAAGAGAAGAAGAAGAGGGTCTTCTTCTAGAGTTGCTGGGTTCATCTCTTTTCTTCCTCCATCTGTAAATTTTCTGAGAGTGTCACATCTAAAACACTTTCTCCTACTTCTCATCTTTGGAAGAGTTTAAATCAAGAAGAAAGAGGCATCTGATTTACCATCGAAGAAGGATCAGCATAGTACTAGCATACTATGCTGATTTTCTAGATCAGGACTTCTGATCGTGATTTGTGGGCTCGTGTGGATGACTCCTAGAGGTCGGATGCATGTGTAGTGAAGGAGAAAAACTATATTTTCTCATAGGATCTTCCAGATTTTATCAAATCTAGGATGGAATAACTTTAAAAAAAATTATCCTACATATATTTTAGATCTAAGTCTCTAGATCTAATCTTCATATCGGATATTAAATCTAAAATAAATCTAAAAGGGATAAGAAAATAAGTAATACCTCAAGGGTAATCTGATTACCCTGTAGATGATCTCTACACAGCCCAAAATTCTGATGTAGCCATGCAAGCGTCTAGCCTCTACTGATATCCACTCAGGTAGGATCTGGAACATCTTTCCCTCACAAATCTATACTCAAAAAATTAGATCTAAATCTGATTAGAAAGATCTTCAAAAGTCATCCTGAAGTTGGAGCAGCAGCCTATTGAAGAAGTCCTGCAGCCTTCTGTTCTAGGCGTCACCATGCCTTGGATCTTTGCCAGATGGACATCCAACTCTATGGATGTGAAGAGGGGAGGAAGGAGAGTAGGGAGGACATGGAGAAGAGGGGTGGAGGCAGTAGCTATTGGGTTTTGTACATAAAACAACTTCTACCTTGAAACCCAAGGTGCAACAGGGTTTATATAGACCCTGTATGCTGTGCAGTGCCACATCATTCAACCAATCAAAAAATTTCAATAAATTTTGAAAAAATTTTGATTGATGGAGTGATATCATATGATCATATCAGATAAGAACCCCACCTTATCTCCAAAAGATGGTGCCAACACTGGATAAGCATAAATAGAGGTGGCGCCCAAGAGTTTAAATTGATCAAGACTCTCCAATCCTTATCCACTTGGGGCACTCACTTTAATCCAATTGGGCTCACACCATAGTCTAATTATGGTACCCAATTTGATGTGGCTTGGCTTGTGGACACTCCACAAAAATCCATCAATGACAGAAAAGACCCATATGTCAACTTTTGACAGACATCCTAAAATGAAATTGGCAGGTGTTGTCTTAAATTCATCTCATGAATTAAGACAAGTCTTTTCTGAGCTAGACAAACTTTATTTAGACTGAGAAAAACTTTCTTAAGGTTCTCTGGATGAGTCAAATCATATTTAGCTCAGTAGAGACAGAAAAGATTACACGAAGAGAAAGTTAGGCTCAATCGTATGCTAGCACGATTTTCTTGAACCTAATTGGATCTTATCTAAATCAATTGGGTTAGCCCAATTGATGACATCCAGATCCTAACCCTTATTTGTGTGACCCAATTAGGTTCAATTCTGTATGGTAATGAGACATGTCGTGATCTCATCATCGACATCATCGAAACTCCTTTCGATGGACCAGAACTCTTCTGATTCAGATAATTAGAATGATCGATCATCAATATCATTCTAATTGCTCCCAAAATCCATCAGTGACACCTAGCAGTATGTGGTGGCAACCCATCAGAACTAAAGACGAACCTCTCAGTGCAGCTACCTATGTGATTGAGTTCCTCTATCATGAGTCCCGACTGAATTAGGCTTAAGGTGAACTCGTCAAACCCAACATCAGTCATATGAGTTAATCGATCGATCCGAGTCCGATGTAAAACTTTAATGGAAAACTCTTTTCCATTATTTCACTCTGCCATAGCCATGGGCTTGAGGACTCGATCTTTCAATTATCATAGGACTACTCCTCTCATCTATCGAGGTTGATAGATCCCATCTTGGTGCAACCTAGTTCCTACAATTAATATGCTACAACCAACATACACCTCAGGGTTCCTGTTGGGTATAAAATACCCACAGCCAAAACCCCCAGCGGAATCGATGACGGAACAGAACAGCTCCGCCCGGACTCCTACGGGAGCCGGGCTCCGCCTCCGACATCAGCTGCAGAACGGCTCCACCCGGACTCCTACGGGAGCCGGGCTCCGCCTCCGACAACAGCCACAGAACGGCTCCGCCCGGACTCCTACGGGAGCCGGGCTCCGCCTCCAACATCAGCCACAGAATGGCTCCGCCCGGACTCCTACAGGAGCCAGGCTCCACCTCCGACATCAGCTGCAGAACGGCTCCGCCCGGACTCCTACGGGAGTCGGGCTCCGCCTCCGACATCAGGTACAGAACGGCTCCGCCCGGACTCCTACGGGAGCCGGGCTCCGCCTCCGACATCAGCTACAGAATGGCTCTGCCCGGACACGGCTCCGCCCGGACTCCTACGGGAGCCGGGCTCTGCCTCCGACATCAGCTGCAGAACGGCTCCGCCCGGACTCCTACGGGAGCCGGGCTCCGCCTCCGACATCAGCTACAGAACGGCTCCGCTCGGACTCCTACGGGAGCCGGGCTCCGCCTCTGACATCAGCTACAGAACGGCTCCGCCCGGACTCCTACGGGAGTCGGGCTCCGCCTCCGACATCAGCTGCAGAACGGCTCCGCCCGGACTCCTACGGGAGCAGGGCTCCGCCTCTGACATCAGCTACAGAACGGCTCCACCCGAACTCCTACGGGAGCCGGGCTCCGCCTCCGACATCAGCTGTAGAACGGCTCCGCCCGGACTCCTACGGCAGCCGGGCACCGCCTCCGACATCAGCTGCAGAACGGCTCCGCCCAGACTCCTACGGGAGCCGGGCTCCACCTCCGACATCAGCTGTAGAATGGCTCCGCCCAGACTCCTACGGGAGCCGGGCTCTGCCTCCAACATCAGCTGCAGAACGGCTCCGCCCAGACTCCTACGGGAGCCGGGCTCCGCCTCCGACATTAGCTGCAGAACGGCTCCGCCCGGACTCCTACGGGAGCCGGGCTCCGCCTCCGACATCAGCCACAGAACGGCTCCGCCCGGACTCCTACGGGAGCCGGGCTCCGCCTCCAACATCAGCTGCAGAACGGCTCCGCCCGGACTCCTACGGGAGTCGGGCTCCGCCTCGATATCAATTGCTGGTAAGCTCCATCCGGACTCCCACGGGAGCTGGACTTCACCTTTAACTTTGATTGCAGAGGACTCCGCCCAGACTCCTACGGGAGTCGGACTCCGCCCGCAGCTTCAGCTCCGAGAGGGTTCCGCCCGGACTCCCACGGAAGTCGGGCTCCACCCACGACCCCAACCGATAGGAGGACCCCTCCCGGACCTCTACAGAGGCCAGACTCCGACCGCTGCCAAGCTTCAATCAACAGGTCCGCGCCCCCTGGCAGGTCACAATAACAACCATGATCCTGTTCCACTTCCTGTAGCGGATTCCGCACGGCTCCATCACCCCCTGCGGCGGACCCATTACTCTCTGACAGGCTGTGTCAACGGCCACGATTCTGCTCCACTCCCTGCGGCAGGTGCTGCGCGACTCCACTACTCTCTGACAGCTAGCGGCTACGGACGCTGCTCCACTACCTGCAACCGGCTCTACGTAGCAGGCCGTAACAATAGCCACGTGTCTACTCCACTATCCTTCGCAATCAATTTCCCTGACCATGGGTGGCCCACTACCAGACGGTTACAAACGTCGCCATCAATCCATTGCCCCCTCCGCCTATAAAAGGGGGACCCAGATACGTTATTCTCAAAGCTCATTTCTTATCTCAAAACTCTGCTAAATTCTCCGTTCGAGCACTCCATTCTTATTGAGGCAGAGAACTGACTTGAGCGTGGAAGGCTTCACCCAGACTCCTACGGGAGCCGGGTTCCATCCACGACGTCAAAGAAGGTTTCATCCGGACTCCTACGGGAGCCGGGTTCCGATGCCAAGGAAAGCTTCACCCGGACTCCTACGGGAGCCGGGTTCCATCCACGACGTCAAAGAAGGTTTCATCCGGACTCCTATAGGAGCCGGGTTCCGATGCCAAGGAAGGCTTCACCCGGACTCCTACGGGAGCTGGGTTCCATCCACGACGTCAAAGAAGGTTTCATCCAGACTCCTACGGGAGCCGGGTTCCGACGCCAAGGAAGGCTTCACCCGGACTCCTACGGGAGCCAGGTTCCATCCACGATGTCAAAGAAGGTTTCATCCAGACTCCTACGGGAGCCGGGTTCCGACGCCAAGGAAGGCTTCACCCGGACTCCTACGGGAGCCGGGTTCCATCCACGACGTCAAAGAAGGTTTCATCCGGACTCCTACGGGAGCCGGGTTCCGACGCCAAGGAAGGCTTCACCCGGACTCCTACGGGAGCCGGGTTCCATCCACAACGTCAAAGAAGGTTTCATCCAGACTCCTACGGGAGCCGGGTTTCGACGCCAAGGAAGGCTTCATCCGGACTCCTACGGGAGTCGGGTTCCATCCACGACGTCAAAGAAGGTTTCATCCGGACTCCTACGGGAGCCGGGTTCCGACGCCAAGGAAGGCTTCACCCGGACTCCTACGGGAGCCGGGTTCCATCCACGACGTCAAAGAAGGTTTCATCCGGACTCCTACGGGAGCTGGGTTCCGACGCCAAGGAAAGCTTCACCCGAACTCCTACGAGAGCCGGGTTCCATCCACGACGTCAAAGAAGGTTTCATCCGGACTCCTACGGGAGCCGGGTTTCGATGCCAAGGAAAGCTTCACCCGGACTCCTACGGGAGCCGGGTTCCATCCACGACGTCAAAGAAGGTTTCATCCGGACTCCTACGGGAGCCGGGTTCCAACGCCAAGGAAGGCTTCACCCGGACTCCTACGGGAGTCGGGTTCCATCGCCGACATCAGCCGCAGGACAACCCCGTCCAGACTCCTACGGGAGCCGGGCTCCGCTGACAACAGCAACTGCCGATAGGCCTTGTCCAAATCCCTACGGGACCCAGACTTTGCCTACGACTTTGATTACAGGGAGACTTCGCCCTAACCCCTACGAGAGCCAAGCTACTCCAACTTCAGGAGGACTTCTCCGCTCGGACTCCCAAGGGAGCCGAACTTAGCTCCGACTTCAACAGAGAAAAAACCCAAGCAAAAAAGGAAAGCAAACAGTGCCCGAAGGCAACGAAAGCTTGAACCCCCAAACTCAAGCCCTAGGAGGAACTTCGGGCCCGAAGGGCCTCAAGCGAACCTGCAGCCGTCGACGGAATGACAATCGGGTATCTTCGAACGACGTAAGAACCGAAAAGTAGCTCGGCAAATGACAACCCCACATGAACTGAAGAGGTCATCAACGACCTTGGGATGACGTGATATAGACGAAGAGAAGGAAAGAAAAATGAAGAAGTTCGACAGACAACTATTTAATGTGAGATGCAGACGAGGTAACAAAATCTCTTTTTCATTTAACAAGAGTATACGTTACAGGACTCGGTGGGTCAGGAAAAAAAGAAGAAGATACACGTCATCGCAAGCCTCACAAGCACGGTTCGGGAAGGGTGCACCGGAGGCCGCTCCGAGCTGCGAACTCCTCTTCCCATCTCTGTCCTTCTCGATCGCGTTCTCCAGCGCATGTAACAGCTCTCGCCCCATCTCGCCTCATTCTGTCTTCGAAGTCCCAACCCTAGCGGGAAAAGGGTGGGATAGATCTCCGGAGGCGGTAAGGGCAACGGCGGCAGTAGCGAAGACCTGTTTCAAGAAGAACCGGAGTCACCTCGGAAGCGGTAGCGACGCCAGAGACGTGCCTCATCTCCGAATGCCCCACGACAGCCGCCACCCAAAATGCTCCGGTAAGGTCGGCATGTGCTACTTCCACCGTCCCCGCAACAAGTTCCACTGCCCCACCGTCGACGCCGACCGCCTCCGGTCCCTCGACCCCGATGGCGTCAAGGATCCCGTCATGGCTTATGACGGCAGCTCTGCCCTCTTGACCGGTATCACCCCGCCTTGCTACTCCAAAATTCGCGGGCAGAACAACTTCACCGACAGCCCCCGTTACTAAACCCCTGTTGTTGAAGGAATTCTTCCCCGAGCCCCCTTTAAAACGACGGAGATTCTCACCGGACGCCATTCTCCTCCTCACCTTCCTCCAAGCCCTAAAAATCCCCTCAAGAATAGCCTCCAGGGTAGAGGACATGGTGTGGAAACCCTCAGAGAAAGATTGGGGGGCTGAAGAAGGCAAGGACTGGTGCGAGGGAAGCAAGGCTCTCAGGCGAAAGAAGGGCGCCAAGATGAAGCCGTGAAAGGACTAGGGGGTTTAAATAGCCGACGGATCCTAGCGCAGTTATGGCGGCGAGTCTTCCTGGGCCAACTGGTGCATGCCACGTGTCGCTCTTATTCCCTTCATCGCTATCGAGGGTTGACCGTTCGTAGATTCCCGTGCACAGCGCTTGGGGATCGCATTTCGATGGGGGTTCCGAAAAGACTCTTCAGGTCACCATCATCGAAAAGCGGGCTCTGACGTACACACATTAAATGCCAAAATATCTGGAGGTGGCAGTGCGCAGGATTCGAAGGGGCGGTTCCGGCTGTACCCATCTCTCTCTCTGTACTTTCTTCGTTTGAAATTCAAACTCGGAAGTAGGGGGACTGGTGTTGGGTATAAAATATCCATAGCCGAAACCCCCAGCGGAATCGACGATGGAACAGAACAGCTCCGCCCGGACTCCTACGGGAGCCAGGCTCCGCCTCCGACATCAGCTGCAGAACGGCTCCGCCCGGACTCCTACGGGAGCCGGGCTCCGCCTCCGACATCAGCCACAGAACGGCTCCGCCCGGACTCCTACGGGAGCCGGGCTCCACCTCCAACATCAGCTGCAGAACGACTCCGCCCGGACTCCTACGGGAGCCGGGCTCCGCCTCCGACATCAGCTGCAGAACGGCTCCGCCCGGACTCCTACGGGAGCCGGGCTCCTCCTCCGACATCAGCTGCAGAACGGCTCCGCCCAGACTCCTACGGGAGCCGGGCTCCGCCTCCGACATCAGCTACAGAACGGCTCCACCCGGACTCCTACGGGAGCCGGGCTCCGCCTCCGACATTAGCTACAGAACGGCTCCGCCCGGACACGGCTCCGCCCAGACTCCTACGGGAGCCGGGCTCCGCCTCCGACATCAGCTGCAGAACGGCTCCACCCGGACTCCTACGGGAGCCGGGCTCCGCCTCCGACATCAGCTACAGAACGGCTCTGCCCGGACTCCTACGGGAGCTGGGCTCCGCCTCTGACATCAGCTACAGAACGGCTCCGCCCGGACTCCTACGGGAGCCGGGCTCCGCCTCCGACATCAGCTGCAGAACGGCTCCGCCCGGACTCCTACGGGAGCCGGGCTCCGCCTCCGACATCAGCTACAGAACGACTCCGCCCGGACTCCTACGGGAGCCGGGCTCCACCTCCGACATCAGCTGCAGAACGGCTCCGCCCGGACTCCTACGGGAGCCGGGCTCTGCCTCCGACATCAGCTGCAGAACGGCTCCGCCCGGACTCCTACGGGAGCCGGGCTCCACCTCCGACATCAGCTGTAGAACGGCTCCGCCCGGACTCCTACGGGAGCCGGGCTCCGCCTCCAACATCAGCTGCAGAACTGCTCCGCCCGGACTCCTACGGGAGCCGGGCTCCGCCTCTGACATCAGCTGCAGAACGGCTCCGCCCGGACTCCTACAGGAGCCGGGCTCCACCTCCGACATCAGCCGCAGAATGGCTCCGCCCGGACTCCTACGGGAGCCGGGCTCTGCCTCCAACATCAGCTGCAGAACGGCTCCGCCCGGACTCCTACGGGAGCCGGGCTCCGCCTCGGTATCAATTGCTGGTAAGCTCCATCCGGACTCCCACGGGAGCCAGACTTCACCTTTAACTTTGATTGCAGAGGACTCCGCCCGGACTCCTACGGGAGTCGGACTCCGCCCGCAGCTTCAGCTCCGGGAGGGTTCCGCCCGGACTCCCACGGAAGTCGGGCTCCACCCACGACCCCAACCGACAGGAGGACCCCTCCCGGACCTCTACAGAGGCCAGACTCCGACCGCTGCCAAGCTTCAATCAACAGGTCCGCACCCCCTGGCAGGTCACAATAACAACCATGATCCTGTTCCACTTCCTGTAGCGGATTTCACACGGCTCCATCACCCCCTGCGGCGGACCCATTACTCTCTGACAGGCTGTGTCAACGGCCACGATTCTGCTCCACTCCCTGCGACAGGTGCTGCGCGACTCCACTACTCCCTGACAGCTAGCGGCCACGGATGCCGCTCCACTACCTGCAACCGGCTCTACGTAGCAGGCCGTAACAATAGCCACGTGTCTACTCCACTATCCTTCACAATCAATTTCCCTGACCATGGGCGGCCCACTACCAGACGGTTACAAACGTCGCCATCAATCCGTTGCCCCCTCCGCCTATAAAAGGGAGACCCAGATACGTTATTCTCAAAGCTCATTTCTTATCTCAAGACTCTGCTAAATTCTCCATTCGAGCACTCCATTCTTGTTGAGGCAGAGAACTGACTTGAGCATCGGAGGGTCTTGCCGAAGCAACCCCACCTCCAGTTTAGACTTTCCTTGCAGGTCCCCGCGGCTTCCCAGACTCCAGCTTCTCCAGCGCAATCAGATTTTTGCAGCAACAGTTCCGAATGGCTAGGAGACCGAGTTATGGTATAGTTAAACTATAACACACTCAAGGTGAACTATCGATGCATCTCAGATCAAAGAACTAGACGCACAACTGCAGCATCGAGCTAGTCATTGACGAGAAGGTAGACTTTCTTATGACTGCTCGAAGTGGTCACGCTCAGTACTCTCGTTCTCAATGAATACTTGTACTCTTGCTCCGGTGTCTCTACACTGTAGACTTAAGACACATCTATCCTAAGAAAGCGATCGTACACCAACCTTCTGGATCGATCACCATCCTCGTGATGATCCTATGGTAAGGAGCTGTTTATGAGTTAGTTATGTAAATTCATGCCTTAAATTTTTAACTCTTAAAAATATGAATTTACATTCTTACTAACTCAAAGGATGTATCACAGACACAATGTACACAATGTGATAGAAGAATAATCTTTTTATTCATTTATAGTTAAAATTATAAATTTGCCCTTAGATCTGTACAGGAATGTGTCAGCCGATCTGGCATCTAGGGCACACATCTAACAAACTCTCACTTGATCTAATGCCAATTGGCTACATATCTAAGTTCCATCTTCTCAAGGTGGGCTTCGATCTTTTGCTGGCCCAATGGCTTAGTCAGCAGGTCTGTAATATTGTCTATGGAGTCGACTCTCATAATCTCGACATAACCCTTTTCGAGATAATCATGGATCAGATGGAATCGCCGCTCGATGTGCTTGGACTTCTGGTGAGACATTGGCTCCTTAGCTAGGGCTATGGTGCCATTATTATCACAGTAAAGAGGTATGGCATCTGATGACATCACTTCAAGCTCTGCGGCAAATTTCTTATACCAGAATGCCTCCTTTGCAGCTTCCGATGCAGCAATGTACTCTACCTCCATGGTGGAATCAGCAATCACCGTTTGCTTGGAACTCTTCCAGCTAACTGCGCCACCATTACAAATGAACAAACTCCCAGATGTCGACTTTCGATCATCTATATCAGACATAAAGTCTGAGTCTGTATATCTCTGAATCTGGAGTTCTCCATTCCCAAAGACTAGAAACATATCCCTAGTCCTTCTTAAGTACTTAAAGATACATTTCACAGAAGTTCAGTGCTCTTTGCCTAGATTCGACTGATATCTGCTTGTGACACTCACAGCATGAGCTATATCAGGTCGTGTACATAGCATGGCATACATGAGGTTTCCTATTGCCGAAGCATAAGGGATCTTGCTCATGCGTTCAATCTCCTCAGGTGTGCTAGGGCACATCTTCTTGGAGAAATGAATGCCATGTCTAAAAGGCAATAAACCTCTTTTGGAGTTTTCTATGCTAAACCTCTTTAACACCTCCTCTATGTACATCTTCTGTGAAAGTCCCAGCATCCTATTTGGTCTATCTTTATAGACCTTAATACCCAGTATAAAGGATGCCTCTCCTAGATCTTTCATAGAGAACTCCTTAGACAACCATACTTTAATTGAGGTCAACATGGAAATATCATTCCCAATTATGAGGATGTCATCTACGTACAATACGAGGAAGACAACTGCGCTCCCACTGACTTTTTTGAACACACATGGTTCCTCCTCATTCTTGATGAAATCAAATATTTTGATCACATCATTGAAATGAGTATTCCAACTCCGAGATGCTTGCTTAAGTCCATAAATAGACCTTTGCAGCTTGCAGATCTTGTGATCATCATCACTGGATGTGAAACCAAGTGACTGTTCCATATAGATATCTTTCTCAAGATGTCCATTTAAGAATACCGTTTTCACATCTATCTGCCATATTTCATAATCGAAATAGGCTGCAACAGCAAGCAATGTGCGGATGGATTTTAGCATGGCTATGAGCGAGAAGGTATCCTGATAGTCAATGCCTTCGCGCTGACTATAACCTTTCGCTATAAGCCTAGCCTTGAATGTCTCTACATTTCCATCTATACCTATCTTTCTCTTGAAGATTCATTTATACCCAATAGGTACAATATCTTCAGGTGGATCTACCAAGGTCCAGACTTGGTTTGAGTGCATCGAGTCAATTTTTGATCTCATTGCCTCTAACCATTTTTCGAAGTCGATATCTGATATCGCCTCGTCATAGGTCTTGGGGTCATCACCATAAGCCCCATTTTCTGTGAGGAACATTTTCTCTACTTCCTCTTGTATGGTACCTAAGTACCTTTCAGGAGGACGAAAAACCTTAGTCGATCTACGAGGTGGAAGAGGTTGTGTTGGGACTGGTTCTAATTGATTGGGTTCCTCAGGTTCTTGAGCTCGTTGCTCTTGGGAGATATTCTCCTTAAGCTTAATTATTCTTTCGATGCCACCATCTTGAATAAACTATTTTTCAAGAAAAATAGCATTTCGACTCACAATCACATTGTGGTCTTTCAGAATATAGAAATAGTATCCTAATGACTCTTTAGGATATCCTATGAATCGAGCTTTAAAAGACCTGAACTCTAACTTGTCCGTCTGCTGTCTCTTGACATGAGCCAGACAACTCCAAATTCTGAGATGATTCAGATTTGGCTTCTTACCATGCCATATCTCATATGGTGTGGTAGGAACGATTTTAGAGGAAACCCTATTCAATACATAAATTACTGTCATGAGACAATATCCCCAAAGAAATTCGGAGAGGTCCGTGAAGCTCATCATGAAACGGACCATATCTAATAGAGTTCGATTTCTCCGTTCTAAAACTCCGTTGAGTTGAGGCATTCCAGGTGGAGTCCATTGAGAGACTATGCCATTGTCCTTAAGATAGTCTAGGAACTCCTGACTAAGGTATTCACCTCCTCGATCTGATCGAAGAACCTTAATAGGCTTTCTTGTTTATTTTTCTACCTCATGTCTGAATTCTTTGAACCTTTCAAAAGCTTCAGACTTGTGTTTCATTAGAAACACAGACCTGTACCTATACATATCATCGATAAAGGTAATGAAGTAGATGTAGTTGCCTCTAGCCAGCACATCAAATGGGCCGCACACATCCGTATGTACTAGGGCAAGTAGGTCTGTGGCCCTTTCCCCATGTCCCACAAAAGGAAGCTTGATCATTTTGCCTTGAAGGTATGATTCATAAATTGGATATGACTCAAAAGTCAACGAACTCAATAGCCCGGATTTCTCCAATTTGTTAACCCTGCCTTCCGCTATATGACCTAGCCTTAGGTGCCACAGATACTTATCATTTAGACTATCTCTAGGCCTTTTAATTCCTATGGCATTCACATTTTGCTCAATATTAAATACAGATACATTAATATGTAGCTGATAGAGATCGTTAATAAGAAAACCATCTGCAACTTTATTATTTTCATAAAAAATGTTACAATGATCCTTATGAAAGCTAATCACATAGCCTTCTTGTGCTAAACATGAAACAGAAATCAAATTCCTACTTGCTGCAGGTACATAATAACAATCTCTAAGAAATAAATCTAATCCTAACGATAACCATAGAGGGTAGGTTTTCACGGACACAGCAGTAACTCTTGCTTCATTTTCGATGCATAGGATCATCTCTCCATCCCTCAGCCTCCTGCTCTCCTCAAAATCCTGCATAGAAGTGCACAAATGAGCACTAAAATCAGAGTCAAGCACCCAACTGGATGCAAAAGAAACTGTAAGATTAGACTCTAAAATGAGCATACCTCTAGAAAGACCATCCTTCTTGTTCTTCAGGGTGGCCAGGTACTGAGGACAGTTTTGCTTCCAATGGTCGTCTGATTGGTAGTGAAAATATTTTTCCTTATCAGCAGCCTTCTTCTTCAGTTCTATCTTCTTCTTCTTTCCATCCACCTTCTGCTTCTTCACAGACTTCTTTTTCTTTCCCAAAGACTTTCTCTTAGAAGAAGTCCGCTCCACAGTAAGAACTGAGCCTTTTGAACCCTTCATAGAAAGTTCAGCCATAACCAGCATATTCATTAACTCGACCAAGGTACACTGCATCTTATGCATATGAAAGTTCATGATGAACTGACCATATGCATCAGACAAAGATTGAAGAATCACATCAATCTAAAAATCCTTATCTAAGATGATACCGAGCTTCTCAAGCTCCTCAAGATCCTTGATCATTGTCAAACAATGATCTTGGACTGACTGCCCATCATGCATCTTGGCCTTAAAAAGTCTTTGACAGACTTGATACTTGGCCGTGCGACTCTGTTCACCAAACAACTCTTACAGGTGAGCCAACATTTGGTGGGTAGTCAAAATGTTCTCATGTTGGCGCTGCAAGTTATCAGACATTGCACCCAATATATAGTACCTTGTTTTATTATCATCATCTGTCCACTTTTTTAGAGATGCTCTCTGTTCAGCAGTCAGACGTGCTGGCTGTTGGGAATAGTGTTCCAAGGCCAATCGTCAGCCTGTTGACGGTTGTGCTCTTTCTTGTATTAGTATATGAATTATAAATTAATAAAAATTATTTTCATATTTTTCATCCCAAATTGTTTCATCTTCTAATGAACTCCTGTGTTGTGGTGAAGTCCTTAGGACTATTTAGACTTGACAAAGGAGGATTTGTCGTTTAGTCCTTAAACCTGTTCGCGACCAAATGATACATTGTTACCAAGGATAACAACGTTTATCAAGCATAGGTCGTTGTGTGCCATATGGGTTGGTTGTCCTCTTAACTAAGGAGTGTGGAGATACTGGTATGGCATACAGGTGAGATGTAAAGGTACATCTACACTGAACGTGACTGACTCCGAAGCTTTTTCTACTATCAAGATTTGCTCCGATGGGATATGGGTATAACTGTCCCTCCGACCTGAGACTGCCACAGTGACTTGCAAGCAACTCACTGCACTTAGGCACTGAACTACCTGAATTTCTAATTCAGTGATGGAAGGCTGCTGGGTGTAGTCAAGTACTTGACTTGTCGGTGCATGTGTCAAGATGGGATTGACCACTTCAGTTTAAGAAGCTGTGTACAGTCGTATTTCAATTTAGTAAAACCTTGGCCAGGATAGTCCTAGTGAGGAGTCACAGGATTGTTTGAGTTGAGCACGATTCGGATGATCTGATCAGGGTTGATAGTTTAACCCTGAGTCATCCTATACACAAAGGTCAAAAGAGATGAATTATACAGTAATCATATTCGCGTAGGTTCTGAATGTTGCGATTGTGACTATTCGACCTATCCGGACATCGGGTACCATTGCTAGATGGTCACTTCGATTAGTACAAGAATTGGTTTCTGTGCTACCGACTTAGGTTCGAACCTGTGGGGTCACACTATTGGGAATAGTATCCCAAAGTCAATCATCAGCCTGCTGACGGTTGTACTCATTTTTGTAAATGTACATGAATTATGAATTAATAAAAATTATTTTGGTATTTTTCATCACAAAATATTTCATCTTCTAATGAACTCCTATGTTGTGGTGAAGTCCTTAGGACTATTTAGACTCGACAAAGAAGGATTTATCATTTAGTCCTTAAATTTATTCGTGACCAAATGATACATTGTTACCAAGGACGACAATGTTTATCAAGCATAGGTCGTTGTGTGCCATATAGGTTGGTTGTTCTCTTAACCAATGAGTGTGGAGACACTGGTATGGCATACAGGTGAGATATAAGGGTACATCTGCACTGAACGTGACCGACTCCGGAGCTATTTCTGCTGTCAAGATTTGCTCTGATGGAATATGGGTATAAATATCCCTCCGACCTGAGACCGCCACAGTGACTTGCAAGCAACTCACTGCACTTAGGCACTGGACTACCAGAATTTTTAATCCAGTGACGAAAAGCTACTGGGTGTAGTCAAGTACTTGACTTGTCGGTGTGTGTGTCAAGTTGAGATTGACCACTCCAGTTTAGGAGCTGTATACAGTCATGTTTCAATTTAGCAAAATCTTGGCTAGGGTAGTCCTTGTGAGGAGTCATAGGACTGTTTGAGTTGAGCACGATTCGGATGATCTAATCAGGGTTGACAGTTTAACCCTGAGTCATCCTAAACACAGGGGTCAAAAGGATGAATTGTACAGTAACCATATTCATGTAGGTTCTAAGTGTTGCGATTGTGACTCTTCAACCTATCCGGACGTCGGATACCATTGCTAGATGGTCACTTCGATTAGTACAGAAATTGGTTCCTATGCTACTGGCTTAGGTTCGAACCTACGGGGTCACACACATTAGAGGTTCCTATCTGATCTGATGGCTGATGTAGAATCCTACATGCTTGGGACTCAGTGATCGAGAATCAGGATTCTCTGATCATGAGTTTCACACATTATGGGTACCGGGGTCAAGAGTCCCACTGGTTGGGACTTTTCGATCAGGGTTACATATCGATGAAGTCTGATGCCTGATTGCCCATCGGATTTAGACTCAATATTTATGAGAGGTTTAATTAGTGATTTGATTGCTAATTAACTCAATTTGATTGAGTAATTATTTTTGGATCAAGTCCAATTGAATTGGATTCAGTTGGGTTTGACCCGATTAGGTTGAGAGTTGACCTAATCGTCGAGATGGTTTGGTCCCTGATTTGATCAGGGGTTGGACATAATCAATTCTTGATTTGATTAGGATTTTATTGAGCCTAATTAAGCTTAATTTAGTTGGATTTAAATTAGTCTAATTGGACCTAACTTATTTAGTTCAATTAGGTTGGTTTAAATAATTAAACTACCTTGACCCAATCTCCATGCACCACCTCACTTCCATTGCACCCATTTGAATTCATGAGAAGGAACTTCTCATGAATTTTTTTTTCATGCCAAGCCCTCTCCATGCTCCACTTTAATGTACCATATGAATGGATAAGGATGATTGGTTGGCCATTCAAATTCAAAATAATGTTTGAATTTGAATGGGCAATCAATCTTTGCACCTTATCCCTTTTTTTTATGCTCCATTTATTATATGAGAAAAAGTTTCTCATGAAATCACTCCATGCATAATTTAAGCCACGCCTCATGTCTTTAGTGGATAAGGGATGAGTTGGTGTCCATTTGAATTCAAAATTTGATTTGAATTCAAATATGCAATTACTCATCTTTATCCTTTCTTTTGGATAAGACGTTTGACGTTGTTATAAAAGGAGGAGAAGAGTGGGGCGTGTAAGTAGAAGATTTTTGGAGAAAAATTTTGAGGTGTGAGAAGTCTTGTGCGTGAGAAGGAAGTCCATATCCTTCCAAGAGAAAAAGAAAGAAAAGAAAGAAAAGTGTGTGCAAGGTTTCTGGTGAGTTTCCTAGAGTTTTAGCCTGGGGTTCGGGAAGTGAGAAAGTGAGCTACGAGTATCGTGAGCCCACAAAATCTCAGAAAGATCTTCAACATCCTCTCAAGCATGTCTGTTGATGATCCGAAGTATTCGAAGATTCGACAGACATTGATCGAAGGAGTTCGATCAGCATCAGCCGTCAAAAGGGCTCTACAACGAGCTAGCACTCGTGAGGAGTCGATCAGACCGGGAGCTTCATGTGGATGATCCGTAGAGGCCAGACATACTGTGTGGCTGCATCACGATGATCAGATTCTTCCGACGGTGATCAGATTGTGGCGATCTACTACCCGCATAAAGGTATTATGTTCTGAACACATTACAATAAAGTGTTTATTGTTCAAATTTGAATTTTAAATTTAAATACATGCATGGTATATATCATATTTAGATCCTAGTGTAGGATAAATTTATGTTAATTAATTAGATTAATTAATATTTTTTTACTGTAAAATCATGATTTTGAAAAAATTTTAAAATTACCATTTTATCCCTGCAATGAATTTCTCCAAAAATGGTATCAGAGCGGGTTCTTAGATATGATACATATATTTGTATGCATAGATTAAGTTGTAATCTAAAATTTTAAATTTGGAATTTGAAATTCAAAATTTAAAATTTGAATTTTGAAAGTTGTTCGAAATTCAAAATTTGAAATTTGAATTTTGAAATTTGAAATTTGAAATTCAAAATTCAAAAATTTGAAATTTAAAATTTAAAATTTAAAATTTGAAATTTGGTTGAAATTTCAAATTTGAAATTCAAAATTTAAAATTCAAATTTTGAAATTCAAAATTTAAAATTAAAAATTTTGAAATTTAAAATTTGAAATTCAAAATTTAAAATTTAAAATTTGAAATTTAAATTTTAAAATTGGTATATTTAGATATACTTGATCCAAGTAGCAAGTAATCGAATTGGGTTGGTTGCCATGGCCGTCCGGTCATAGGAGAAAAGCAGGGTTTAAAGGCCCTCTCCTCCTATTTGATGGGGTCTCCTATGGTGGTAGGGGTGCCGCTGCAATTATATCCCATGCAGATGAAGCAGCGAAAGAAATTAATTGTAAAGATTTAATTATGAAATTTATCATGAATGTGTTAGATTAGATCTAAAAGAATATTCATAATTTATTTTGATTGAGTTATTTTCTATTATGTAATTAGCAATAGGATTGCTATTTATGAAATGTGCTGATCTATTTGTGAAATGAGTCAACATATTTGGTGAACAGAAAATAAAACCTTTCAAATTTGAAAATTATTTTCAAAATACCAAACCTTGATCCATCAGTCCAAATACTTAATTAAAAGAATTAAGTGTTGTCTAGTAGGTCTAGAATTATGAATTAAGACCTAAGACAATTGCATAAACTTGTGGGTCAATGGGTTAGATGGATTAGGTCCATAATTGGGTTAGACCTAAGGTTAGCTTAAAGAAATAGACTAAATTAGAGTAATTGGTCAAATCTAATCAAAAGTTGAATTAGATTAGGTCAAGGATACTCTAGACTCAGCTCTAATAGTTGTAGTTGAATGGGTCCATGTCTTTAACTAGACCAAGATGGACTTAATTCATGGCTACGCGGTGGAACCCAATTTACTAAGTTGATCAAATTAAAACTAATGAACCGGTTGGTGTCTAAGGTAAGTTTGGCATTTTGACCAGTGGTTTTTAAGCGGGAGCTACTCGCAGTGATTCGATCTCTGACGAGTTAATGGATTATCCCCACCACTGATCTCACTTACCTGGCTAACCTGGTGAATTAGGTTTTGATTAGATCACTTGGTGATTAGAACTCACCCATGTCATTAGATAAATTAGTTTGACTGATTTAGGTGCTCCTAATGCCAGCTTTTATTAAATCTTTTTTTAATCTGACTTGGTGAAGTCAGTGGGAGGATTGAAATTGGCTGGATATTTTCTTCTCATCTATCCTTTAATAAAATTCTCAAAAATTATTAGGTCCCTAAAAATGATTAAGTTATATTGATAACTAAGTCATAGCCTCCCATTAAGTGAGTGATAATGAGTCCATTAGTTTAATAATCATTGGAGGCCCAAAGGCCTGGTGCTTATTGACTAATGGAATTATCATTCATAATATGATAATTTGGTTTGAGTCTTTCTGATGGTGGTCAGGTTGGCCGACCAAAGTCGGGCCTGATCATTTATTGGTCCGATTCACCAAATCAAATCATGTTAATGGTTGGATCTAACCAGATCTTTTCAGTGGAGGCCAAAGCCTACTGATTAGGTTCTGGGGTAAAATCAATTACTAGAAGTTGTTTAGAGAAACAACTGGTTATGAACCTACCCATAGATGCACATGGGTTGACAAACCAAAGTTGGGCTCGTGTGTAGTCTGTGTGGATTCTAGTACCCACTAAGGAATTAAAGTAATTTTTCGAATTGGAGGTTGAAGCTACCAGTTCGTAAAAATACTGGGAAAAACTTTAGACTAAAGTCCAAGTCTTTAGTATTTATAATTTATGTACTAATAGAGGTCTGATTTTCTTTTATGCAGCTATGGCCACTACCCTGCCCCTCCGATCATTATTAGATAATGACAAGCTCATGGGACCTAATTTCGATAGCTGGTATCAAAAATTAAAAATCATCCTTGAGCATGAGCAGATCCTTTATGTAGTAACAGATTCGGCACCTGAGCAGCCAGCCTCGAATGTTAGAGGGACGGTCCGAGACACTTATCAGAAGTGGCTCAACGACCGCACCACCGTTCGGTGCATTATGCTGGCGGCAATGAATGATGAGTTCAACCGCAGGTTTGAGAACGTCTAGCTACAGGAGATGCTTCAAATGTTGAATGACTCCTTTGGCATGCTTGACGATGTTGAAAGGCACAAAATCAGTTGTGCCATTTTCAATGCTTGGATGAGGGATGGAGCCTCAGCCACTGATCATGTACTGTACATGATCGAAATGATTGAGCGCCTAACTAAACTGGACTTTTCCCTACACGAGCAGCTCGGTATGGATGCGATCCTTAATTCATTGCCCAAGTCCTTCCTCCCCTTCCTTACTCATTTTTGGATGACAAAGCCTGCAGTGAACTACCATGGTTTGTTGGGGTTGCTGCAGAACTTTGAGAAGGATCACCAGCTCCATAAGGAGTCGGTGAATGTTGTGGGAGGGTCTTCTTCTGATCGTCGACCTTTTAAGAAAGGGAAGAAGAAGAACAAGAACAAGAAAAATAAGAAGGTGCAGCTGCATGCTGGGACGTCTGCACAGGGTCAGACCAAGAAGCACAAGCCCGACCAGAGCCAGGTGGAGTGCTTCTTTTGCAAGAAGCAGGGGCACTGGAAGAGGAACTGTCCTCCATACATTGCTTCCTTGGACCCGAACAGGTCGAAGAAGAAGTAAGGTACTTATATGATAACACCTTGAAACTTTTCTATTTGTGATACTACTGCCTGGGAATTGGATACCGAAAGCCTTTATCATATTTGCAATTCGATGCAGGGTCTGCAGGTCAGTAGGAGATTTGATGAAGGCGAAAGATTCCTGAATGTTGGAGATGGAAGCAAAGTTCCAGTTCTAGCATTAGGAATCATGAACTTTGTAATCAATTCTCGAAACGTAATTCTGAGTGAATGTCACTATTGTCCAAGCTTTTTATTAAATATTATTTCTGTAGCCTTTTGGCCATGAACAGTTATCAATTTTTAATAAAATAAAATATTTGCAATATCATTTTGAATGGTGTTACAATGTTTGTTGGACAACTTAGTAATAAAATTTACTTTCTATCACAACCTGTTAATGTGGTTCAAACCACTGGTAAACACCCTAGAATAGATAATGTGTCAGAAATCTACCTTTGGCACTGTAAGCTAGGTCATATCAATAAGAACAGGATAAACAGGTTGGCTCAAGAAAGAATTCTTGAAGTAGGTGATTGTGAATCACTTCCAACCTGTGAGTCCTATTTTCTTGGTAAAATGACCAAATCACCTGATACTGAAAAAGGTGAGCGAGCCAGTGAACTCTTGGGTTTGGTACATTCTGATGTATGTGGACCCATGAGCTCAAGTGCAAGAGGTGGATATTTCTACTTGATAACCTTCACAGATGACCTATCGAGGTATGGGTATGTCTATTTAATGAAGTATAAGTCGGAGTCATTTGAAATGTTCAAACTATTCCGAAATGAGGTAGAAAAATAAACTGAAAAGTGTATTAAAACTCTTCGATCTGATCGAGGAGGTGAATACCTTTCCAATGATTTTCTGATATATCTTGGGGAGAATGGGATTCTCTCTCAGTGGACACCTCCTGGAACATCATAGCATAATGGTGTGTCTGAAAGGAGGAATCGGACCTTGTTGGACATGGTTCGATCCATGATGGGGTTTGCTGGTCTGTCGATCTTCCTTTGGGGATATGTGCTCGAATCAGCTTGTTACCTTCTAAATAGAGTTCCAAGTAAGTCTGTAACCAAAATGCCATATGAGATATGGATAGAACGAAAGCCAGTACTCTCACACCTTAGGGTTTGGGGGTGTTCGGCTTATGTTAAACATTTAATTACGGACAAGCTTGGACCTAGGTCTGACAAGTATAATTTTATAGGGTACCCAAAAGAGACCAAAGGGTATTACTTCTACCAAGCTGATGAGCAAAAGGAGTTTCTTGGTGAAGGGATTGTTTCCTTTAAGGTCGAACTTGACGAAGTTCGGCAGGTGGAAAAATCGACATGAGTTGTTGAACCTGAACCAGATTTGGTTAGATCAGATCCGGAGTCATTGTTCAAGCACCCTTTAGGCGATCTGATAGAGTACTATGTCAACCGGACAGATACTATGGTTTCTTGGTCCGGGACGGCGATCCTATCAAACTTGATGAAAATGATGAGGATCCAATCACCTATATGGATGCAATGCAGAGATCCGACTCTGAGAAATGGCTGGAGGCCATGAAATTCGAAATGGAGTCCATGAAGGTCAACAATATGTAGACATTGGTTGACCCACCCGAAGGAGTAAAATTCATAGGGTGTAAGTGGGTCTTCAAGAGGAAGAGAGGTGCAGACGGAAAGGTGAAAACCTATAAAGCCCATTTGGTTGCCAAGGGATATTGTCAACGTTATGGTATAGACTATGACGAGATGTTTTCTCCTGTGGCAATGCTCAAATCCATTCGGATTATGCTTGCGATAGCTGTCCATCTGGACTATAAAATCTGACAGATGGATGTGAAGATATCTTTCCTAAATGGAGAGCTGAATGAAGAGGTATATATGATACAACCTGAAGGATTCACATCCACAGATGAGTCTAAGGTGTGCAGGCTACAGAGGTCCATTTATGGACTTAAGCAGGCATCACGAAGTTGGAACATACATTTTGATAAGTCGATCAAGACGTATGGCTTCGTTAAGAATGGAGAAGAGCCATGCATTTATAAGTGGGCTAATGGTCCAGTAGTAGTATTTCTTGATTGTATGTGGATGACATTCTCTTAATCGGGAATGATGTCCCTGCATTATAGGGAATAAAGATTTGGCTGTCGTCATAGTTCTCTATGAAGGATCTGGGAGAAGCTTCCTACATCCTAAGGATGAGGATCTATAGGGATAGATCTAAAAGGTTGCTTGGTTTATCTCAGTCCACGTACATTGATACTATGCTGAAGAGGTTCAGCATGGAGAATTTCAAGAAAGGCTATCTTCCGATAGGCCATGGAATTTCTCTCTCAAAGAGGGATTGTCCGACAACACCTCAAGAGAGAAAGCGTATGGGTAGGATTCCATATACTTCGACAGTGGGATCTATCATGTACGTCATGACATGTACACGACCAGATGTGGCATACTCACTAGGGGTAGTGAGTAGATACCAATCTGATCCAGGGGAGAATCACTGGAAGGTTGTTAAAACCATCTTGAAGTATTTAAGAAATACTAAGGACCAGTGGCTTGTTTATGGTGAATCAGACTTGAGACTTATAGGGTTTACAGACTCTAGTTTTCAGTCTGATCACGATGACAGCAAAAGTGTGTCGGGATTTATTTTTACCCTTAATGGTGGGGCTATCTGCTGGAAAAGTTTCAAGCAGCACACAGTGGCTGATTCAGTTTGCGAGGTGGAGTATGTCGCTGCATCAGATGCTGTCAAAGAAGCGGTGTGGCTGAGGAAATTCATCACCGAGCTCAGAGTAGCACCCTCCCTTGTTGGTCTAGTTCTGCTCTACTGTGACAGCTCTGGAACCATTGCTCAGGCGAAGGAACCAAAGGCACACCAGTGGACGAAGCATATTCTACGCCGCTACCATCTCATCTGAGAAATTATGGATCGAGATGACGTCGATCTTCAGAAGATCGATGGGAAGGAGAACCTGGCCGACCCATTCATTAAAGCCATTGCGGTGAAGGAGTTTGATGACTACAAGTCGAAGATGGGTATTAGATACCACACTGATTGGCTTTAGGCCAAGTGGGAGATTGTTGGGAATAGTGTCCCAAAGCCAATCGTCAGTCTGCTGACGGCTGTGCTCATTTTTGTATATGTACATGAATTATGAATTAATAAAAATTATTTTAGTATTTTTCATCACAAAATATTTCATCTTTTAATGAACTCCTATGTTGTGGTGAAGTCTTTAGGACTATTTAGACTCGACAAAGGAGGATTTATCGTTTAATCCTTAAATTTGTTCACGACCAAATGATACGTTGTTACCAAGGATGACAACATTTATCAAGCATAGATCGTTGTATGCCATATAGGTTGATTGTTCTCTTAACCGATGAGTGTGGAGACACTGGTATGACATACAGGTGAGATATAAGGGTACATCTGTACTGAACGTGACCGACTCCGGAGCTATTTCTGCTGTCAAGATTTGCTCCGATGGAATATGGATATAAATATCTCTCCGACCTGAGACCGCCACGGTGACTTGCAAGCAACTCACTGCACTTAGGCACCGGACTACCTGAATTTTTAATTCAGTGATGGAAGGCTGCTGGGTGTAGTCAAGTACTTGACTTATCGGTGTATGTGTCAAGATGGGATTGATCACTCCAGTTTAAGAGCTGTGTACAGTTGTGTTTCAATTTAGCAAAACCTTGGCCAGGGTAGTCCTTGTGAGGAGTCACAGGACTGTTTGAGTTGAGCACGATTCGGATGATCTGATCAAGGTTGACAGTTTAACCCTGAGTCATCCTAAACATAGGGGTCAAAAGGATGAATTATACAGTAATCATATTCATGTAGGTTCTGAGTGTTGCGATTGCGACTCTTTGACCTATCCGGACGTCGGGTACCATTGCTAGATGGTCACTTCGATTAGTACAGGAATTGGTTCCTGTGCTACCGGCTTAGGTTCGAACCTGCGGGGTCACACACATTAGAGGTTTCCATCTGATCTGATGGCTGATATAGAATCCTATATGTTTGAGATATAATGATCGAGAATCAGGATTCTCTGATCACGAGTTCCACACATTATGGGTACCGAGATCAAGAGTCCCACTGGTTGGGACTTTTCGATCAGGGTTACATATCGATGAATTCTGATGTCCGATTGCCCATCGAATTTGGACTCAGTATTTATGAGAGGTTTAATTAGTGATTTGATCACTAATTAACTCAATTTGATTGAGTAATTATTTTTGGATCAAGTCTAATTGAATTTGATTCAGTTGGGTTTGACCCGATTAGGTTGAGAGTTGACATAATCGTCGAGATAGTTTGGTCCCTGATTTGATCAAGGGTTGGGCTTAATCAATTCCTGATTTGATTAAGATTTTATTAAGCCTAATTAAGACTAATTTAGTTGGGTTTAAATTAGTCTAATTGGACCTAACTTATTTGGTTCAATTAGGTTGGTTTAAATAATTAAACCACCTTGACCCAATCTCTATGTGCCACCTCACTTCCATTGCACCCATTTGAATTCATGAGAAGGAACTTCTCATGAATTTTTTTCTCATGCCAAGCCCTCTCCACGCCCCACTTTAATGTGCCATATGAATGGATAAGGATGATTGGTTGGCCATTCAAATTCAAAATAAAGTTTGAATTTGAATGGGCAATCAATCTTTGCACCTTATCCCTTTTTTTTACGCTCCATTTATTATATGAGAAAAAGTTTCTCATGAAATCGCTCCATGCATAATTTAAGCCATGCCTCATGCCTTTAGTGGATAAGGGATGAGTTGGTGTCCATTTGAATTCAAAATTTGATTTGAATTCAAATGTGCAATTACTCATCTTTATCCTTTCTTTTGGATAAGACGTTTGACGTTGTTATAAAAGGAGGAGAAGAGTGGATCGTGTAAGTAGAAGATTTTTGGAGAAAAATTTTGGGGCGTGAGAAGTCTTGTGCATGAGAAGCAAGTCCATATCCTTCCAAGAGAAAAAGAAAGAAAAGAAAGAAAAGTGGGTGCAAGGTTTCCGGTGAGTTTCCTAGAGTTTTAGCCTAGGGTTCGGGAAGTAAGAAAGTGAGCTACGAGTGTCGTGAGCCCACAAAATCTCAGGAAGATCTTCAATATCTTCTCAAGCACGTCTGTTGATGATCTGGAGTATCCAAAGAATCGATAGACATTGATCGAAGGAGTTCGATCAGCATCGGCCGTCAAAAGGACTCTACAACGAGCTAGCACTCGTGAGGAGTCGATCAGATCGGAAGCTTCGTGTGGATGATCCACAGAGGCCAGACATGCTGTGTGGCTGCATTATGATGATCAAATTCTCCTGACGGTGATCAAATTACGGTGATCTACTACCCGCACAAAGGTATTGTGTTCTGAACACATTACAATAAAGTGTTTATTGTTCAAATTCAAATTTTAAATTTAAATGCATGCATGCTATATATCATATTTAGATCCTAGTATAGGATAAATTTATGTTAATTAATTAGATTAATTAATATTTTTCCACTGTAAAATTATGATTTTGAAAAAGTTTTAAAATTATCATTTTACCCCTGCACTGAATTTCCCCAAAACACACATTAGAGGTTCCTATCTGATCTGATAGCTGGTGAAGAGTCCCACTGGACTGGGACTCTTCGACCAAGAGTCCTAATACTCGGAGACTCTGAGTCCTACATGTCTGAGACTCTGTGATCGAGAATCAGGATTCTCTGATCATGAGTTCCACACATTTTGGGTATCGGGGTCAAGAGTCCCACTGGTTTGGGACTCTTCGATCAAGGTTTCATATCGATGGACTTTGATGCCCGATTGCCCATCGGATTTGGACTCAGTATTTATGAGAGGTTTAATTAATGATTTGATCACTAATTAACTCAATTTGATGGAGTAATTATTTTTGGATCAAGTCCAATTGAATTGGATTCAGTTGGGTTTGACCCGATTAGGTTAAGAGTTGACCTAATCGCCAAGGTGGTTTGGTTCCTAATCTGATCAAGGGTTGGGCTTAGTCAATTCTTAATTTGATTAAGATTTTATTGAGCTTAATTAAGCTTAATTATGTTGAATTTAACTTAGTCTAATTGTGCCTAACCTATTTTGATAAAGTTGGTTCAATTAGATTGGTTTAAAATTTCAAACCACCTTTGCCTTATCTCCCTGCGCCACCTCACCCACCTGCGCCTATTTGAATTCATGAGAAATAAGTTCTCATGAGTTTTCTCCCATGCAGAAGCCTTCCCACGCTCCTCCCTTGTGCACCATTTGAGTGGATAAAGATTGATTAGTTGGCCATTCAAATTCAAATGATGTTTGAATTTGAATGAGCAACTAATCCTATGCGCCACCTTATCCACTTGTGCGCCACTTGCTCTACACGAGAAAAAGTTTCTCGTGTAAACTCTCTATGCACAAAAAACCGACACCCCTTCTCTTCTCATGCCTTGAGTGGATAAGGATAGGTTGGTTGGCATTTGAATTCAAATTTGATTTGAATTCAAGTGAGCAACCACCTAGCTTTTTCCTCTCACGCGGTGAAAACACTGTAAAGATACGGACTTGCACCATTTTAAAAAGAAAGAGAAGGTGGGGCATGTGTAGATCTGATCTGAGAGAAAAAGGATGGTGTGAGAAAGGCCTTCTACGTGAGAAAAGAAAAGAAAAGGGTGCAGGGTCTTTTGTGAGTACCCTAGGATTTCTGCCTAGGGTTCGGGAAGTGAGAAGGTGAGCTACGAGTGTCATGAGCCCGCCAAACTTCAGAGAGAGCTTCATCAATCTCTCAAGTTTCTTTGCTGATGATCTATAGAGTTCGAAGAGTCAGCAGACACCGATCGAAGGAGTTCGATCAGCATCGGCCATCGAAAGAGTTCTGCAACGAACTAGCATTCGTGAGGAGCCGATCAGACCGAAAGCTTTGTGTAGATGATCTGTGGAAGCTAGACATATTGTGTGGCTGCATTGCAATGATCAGACCTTTTCGATGGTGATTAAATTACAGCAATCGACTACCTGTACGAAGGTAATGTGTTCTGAACACATAACAGTAAAATATTTACTATAGAATTCAAAATTTCAAATTTAAATGTATGCTATATATATCATATTTAGATCCTTATGTAGGATTAATATATGTTAATTAATTAGATTAATTAATAATTTTTACTGTAAAATTATAATTTTGAAAAAGTTTTAAAATTATCATTTTACCCCTGCACTAAAATTCACTTCAAATGGTATCAGAGCAAGTTCTAAAATACGATATACATTTGCATGCGTAGATTAAGTAGTAATCTAAAAGTTTAAATTTAAAATTTAAAATTTATTTTAAATTTTAAATTTAAAATTCAAAATTTAAAATTCAAAATTTAAAATTCAAAAATTTAAAATTTGAAATTTGAAATTTATTTGAAATTTAAAATTTAAATTTTAAATTTTAAATTTTGAAATTGGTATATTTAGATATACTTGATCCAAGTAGCAAGTAGTCTAATTGGGTTGGTTGCCATGGTCGTCCAGTCATAGGAGAAAAGTAGGGTTTAAAGGCCCTCTCCTCTGATTTGATGGGGTTCTCCTATGGTGGTAGGGGTGCCGAGCGATTATATCGCATGCAGACAAAGCAGCGAAAGGATTATTTTCTATTATGTAATTAGCAATAGGATTGTTGTTTATGAAATATGCTGATCAGTTTGTGAAATGAGTCAACACATTTGGTGAACAAAAAATAAAATCTTTCAAATTTGAAAATTATTTTCGAAATGCCAAACCCTGATCCATCAGTCCAAATACTTAATTAAAAGAATTAAGTGTTGTCTAGTTGATCTAGAATTGTGAATTAAGACCTAAGACAATTGCATAAACTTATGGGTCAATGGGTTAGATGGATTAGATCCATAATTGGGTTAGACCTAAGATTAGCTTAAAGAAATGGACTAAATTAGAGTAATTGATCAAATCTAATCAAAAGTTGAATTAGATTAGGTCGAAGACACTCTAGACTCAACTCCAATAGTTGTAGTTGAATGGGTCCATATCTTTAACTAGACCAAGATGGACTTAATTCATGGCTATGCAGTGGAACCCTATTTACTAAGTTGATCAAATTAAAACTAATGAATCGGTTGGTGTCTAAGGTAAGTTCGGCAGTCTGACTAGTGATTTTTAATTGGGAGCTACTCGCATTGATTCGATCTCTAACGAGTTAATGGCATATCCCTTCCACTGATCTCACTTACCTGGCCAACCTGGTGAGTTAGGTTTTGATTAGATCCTTGGTGATTAGGGCTCACCCATTTTCATTAGGTAAATCAGTGTGACTGATTTAGGTGCTCCTAATGCCAGCTTTAATTAAATCCTTTTTAATCTGACTTGGTGAAGTCAGTGAGAGGATTGAAATTAGCTGGTTAATTTCTTCTCTTCTATCCTTTAATAAAATTCTCAAAAATTATTAGATCCCTAAAAATAATTAAGATATAGTGATAACTAAGTCATAGCCTCCCATTAAGTGAGTGATAATGAGTCCATTAGTTTAATAATCACTGGAGGCCCAAAGGCCTGGTGCTTATTGACTAATGGAATTATCATTCATAATATGATTATTTGGTTGAGTCTTTCTGATGGTGGTCAGGTTGGCCGGCCAAAGTCGGGCCTGATCATTTATTGATCAGATTCATCAAATCAAGTCATGTTAATGGTTGGACCTAACCAGATCTTTTCAGTGGAGGCCAAAGCCTACTGATTAGGTTCTAGGGCAAAAATCAATTACTAGAAGTTGTTTAGAGAAACAACTGGTTATGAACCTACCCATAGATGCACATGGATTGATCAGCCAAAGTTGGGCTCATGTGTAGTCTGTGTGGATTCTAGTACCCACTAAGGAATTAAAGTAATTCTTCGAATTGGAGGTTGAAGCTATTAGTTCGTAAAAATACTGAGAGAAACATTAGACTAAAATCCAAGTCTTTAGTATTAATAATTTATGTATTAATAAAGGTCTGATTTTTTTTTATGCAACTATGGCCACTATCCTGTCGCTCCAGTCATTATTAGATAATGACAAGCTCATGGGACCTAATTTCGATAGTTGGTATCGAAAATTAAAAATCATCCTTGAACATGAACGGATCCTTTATATAGTAATGGATCCAACACCTGAGGAGCCAGCCCCGAATGCTAGAGGGACGATCCGAGATACTTATCAGAAGTGGCTCAACGACCGCACCACCATTCGGTGCATAATGCTAGCGGCAATAAATGATGAGTTCAGCCGCAGGTTCGAGAACGCCCAACCATAGGAGATGCTTCAAATGTTGAACGACTCCTTTGGCATGCCTGACGATGTTGAAAGGCACAAAACTAGTTGTGCCATTTTCAATGCTCGGATGATGGATGGGGCCTCAGTCACTGATCATGTACTGTACATGATCGAAATGATTGAGTGCCTAAGCAAACTGGACTTTTCCTTGCACGAGCAGCTCGATAAGGATGCGATTCTTAATTCTTTGCCTAAGTCCTTCCTCCCCTTCCTTACTCATTTTTGGTTGACAAAATCTGCAATGAACTACCACGGCTTATTGGGGTTGCTGCAGAACTTTGAGAAGGACCACCAGCTCCATAAGGAGTCGATGAATATTGTAAGAGGGTCTTCTTCTGGTCATCGATCCTTTAAGAAAGGGAAGAAGTACAAGAAGAAGAAGAATAAGAAGGTGCAGCCGCATGCAGGGACGTCTGCACAGAGTCAGACCAAGAAGCACCAGCTTAACCAGAGCCAGGCGGAGTGCTTCTTTTGCAAGAAGCAGGGGCACTGGAAGAGGAACTATCCTCTATACATTGCCTCCCTGGACCCGAACAAGCTGAAGAAGAAGCAAGGGTCTGCAGGTCAGTAGGAGATTTGATGAAGGTGAGAGGTTCCTAAACATTGGAGATGGAAGCAAAGTTTCAGTTCTAGCTTTAGGAATCATGAACCTTGTAATCAACTCTCGTAATGTAATTATAAGTGGATGTCACTATTGTCCAAGTTTTTTTTATTAAATATTTTTTCTGTAGGCCTTTTGGCCATGTACAGTTATGAATTTTTAATAAAAAAAAATATTTACAATATCATTTTGAATGATGTTACAATATTTGTTGGACAACTAAATAATAGAATTTACTTACTATCACAGTCTGTTAATATGGTTCAAACCTCCAGTAAACATCCTAGAATGCATTATATGTCAAAAGTCTACCTTTGGCACTGTAGGCTAGGTCATATCAATAAGAATAGGATAAACAGGTTGGCTCAAGAAGAAATTCTTGAAGTTGGTGATTGTGAATCACTTCCAATCTGTGAGTCCTGTCTTCTTGGGAAGATGACCAAATCACCTTTTACAGAAAAAAGTGAGCGAGCCAGTGAACTCTTGGGTCTGATACATTCTGATGTATGTGGACCCATGAGCTCAATTGCAAGAGGTGGATATTTCTACTTCATAACCTTCACAGACGACCTATCGAGGTATGAGTATGTCTACTTAATGAAGCATAAGTCGGAGTCGTTTGAAATGTTTAAACTATTCCGAAATGAGGTAGAAAAATAAATTGAGAAGTGTATTAAAACTCTTTGATCTGATCGAGGAGGTGAATACCTTTCCAATGAGTTTCTGACATATCTTGGAGAGAATGGGATTCTCTCTCAGTGGACTCCTCTTAAAACACCACAGCATAATGGTGTGTTTGAAAGGAGAAATCGGACATTGTTGGACATGGTTCAATCCATGATGGGGTTTGCTGGTCTGTCGATCTTCCTCTGGGGATATGCGCTCGAATCGGCTTGTTACCTTCTAAATAGGGTTCTGAGTAAGTCTGTAACCAAAATGCCATATGAAATATGGATAGGACATAAGCCAGTACTCTTGCACCTTAGGGTTTGGGGGTATCCGGCTTATGTTAAACATTTAATTACGGACAAGCTTGGACCTAGGTTTGACAAGTGTTATTTCATAGGATATCCAAAAGAGACCAAAGGGTATTATTTCTACCTAGCTGATGAGCAAAAGGTGTTTGTCAGCCTTAAGGCAATCTTTTTGGAAAAGAAGTTTCTTGGTGAAGGGACTGTTGCTTCTAAGGTCGAACTTGAGGAAGTTCGGCAGGTGGAGAAACTGACACAAGTTGCTGAACCTGAATCTGATTTGGTTAGATCAGATCTGGAGCCCATTGTTCCTACACCCTTAAGGCAGTCTGGTAGAGTATCACGTCAACCAGATAGATACTATAGTTTCTTGGTCCGGAACGGCGATGCTGTCGAACTTGATGAAAATGATGAGGATCTGATCACCTACATGGATGCAATGCAGAGACCTGACTCTGAGAAATGGCTAGAAGCCATGAAATCTGAAATGGAGTCCATGAAGGTCAACGATGTGTGGATATTGGTTGACCCATCTGAAGGAGTAAAACCCATAGGGTGTAAGTGGGTCTTCAAGAGGAAGAGGGGCGCAGACGGAAAGGTGGAGACCTATAAAGCCCATCTGTTTGCCAAGGGATATCATCAATGTTATGGTATAGACTATGACGAGACATTTTCTCCTATGGCAATGCTCAAATCCATTCAGATTATGCTTGCGATAGCTGCCCATCTGGACTATGAAATCTGGCAGATGGATGTGAAGATAGTTTTCCTAAATGGAGAGCTGGACGAAGAGATGTATATGATACAACCTGAAGGGTTCACATCCACAGATGAGTCTAAGGTGTGTAGGCTACAGAGGTCCATTTATGGACTTAAGCAGGCATCCCAGAGTTGGAACATACATTTTGATAGGACGATCAAGATGTATGGCTTCATTAAGAATGGAGAAGAGCCCTGCATTTATAAGTGGGCTAATTGTCCAGTAGTGGTATTTCTTGTATTGTATGTGGATGACATTCTGTTAATCAGAAATGATGTCCCTGCATTATAGGGAATAAAGATTTGACTATCGTCACAGTTCTCCATAAAAGATCTGGGAGAAGCTTCCTACATCCTAGGGATGAGGATCTATAGGGATAGATCTAAAAGGTTGATTGGCTTATCCCAGTCCACGTACATTGATACTATGCTGAAGAGGTTCAGCATGGAGAATTTCAAGAAAGGCTATCTACCGATAGGCCATGGAATTTCTCTCTCGAAGAGGGATTGTCCAACAACACCTCAAGAGAGAGAGCGTATGGGTAGAATTCCATATGCTTTGACAGTGGGATCTATCATGTATGTCATGACATGTACACAACCAGATGTGGCATACTCACTAGGGGTAGTGAGTAGATACCAATCTGATCCAGGGGAGAATCACTGGAAGGTTGTTAAAATCATCCTGAAGTATTTAAGAAATACTAAGGACCAGTGGCTTGTTTATGGTGAATCGGACTTGAGACTTATAGGGTTTACAGACTCTAGTTTTCAGTCTGATCACGATGATAGCAAGAGTGTGTCGGGATTTATTTTTACCCTTAATGGTGGGACTATCTACTGGAAGAGTTCTAAGCAGCACACTGTGGCTGATTCAATTTGCGAGACAGAGTTTGTCGCTGCATCAGATGTCGCCAAAGAAGTGGTGTGGCTAAGAAAATTCCTCGCCAAGCTCAAAGTAGCACCCTCCCTTGTTAGTCCAGTTCTGCTCTACTGTGACAGCTCTGGAGCCATTGTTCAGGCGAAGGAACCGAAGGCACACCAGCGGACGAAACATATTCTGCGCCGCTACCATCTTATCCGAGAAATCATGGATAGAGGTGACGTCAACCTTCAGAAGATCGATGGAAAGGAGAACCTAGCCGACCCATTCATTAAAGCCATTGCGGTGAAGGAGTTCGACGACTTCAAGTCGAAGATGGGTATTAGATACTGCACCGATAGGCTTTAGGCCAAGTGGGAGATTATTGGGAATAGTATCCCAAAGTCAATCGTCAGCCTGTTGACGGTTGTGCTCTTTCTTGTATTAGTATATGAATTATAAAATAATAAAAGTTATTTTAATATTTTTCATCACAAATTGTTTCATCTTCTAATGAACTCCTGTGTTGTGGTGAAGTCCTTAGGACTATTTAGACTCGACAAAGGAGGATTTGTCGTTTAGTCCTTAAACCTATTCGTGATCAAATGATACGTTGTTACTAAGGACAACAACATTTATCAAGCATAGGTCATTATGTGTCATATGGGTTGGTTGTCCTCTTAACCAAGGAGTGTGGAGACACTGATATGGCATACAGGTGAGATGTAAGGGTACATCTGCACTGAATGTGACCGACTCCGAAACTTTTTCTACTGTCAAGATTTGCTCTGATGGGATATGGGTATAACTGTCCCTCCGACCTGAGACTGCCACAGTGACTTGCCAGCAACTCACTGTACTTAGGCACTGGACTACCTGAATTTCTAATTTAGTGATGGAAGGCTGCTGGGTGTAGTCAAGTACTTGACTTGTCGGTGCATGTGTCAAGATGGGATCGACCACTCCTGTTCAGGAGTTGTGTACAGTCGTATTTTAATTTAGCAAAATCTTAGCCAGGATAGTCCTAGTGAGGAGTCATAGGACTGTTTGAGTTGAGCATGATTCGGATGATCTGATCAGGGTTGACAGTTTAACCCTGAGTCGTCCTATACACAGGGGTCAAAAGGGATGAATTATACAGTAACCATATTCATGTTGGTTCTTAATATTGCGATTGCGACTATTCGACCTATCCGAATGTCGGGTACCATTGCTAGATAGTCACTTCGATTAGTACAGAAATTGGTTCCTGTGCTACCAGCTTAGGTTCGAACCTGCGGGGTCACACACATTAGAGGTTCCTATCTGATCTGATGGCTGCTGAAGAGTCCCACTGGACTGGGACTCTTCGATCAAGAGTCCTAATGCTCGAGGACCTTGAGTCCTATGTATCTGAGACTCTATGATCAAGAATCAAGATTCTCTGATTACGAGTTCCACACATTTTGGGTACCGGGGTCAAGAGTCCCACTGGTTTGGGACTCTTCGATCAAGGTTTCATATCGATGGACTGTGATGCCCGATTGCCCATCAGATTTGGACTCAGTATTTATGAGAGGTTTAATTAGTGATTTGATCACTAATTAACTCAATTTAATTGAGTAATTATTTTTGGATCAAGTCCAATTGAATTGGATTCAGTTGGGTTTGACCCGATTAGGTTAAGAGTTAACCTAATCGCTAAGGTGGTTTGGTCCCTGATCTGATCAAGGGTTGGGCTTAGTCAATTTTTGATTTGATTAGGATTTTATTGAGCCTAATTAAGCCTAATTGTGTTGGGTTTAGCTTAGTTTAATTATGCCTAACCTATTTTGATAAAGTTGGTTCAATTAGATTGGTTTAAAATTTCAAACCACCTTTTACTTATCTCCCTGCGCCACCTCACCCACCTACACCTATTTGAATTCATGAGAAACAAGTTCTCGTGAATTTTTTCCCACACAGAAGCCTTCCCACGCTCCTCCCTTGTGCACCATTTGAGTGGGTAAAGATTGATTAGTTGGCCATTCAAATTCAAATGATGTTTGAATTTGAATGAGCAACTAATCCCATGCGCCACCTTATCCACTTGTGCGCCACTTGCTCTACACGAGAAAAAGTTTCTCGTGTAAACTCTCCACGCACAAAGAACCCACGCCCCTTCTCTTCTCATGCCTTGAGTGGATAAGGATAGGTTGGTTGGCATTTGAATTCAAATTCGATTTGAATTCAAGTGAGCAACCACCTAGCTTTATCCTCTCACATGGTGAAAATGCTGTAAAGATGTGGACTTGCACCATTTTAAAAAGAAAGAAAAGGTGGGGCATGCGTAGATCTGATCTGAGAGAAAAAGGGTGGCATGAGAAAGGCCTTCTGCATGAGAAAAGAAAAGAAAAGGGCGCAGGGTCTTTTGTGAGTACCCTAAGGTTTCTGCCTAGGGTTCGGAAAGTGAGAAGGTGAGCTACGAGTGTCGTGAGCCCACCAAACTTCAGGGAGAGCTTCATCAATCTCTCAATTTCCTTTGCTGATGATCCAGAGTATCCGAGGAGTTGACAGACACCAATTGAAGAAGTTCGATCAGCATCGACCATCGAAAGGGTTCTGCAACGAACTAGCATTCAGGAGGAGCCGATCAGATCAGAAGCTTCGTGTGGATGATCTGTGGAGGCCAGACATATTATGTGATTTTATTATGATGATCAGACCTTTTCGATGGTGATCAGACTGCAGCAATCGACTACCTGCACGAAGGTAATATATTTTGAACACATAACAGTAAAACATTTATTATAGAATTCGAAATTTTAAATTTAAATATATGCTATATATATCATATTTAGATCTTTGTGTAGAGTTAATACATGTTAATTAATTAAATTAATTAATAATTTTTACTGTAAAATTATAATTTTGAAAAAGTTTTAAAATTATCGTTTTACCCATGTACTGAAATTCACTTCACTGGCATGGCAGGTGGGTCCTGGTCCAAGACATGAGTCAATTTTTTGAAACCCAAAATAATTCTATAGTTTCTCAATCAGTCTTTGAAATTGGGTCCAGTCAATCTGTGGGTGTCTAGTATTTTGGTCAGGAGGTTTGAGGCAGACATGTTTCCTATAGAGAGTCAAAAGTTTCTAGTTAGATTTTATAATCAGACTTAACCAATTTATTTAGAAGTTTCATTTTTAAAACAAATTAGGCACTCACTATTTTTTTAGATCCCTACACTTCCTTGATAGAGATGTGAAAATTTTCATGATCAGTGATTTTTAGTGGGTGGTGCGGTCTCACCGACTGGCTCACCACCTCACCTAACAGTTATTGGTGATGGGTCAACCGATGAGTGGACAACTCTTGTCCAATGATTTTCTAATCATGGTACACCCAAAACTTGGTCTCTAATTCATGAAGCTCACCGTGTCTGGGATATTGCTCCAATTTTTAGTTAAGTCAGACCCACCATTTGCACGAACTAGATTCCTGATTGGGTTTCTCACCATATCCAAAATATTGAGCCCAACCCATCCTCTAATTCGTAGCATCCAATGCCTAATGGACATGGTTGCATCTTTCCGATGCAACTGAGCCACTGTAACCAGCCGAAAATAATCAACCCCAGGAAGGGCCCGCACATCCACAATGGTGGAAGACCTAGACTTAATATTTTTTTAAGAAGATTTTATTTAGGTCTCATTAAACTTGACTTAACATAGTCATAACAATTATGACTAACCTAGTGGCATGGGTCAGCTCGAATTGTTAGCCACCTCAAATCAGAACTGAGTCGACACATATAGCCAAGTAACTGAGATCGGTGGGAGGGATATGCCATTAACTCGACAAGAACGCATTCGAGTCGAGTAGCTCCCAATTAAAAACCAGTCGGTCATATCTACCCAACTTACCTTAGACACCAAATTGTCGAACCAGAACTAATTGGGTTAGCCTACAATCTAGGCTCTAACCACAGAGCCAAATTAGGTCTTAACTTGATCGAGTCACATCTAAATATGATTCGACCTTGACCCAGACTTAATCCTATTAGGCTGGTCAATTATTAGCTTTCATGATCCCACCTAACCAACTCTTGATTCGGTTTGATCAATCGCTAGACCTAATTGAGCTACCCAAGTCCGAACCCAATTTTATGAAAATATCTTAGATCTGAAATTCTTAATTTTAGACCTAACTTAATTTCATAAGCTTAATTCATTAATTAAGTTTGGGTTCATAAACAAAGCATGTAAAATAAATCCTAAGGTTTCAAGATCTAGGGTTTTGCAGAAAAGTAAGTTTTGATTTCTGATTAAGGATGAATGCACGGCACCCCTACACGTCATATGAACACCCCATTGAATGGAAAGAGAGGGTCTTAAAATTCTACTTCGTTCTTATGATCGGACGGCCATGAGGAACACCTTAATCAGAAATATAAATTTAACTACAAAACTAGTTAGATCTAAATTAACATATCACATATACAATTTAAGATCTAACTAATACATGCTTTGCATACATCTCATGTATCAAAAATCAATCTAATTAACATGCTTTCAGATCTGATACATCACATGTAATATCTAAAAAATAAGATTTAAATTGAACTATTCAAAATAAAATCTATTCTAGACAAGTTACTAGAATAATTCTACAACTAGTCTAGGCATGCAGCAGATTAATTTTATGAAAAAACTAAAATTTTATTTTTTACTTTTTGATCTGATTATAACACTTATAACATCAAAAAAATATAGAATAAATTAGATTTAATTTATATTTTAATCTCATTAAAACATAAGACTTAAGACTATTCATGGATTTAACTAATCCTAGTCTAATCATGCATCTCATGCATGTTAGATCTTCTTAGATTTAATTTTAAATATTTTAATTTTAGATCTTATCATATCTAATATGATATCTAAAATTTTTTAAATATAAAATAAATAAATATAAAAAATTAGATCTAAATTAGATCTGAAATAGAGCCAAAAACCTGGCTCTGATACCAGTTGAAGGAGGAAAACCGCTTTTCCTCGTAGGATCTTTCAGATTTTATCAAATCTAGGGTGGAATAATTTTAAAAAAATTTATCCTATATATATTTTAGATTTAAATCTCTAGATCTAATCTTCATATCTAATATTAAATTTAAAATAAATCTAAAAGGGATGAGGAAACAAGTAATACCTCAAGGGTAATCTGATTACCTATAGATGATCTCTGCACAGCCCGAGGTTCTGATGTAGCCATGCAAGTGCCTGGCCTCTACCGATATCTACTTAGGTAGGATATAGAACATCTTCTCCTCATGAATCTATGCTCCAAAAATTAGATCTAAATCTGATTAGAAAGATCTTCAAAAGTCTTCCTGAAGTTGGAGCAGCAGCCTATCGAAGAAGTCCTGCAGCCTTCTGTTCCAGGCATCACCACGCCTTGGATCTTTGCCAAATGGATGTCCAACTCTTTGGACATGAAGAGAGGAAGAGGGAGAGCAGGGAGGATGTAGAGAAGAGGAGAGGGGGCAGCAGCTATTGGGTTTTGTGCATAAAACAACTTCTGCCTTGAAACCCTAGGCGCAGCAGGGTTTATATAGACCCTGTATGCTGCGCAGTGCCACATCATTCAACCAATCAAAAAATTCTAATAAATTCTGAAAAAATTATGATTAGTGGAGTGATGTCATCTAATCATATCAGATAATAACCCCACCTTATCTCCAAAAGATGGCACCAACACTGGATAAGCATAAATAGAGGTGGCACCCAAGAGTTTAAATTGATCAAGACTCTCCAATCCTTATCCACTTGGGCTACCCACTTTAATCCAATTGGGCTCACACCATAATCTGATTATGGTGTCTAATTTGATGTGGCTTGGCTTGTGGACACTCCACAAAAATTCTCCAATGAGCCCTCCTCAGTTTAAGACCTATATGTCAACTTTTGACAGATGTCCTAAAATGAAATTGGCAGGTGCTAGGAATTAGCAGGTGTTGTCTTAAATTCATCTCATGAATTAAGACAAACCTTTTCTGAGCTAGACAAGCTTCATTTAGACTGAGAAAAACTTTTCTAAGGTTCTCTAGATGAGTCAAATCATATTTGGCTCAGTAGAGACAGAAAAGATTACACGAGGAGAAAGTTAGGCTCAATCGTGTGCTAGCACGATTTCCTTGAACCTAATTGGATCTTATCCAAATCAATTGGATTAGCCTAATTGATGATATCTAGATCCTAACCCTTATTTGTGTGACCCAGTTAGGTTCAATTCTATATGGTAATAAGATATGTCGTGATCTCATCATCGACATCATCGAAACTCCTTTCGATGGACCAGAGCTCTTCTGATTCAGACAATTAGAATGATCGATCATCAATATCATTTTAATTGCTCCGAAAATCTATCAGTGACACCTAGCAATATGTGGTGGAAATCCATCAAAACTGAAGATGAACCTCTCGATGCAGCTACCTGTGTGATTGAGTTCCTCTATCATGAGTCCCAACTGAATTAGGGTTAAGGTGAACTCGTCAAACCCAACATCAGTCATATGAGTTAATCGATCGATCCGAGTCTGATGTGAAACCTTAATGAAAAACTTTTTTTTATTATTTCACTCTACCATGGCCATGGGCTTGAGGACTCGATCTTTCAATTATCATAGGACTACTCTTCTCATCTATCGAGGTTGATAGATCCCATCTTGGTGCGACCTAGTTCCTACAATGAATATGCTACAGCCAACATACACCTCAGGATTTTGAATGGCTAGGAGATCGAGTTATGGTGTAGTCAAACTATAACACACTCAAGGTGAACTGTCGATGCACCTCAGGTCAAAGAACTAGACATACAACTACAGCATCAAGCTAGTCATTGACAAGAAGGTAGACTTTCTTATGACTACTCGAAGTGATCACGCTCAGTACTCTTATTCTCAATGAATATCTGTACTCTCGCTCTAGTATCTCCACATCGTAGACTTAAGACACATCTATCCTAAGGAAGCGATCGTATACCAACCTTCCGGATCGATCACCATCCTCGGATGATCCTATGGTCAGGAGCTGTTTATGAGTTAGTTATATAAATTCATGTCTTAAATTTTTAACTCTTAAAAATATGAATTTATATTTCTACTAACTCAAAGGATGTATCATAGACATAATGTACACAATATGATAGAAGAATAACCCTTTTATTCATTTATAGTCAAAATTATAAATTTGCCCTTAGATCTGTATAGGAATGTGTCAGCCGATCTAGCATCTAGGGCACACATCTAACATGTGGCTCACAACATCATTCTCAAGTCTGGATCAGTAAAGTTAGAATGTCTAACTTGTAAGATAATAGATCTGATCTATTATATTTTACATATATTAGATGTAATATAGAAACATGTTGATATGATCAACATGAAGTTCTTGCTCTTTATATTTTAATTTTTGATTTAATACCATGTAATAATCATGTAATAGGATCTTAGATCTAAGAATTTTTTAATTTTATAAGATAAATTTTGATTTATTTTAGTCTTTCGCTGCCTGATCTTAAAAAAGTTTCAAGATCTAACCCTGAAACCCTATGTCTGGTTTCTTCAATTGGTATCAGAGCCTAGGTTGTTTATTACATGATTATATATACATGCTTAGATTACTTCTTAGATTAGATCTAATTTATAATCTGATTATTAAATCTAAAATTAAAATTTTTAGATCAATCACGAACTGTTGGTTGTCCTACTGTAAGGTTTACCCCTTACAGTGCAAAGGTTGTCCTAGTTCGTGTAGATCTATCTTTAATCATAAATTTGTTAGATATGATCTAGATTAAATACATGATTTATTAGAATTAAAAAATATTTAAATCTAAAATAAAATCTTTTTATTAATAATTCTCACACAAAGAACCATCATATTTTTGTCTGAAAAATTTGCATAGTTTAAAGTTGAAATTATTTCAATTACATGAACCTATTTAGATTAGATTTAAAGTAGTTTCATACTTATTTCACTTGCATTTTGATTATGAATCAAACATGCAACTTGGTTGGTAAGAACCATGTTGTAAAAATATTTTACAAATATGAAAATTATTTTTGAAAAGTCGAACCCCAACCCTCAGCCCAAAACTTAATTGAGAATTAAGAAGTTATTTGATTAGGTTTTAGGATTGTGAATTGAAGAACCTAAGACACAAACCATAATACATTGGGTTAATGGGTTAGTGGGAATTAGGTCCATTAATTAGGTTAGACCTAAGGTTTGGTTAAAAATGGACTTAATTAGAGAATTGACTAAATCTAATCAATTGTTGTCTTAGATTAGGTCAAAGATTTTCTAGATCAATTACAATAGTTGTAGTTGGTCAAGTTCATATCTTTAACGAGAACCAAATGGACTTGATTCTTGGCTAAGTGGTCTAGCACAAACTATTAGATTGATCTAATTAAAACTAATTAAACCAGTTGGTGTCTAAGGTAAACCAGACTGATGGTTTTTAATTGGCAGCCCATTTATCTGGCCATTTCTGATAGTGTCTAAGGCAAGCTTTGGCAGATCCTCCCACCGATCGAACTTGCCTGACCTCTTGATGAAATTATATTTTGATCGGATTACTTGACTATTCGAGCTGACCCATGTTAGCTAGGTAAATCAGTGTGACTGATTTAGGTGCTCCTAGACCAGTCCTTTTAATGATCTCCCTTAAGCAGACTTGGTGAAGCCAGTGGGAGGATCATGATAAGCTGGTTCATCTGACCTCATCCTCTAAATTAATTAAATCTTCTAAAATTATTAGATTTTTAAAATGAAATAGTTATGGTGATAACTAGATCATAGCCTCCCATTAAGTGGATGATAATGGGTCCATCAGTTGGATAATCATTGGAGGCCCAAAGGCCTGATGCTTATCGGCTGATGGAATTGTCTTTCATAATATGATTTTTTGATTGCATCTTTCTAAATGATGGTTAAGTTAGCCAACCAAAGTTGGGCCTAATCATTCATTGGCTAGATGGGCCAAGTATGGTCATGTTAATGGTTGGACCTAACCAGACCTTTTCAGTGGAGGCCAAAGCCTACTGATTAGGGACTAGGGCAAAAATAAAATTACCAAAAATTATTTAAAGAAACAATTGGTTATGAACCTATCCTTAGATGTACATGGGTTGGCCAACCAAAGTTGGGCTTGTGTGCAGTCTAAGTGGATTCTAGCACCCACTAAGAAATTAGGATAATTTCTCGAATTGGAGGTAGAGGCTACCAATTTGAATAAAATAGTGGGAGAAATCTTTTAATTAAAGTCCAAATCTTTAGGTTTAATGAATCAATTACTAATTAGGTTATGATTTTTCTTTATGCAGATATGGCCACTTCCCTATCACTCCGATCATTGTTGGACAATGATAAGTTAGTGGGATCCAACTTTGATAGCTGGTATTGAAAGTGAAAGATAGTCTTGGAGTATGAACGGATCCTGTATGTGATAATAGATCCTGCACTTGAGGAGCCAGCTATCAATGTAGTGAAACAGTCAGAGACACTTACCAGAAGTGGCTCAGTGATCGAACCACGATGCGCTGCATTATGTTGCTGCCATGAGCAACGAGTTCAGTCACATATTTGAGATGACTCAGCCAAGGACATGCTTCAAGTGTTGGAGGATGCCTTTGGCACACCCGATGACGTGGAGAGGCACAAGACTAGTTGTGCCATCTTCAATGCCAAAATATGGGATGGTGCTTCTTTCACTGATCATGTATTGTACATGATCGAACTAATGGAGCGTTTGAGCAAACTCGGCTTTCCTTGCATGAGTAGCTTGGAAAGATGCAATATGGAACTCGCTGCCCAAGTCTTATCTCCCATTCCTCACTCATTATAGAAAGACAAAGCCTGAAGTACACTACCATGGGTTACTGGGGTTGCTTTAGAACTTTGAGAAGGATCACCAACTCCACAAGGAGTCGGTGAATTTAGTGAGAGGTTCGTCTTCTGGTTCTCAACCCTTTGAGAAAGGGAAGAAGAACAAGAAGAAGAAAGTGAAGAAGGTGCAAGTTCAGACTGGAATATTAGTGCAGGGCCAGACCAGAAAGATCAAGCCCGATAAGAGTCAAGCTGAATGCTTCTTTTGCAAGAAGCGGGGGCACTGGAAGAGGAATTATCCTCAGTACATTGCCTCCCTGGACCCGAACAGGCAGAGAAAGAAGCAAGCTGTTGCTGGACAAGGTATTTATATGATAACTCCTTACAATTTTTCTATTTATGATATAACTGACTGGGTATTGAATACCGATAGCCCTTACCATATTTGCAATTCGTTGCAAGGGTTGCAGGTCGGTAGGAGATTCAAGCAAGGCAAGAGGTTCCTGAACATTGGAGATGGAAGACCAGTTTCAGTTCTAGCATTAGGAATCTTGAAACTTGTATTTGAGTCCCATACCGTTGTTCTTAATGATTGTCATTTCTGTCTCAATTTTTTTTAAAATATTATTTCTGTAGGTCTTCTGGCCAAAAATGATTATGAAATCTCAATAAAAAAATAAGTTTGTAATATCATTATGAATGGTGTTACTATTTTTTATGGATATTAGAATAATGGTGTGCATATGTTATCATAACCTGTTAACGTAGTCTATTCTACTGGCAAGCACCCTAGATTAGATAGTGTATCAGATATCTACTTATGGCACTGTAGGTTAGGTCATATAAACAAGAATAGGATAAACAGGTTGACTCAGAAGAGAATCCTCAAAGTTAGTGATTGTGAATCACTTCCAACCTGTGAGTCCTGTCTTCTTGGTAAAATGATCAAGTCATCTTTTACTGAAAAAGGTGAGAGAGCTACTGAGCTCTTGGGCCTAATACATACTGATGTATGCGGGCCCATGAGCACAAGTGCTAGAGGTAGATATTTCTACTTCATCACTTTCACGGATGATCTATCCAGATATGGATATGTCTATCTGATGAAACATAAGTCGGATTCATTTGAAATGTTCAAACAATTCTAAAATAAACTAGAAAAACAAACTGAGAAGAATATTAAAACTCTTCGGTCTGATCGAGGAGGGGAATACCTTTCTGGTGAGTTTCATACATATCTAGGAGAGAATGAGATTCTCTCTCAATAAACTCCTCCAAGAACACCACAGCATAATGGTGTGTCTGAAAGGAGAAATCGGACTCTGTTAGACATGGTCCGATCCATGATGGGTTGTGCCAGCTTGTTGATATTCTTTTGGGGATATGCACTCGAATCAGCCTGTTAACTGTTAAATAGAGTTCCAAGTAAGTCTATAATTAAGACTCCATATGAGATATGGACAGGGCGTAAGCCAGCACTTTCACATCTTAGAGTGTGGGGGTGCCTGACCTATGTCAAACGATTAGTTACAGATAAACTTAGACCTAGGTCTGACAAATGCACATTCATAGGGTATCCCAAAGAAACCAAAGGATATTTTTTCTACTATGTTGATGAACAAAAGATGTTCGTCAGTCTTAAGGTAACTTTTTTAGAAAAAGAGTTCCTTGATGAAAGAACCATTGCCTCTAAGGTTGAACTTGATGAAGTTCAAAAGGTAGAAGGACCAACACCAATAGTTGAACCTGAGTCGAATTTGATTAGATCAGATCCGAAGCCTAATGTACCTGCACCATTAAGGCGATCCGATAGAGTACTGCATCAGTCGGATAGATATACGGTTTCTTGATCCGGGATGGTGATCCCATCGAACTCAATGAGAACGATGAGAATTCGATCACCTATATGGATGCAATGCAGAGACTTGATTTTGAGAAATGGCTTGAAACCATGCAATCCAAAATGGAGTCCATGAAGGTCAACGATGTATGGACATTGGTTGATCTACCTAAAGGGTTTAAACTCATTGGGTGTAAATGGATCTTCAAAAAGAAGAGGGGTGCAGACGGAAAGATGAAGACCTATAAAGCCCGTCTGGTTGCCAAGGGGTATCGTCAACGTTATGGTATTGACTATGACCAGACCTTCTCCCCTGTGACAATGCTCAAATCCATTCGGATAATGCTTGCAATAGCTGCCCATCTGAATTATGAGATCTGACAGATGGATGTAAAGATAGCTTTTCTGAATGGAAAGCTGATCGAAGAGGAGTATATGATACAACCTGAGGGATTTACATCCACAGATGAGTCCAAAGTGTGCAAGCTTCAGAGATCCATTTATGGATTGAAGCAAGCTTCTCGGAGTTGGAACATGCATTTTGATAAGGTGATCAAAACGTATGGTTTTGTTAAGAACAGAGAAGATCCCTACATCTATAAATAGATAAATGATCTAGTTGTGATATTCCTTATCTTGTACGTGGATGACATTTTCTTAATCGGGAATGACATCTCCGCACTGCAGAAAATAAAAATTTGATTGTCATCGCAGTTCTCCATGAAGGACTTGGGTGAAGCATCCTACATCCTAGGGATGAAGATCTATAGGAATAGATCTAAAAGGATGCTTGGGTTATCCCAGTCCACGTACATAGACACTGTGCTGCAGAGGTTCAGCATGAAGAATTTCAAGAAGGGCTATCTACTGATAGGCCATGAAATTTCTCTCTCTAAGAAGGATTGTCCGACAACTCTTGAAGAGAGAAAGCGTATGAGTAGAGTCCCATATGCTTCGATCATGGGATCTATCATGTATGCCATGACATGTACAAGGCCAGATGTGGCATACTCACTAAGAGGAGTGAGTAGATACCAATCTGATCCTAGAGAAAATCACTGGAAAGTGGTTAAAGCCATCCTTAAGTATTTGAGAAATACTAAGGACCAATGGTTGGTTTATGACGAGTCAGATCTGAAACTTGTGGGATTCACAGACTCTAGCTTTCAATCTGACCATGATGATAGTAGAAGCATATCAGGTTATATCTTTACTCTGAATGATGGAGCCATCTGCTGGAAGAGTTCCAAGCAGCATACTATGGCAGACTCTGTTTGTGAGGCAGAGTTCATTGCAGCATCGGATGCCGCGAAGGAAGCTGTGGCTAAGAAAATTCATCATCGAGCTCGGAGTAGCACCCTCCCTCGATGGTTCGGTCCTGCTCTACTGCGACAGTATTGGTGCCATAGCTTAGGCAAAGGAACCCAAAGCACACCAGCGGACGAAGCACATTTTGTGCCACTTCCATCTGGTCTGGAAGATCATGGATCGAGATGACATCGACCTTCAGAAGATTGACGGAAAGAAGAACCTGGCCGACCCCTTCACTAAAGCTCTGGCGATAAAGGTGTTCGATAACTACAAGTCAAAGATGGGTATTAGATACTATGCTGAGTGGCTTTAGGACAAGTGGGAGTTGTTGGAAAATATATCCCAAAAGCCAATCGTCAACCTATTGACGGTTGAGCAACCTTGTATTGTAATTGATTTGTTAATAAATAAAATATATTTTTGATATTTTCATTACAAGTTTTCATCTTCTAATGAACTCCGTTGTTGTGATGAAGTCTTTAGGACTATTTAGGTTTGATAAAGAAAAGATTTATCGATTAGTCCTTAAAACTGTTCATGATCAAATGATGGGCTGTTAATAAGGACGACAGCTTCTATCGAGCATAGGTCGCTGTAGGCCATATAGGTTGGTTGTCCTCTTAACCAAGGAGTATAGAGATACTGGTATGGCATACAGGTGAGATATAAGGGTACATTATCATTGAACATGATCAACTCTAGAGCATTCTGCTGTCGAGAATGTCTCTGATGGGATATAGGTATAAGTGTCCCATAGACCTGAGATCGTCTCAGTGACTTGCAAGCAACTCACTATACTTTATTACAGGACTAAATAAATTTTTAATTCAGTGACGGAAGGCTTCTGGGCATAGTCAAGTACTTGCGAAGTCAGAGTGTGATCGAGATGGGATTGACCACTCCAAGAGTTGGAGAATAATGAGTTGCTATATTTCAATTTAGCAAAATCTTGGCCAGGGTAATCCATCAGATGGATTTGATATTTTAAAATATAATGTGGACAACCTGATCAGAGTTGACAGTTGAACTCTGAGGTGTCCTATGAGCATTTTGGTCAAGAAGATGAATTATATGGAAACTATATCCATATGGGTTCTAAGGATGTTGTTCTATACATTCGACTTATCCAGCCATTGGGTACCATTGCTAGATGGTCACTTTGATTGGTTCAAAAATTTATTTCTATGCTACCGACATAGGTTCGGACCTATGAGATTACACACATTAGAGTTCACGATCCGATCAGATGGTTGATCAACGATTATAAATCCTTCTAGGCTTAAACGATCAATACGATTGACATTTAACCTAGTGCAAGTGTTACAGGAGGATCGATTAGCAAGTCGATTGCTAATTGGCTTAATTCGATTAAGCCAATAGACTGAGATTAAGTCTAATTAAATATGATTTAATTATATTTAGTTTGGGCTTGATTGGATCAAGTCTAATTGATTTATTGGATAAGCCAAGTGCAAGGAAAAACTAATCCTAGTCTAATTAGGACTTGGGTCAACCAAATTTTTAATTTGATTAAAAAATTAAATAATATTTAAATCTAATTTAATCTGATTAAATTAGATTTTTAATTGGATTAAGTCTTATTTTAATTATGTTAATTTGGTTTTGGTTTGATTTGATTTGAGAAATCAAATTTGAACAAGTCATAGATTGAATCCTAGTAAGACTAGAATTCCACCTTGCACCACCTTAGCCCCCCACGCCCACTCTCTCTTATCCCATGCCCACTCTCTCTTATTTTGTGCAACAAAACCCTCTCTCCCAGGTCTTCACGTATGCCCAAAACTTTTCTCTCTTTCTCTCTTATATGAAATGTGGTTGTGGATCAAGTCAAAGTAGGAATTAGTTTAGATTTCAAATTCTATGAGATAGAGTTTTAGGAAACTAAAACTCTTTCCTTATGGTATTTATTTTATCCAGATTTTTTTTGAGATTTTTAAAACTTTTATGGCACATAATATGCACCCTTTTCTAGTGGTCCACGGTAGAAAAAGAAGGAGGGGATGCCCAAGAGTTGGGCACCCCTTATCTGCCTTGTTTGGATAATCTTTGACTAGGTATTTGACCTTGATAAGGACTCTTTATATCTCTCTATTTAAAATAAATATTTTTATAAATTTTTTGTTGAACATAGAGTATTAAAATTCCTTTGGGATATCCAAAAATCAAGGAGAAAGAGTCTTGAGGCATGAAGATCTAATAGACACAAACTAGGTGTCTGGGTCAGAGCAAAGAGAAGAAGAAAAGGGTCTTCTTCTAGAGTTGTTGGGTTCATCTCTTTCCTTCCTCTATCTGTAAGTTTTTTGAGAGTGTCACATCTAAAACTCCTTCTCCTACTTCTCATCTTTGGAAGAGTCTAAATCAAGAAGAAGGAGGCATCTGATCGACCATCGAAGAAGGATCAGCAGAGTACTAGCATACTATGCTGATTTTCTGGACTAGGATTTTTTATCGTGATTCGTAGGCTCATGTGGATGACTTCTAGAGGTTGGATACATGTGTGGCTTACAACATCATCCTCAAGCCCAGATCAGCAAAGTTAGAACGTCTAACTTGCAAGGTAATAGATCTGATCTATTATATTTTACATATATTAGATGTAATATAGAAACATGTTGATATGATCAACATGAAGTTTTTGCTCTTTATATTTTAATTTCTAATTTAATGTCATATAATAATCATATAATAGGATTTTAGATCTAGAGATTTTCTGATTTTATAAGATAAATTTTGATTTATTTTAGTCTTCCACTGCCTGATTTTGAAAAAGTTTCAAGATCTAATCCTGAAACCCTAGATCTGGTTCCTACACTAACAACTCCTCTTGTTTAGGATTTAGGTTTGATACCATAATTATGGGAAAAATTTCCATTGGACCTAAATAGGCATACTTAAGATGCTAGGGGAGAGGTTTCAATTCAAATTTGGGTGCCTCCTCTAGTGATGGTTTGGGTGATGGTTTAGTCATTTCCATGAGGGGTTTAGTTAGAGGTTCCCATCTTAATTCCATCCTATGCTTGCTGATTGTAGCATCTTCACCAACCTCTTCTAATTCTTGGTCTATCAAGAGTTTAAAGTCAAACTCTTCATCACTGAGATCAATGGGTTCATACTCATTATCTTGAATCCAGTTCAAATCGTTTGTTTCCGTCAGGTGAAAGATATTCAAATCTATTAACATGTTGCCAAAAGAAAGTTTCATTAGTCCATTTCGATAGTTGATTTGAGCATTAGCTTTGGCCAGAAATGGTCCACCTAGAATGATCAAGATGTGACCTTTCAGATTTGTTACAGATTCAGTTTCTAAAATCACAAAATTCATCGGATAGATAAAGTCACTGATTTTGATTAGCACATCATCAACTACTCCTCTTGGGACTTTTAGAGACTGATCAGCTAGTTTTAGGATCATCCCTATTGGCTTGAGTTCCTCCAACCCTAATTGCTCATATACGCAATATGGCAATATGTTAACACTCGCCCCTAAATCTAATTGAGCCTTATCGATTAAGGTTTCTCCCACAATACATGAGATGGTGGGGGACCCTGGGTCCTTATACTTTACTGGCACGTGGTTCGACAAGCATGAACTCATATTAGCTACTAGAAAGGCTCTCTTAGATACATTGGTGGTCTTTTTCTTGGTACACAGATCCTTAAGGAATTTAGCATAAGTAGGGACTTGTTGGATCATGTCTAGTAAGGGAATGTTTATCTTAACTTGTTTGAAGACCTCCAAGATCTTATCTAATTGGGCTGAGTTCTGGTTGGACCTAAATTTATTAGGAATGGGTGCTACAACCTTAGTAGTTGGTCCATTAACTCCTAGTAAAGGCTCTGCTGGCAAATTTGATTATGATGCCTTGGATTTTTTAGGCTGGCCCTGGTTAGACAATGGTTCAGATAGTGAATATTCTATTTCTTCTTCTTTCATTTCAGGTGTGCCCACATGGTTATCTATTTATTTTTCAGATCTTAGTATATGAATGACATTCAATTGGTTGATCTGGGGTTCTTATTGGGGTAGTTGGTTGTTCTGGTTCCTGGGGTTAGCCTCAGATTGACTTAGTAGTCTACTCTTTCTCTTTCACTAACTGTGGTGGCTAACTGATCTAGCTGCATTTCTAAATAGATAATTACCTAGGTATTTGCATTTAATAGTTGGCCCATGGTCTGCATGAATCATTTAATGTATTCATGGTTCTGGAGGTTGATTTGAGCAAGACCTCTAACCCCTTTTCTAAAGTGTTCAACCTTTTCTCTTGGCCAAACTCTGATGGATTGGTTGGTGCTTGGTTGGCCCTTAGATAAGGCTGGTTTGGGACATGACTACCCAAATTGAAACTTTGTGACCATAAAAAATTTGGATGGTTCCTCCATCCCGGATTATATGTTAGTGCATAGGAGTCATTTATAGGTCTCTGATAGGCGGCATTGACCTGTGCTATATCATTTTTAGTTGGACTTCTTAATAATGGGCAATCTTTCAAGACATAATTAGATGCACTGTATCCATTACACACAGATACAACAACTTGGTTTACTTGGAGTTGTCTTTGAAGTTCTGGAGCCTAAATTCTATATGTCAAGGTTGCTATTTTGGCCTATGCTGCTATGGATGTTAGGACTAGGTGTATACCACCTCTTGCTAGTGTTGGTTTTTCGATTTTTCTAGTTAATTTTTATTGCAGACTCTTCTCTACTAGATCTTCAAGAAATTATCATACCTTATTGGGTTCCTTATGCATGAATAGGCCCTAGCACATTGATTCCAGCATTACTCTGGAACTTGGGTCTAGTCCTTCATAGATGATTTGGCACAACCTCCAAATTTCATACCATGATGTAGACAATGACTTAGAAGGTTCTTAAATCAATCTAGGCACTTCCAAAAAGACTCTCCCCCTAGCTAGTAAAATTAGTTAATCTTATTTCTAAACTTGGTTGTCCTGTGATGGAGAAAAAATTTTCTTAAAAATATCTTTACAAAGCCTTCCCATGTCGTGATTGACTGGTTCGAAAATATGTCCCAAAAGCCAATCGTCAACCTGTTGACGGTTGAGCAACTTTGTATTGTAATTGATTTGTTAATAAATAAAATATATTTTTGGTATTTCATCATAAGTTTTCATCTTCTAATGAACTCCATTGTTGTGATGAAGTCCTTCGAACTATTTAGGTTCGATAAAGAGAGGATTTATCGATTAATCCTTAAAATTATTCATGACCACATGATCGACTGTTAATAAGGATGATAGCTTCTATTGAGCATAGGTCGCTGTAGGCCATATGGGTTGGTTGTCCTCTTAACCAAAGAGTGTGGAGACACTGGTATGGCATACAAGTGAGATGTAAGGATACATCATCATTGAACGTGACCAACTCCAGAGCATTCTACTATCGAGAATGTCTCTGATGGGATATAGGTATAAGTGTCCCGTAGACATGAGATCGCCTCAGTGACTTGCAAGCAACTCACTGGACTAACTGAATTTTTAATTCAGTGATGGAAGGCTTCTGGACACAGTCAAATACTTGCGAAGTTAGAGTGTGATCAAGATGGGATTAACCACTCCAAGAGTTGGAGAAGAATGAGTCGTTGTATTTCAATTTAGCAAAATCTTGATCAGGGTAATCCATCAGATGGATTTGATATTTTGAAATACAATATGGACAATCTGATCAGAGTTGACAGTTGAACTCTGAGGTATCTAATGAGCATTTTGGTCAAGGAGATGAATTATATAGAAACTATATCCACTTGGGTTTTAAGGATGTTGTTCTACACATTCGACCTATCCGACCATCGGGTACCATTGCTAGATGGTCACTTCGATTGGTATAAAAATTTATTCTTATGCTACTAACTTAGGTTTATACCTATGATGTCACACACATTAGAGTTCAAAATCTGATCGGATGGTTGATTAATGATTAAGAATCATTCTAGGATTAAACGATCAATACGATTGACATTTAACCTAGTGCAAGTGTTGCAGGAGGATCGATTAACAATTCGATTGCTAATTGACTTAATTTGATTAAAACAATGGGTTGAGATTAAGTCTAATTAAATATAATTTAATTAGATTTAGTTTGGGCTTGATTGGATCAAGTCTAATTGGTTTATTGGATAAGCCAAGTGCAAGAAAAAACTAGTCATAGTTCAATTAGGACTTGAGTCAACCTAATTCTAATTCGATTAGAAAATTAAATTAAATTTAAATCTAATTTAATCTGATTAAATTAAATTTTTAATTGGTTTAAGGCCTATTTTGATTGAGTTGATTTGGTTTTGGTTTGATTTGGTTTGAGAAACCAAATTTGAATAAGTCATAGATTGAATCCTAGTAAGACAAAGATTCTACCTTGCACCATCTTAGACCCCCACGCCCACTCTCTCTTATTTTGTATGATAAAACTTTCTCTCCCAGGCCTTCACACATGCTCAAAGCTTTTCACTCTTTCTCTCTTACATGCAATGTGGTTGTGGACCAAGTCAAAGTAGGAATTAGTTTGGATTTGAAATTCTATGAGATAGAATTTTAGGAAAACAAAACTCTTTCCTTATGGCACTGATTTTATCCAAATTTTTTTGAAAATTTTTGTGACTTTTATGGCACATATTATGCACCCTTTGCTGGTAGTCCATGATAGAAAAAGGAGGGGGTGCCCAAGAGTTGGGCACCACTTGTCTTGCCCTGTTTGGATTTTTCTTGACTAGGTATTTGACCTAGATAAGGATTCTTCATATCTCATTATTTAAAATAAATTTCTTCTTGAATATTTTGTGGATTATATAGAATTAAGAGACCTTTGGGGCATGTGAAAATTAGGGAGAAAGAGTATTAGGGCATGGAGATATAGTAGACACAAAATTAAGTGTCTAGGTGAGAGCAAAGAGAAGAAGAAGAGGGTCTTCTTCTAGGGTTGCTGAGTTCACCTCCTCCCTTCCTCCATCTGTGAGTTTTTTTAGAGTGTCTCACATCTAAAACTCTTTCTCCTACTTCTTATTTTTGGAAGAGTCTAAATCAAGAAGGAGGTATCTGATCGACCATCGAAGAAGGATCAGCACAGTACTAGCATACTATGCTAATTTCCTGGACCAGGACTTCTGATCGTGATTTGTGGGCTCATGTGGATGACTCTTAGAGATCGAATGCATGTGCGGCTTGCAACATCATCCTCAAGTCTGGATCAGTAAAGTTAAAATATCTAACTTGCAAGGTAATAGATGTGATCTATTATATTTTACATACATTAGATGTTGTATAGAAACATGTTGATATGATCAACATGTAGTTCTTGCTCTTTATATTTTAATTTTTTATTTAATACCATATAATAATTATGTAATATAATCTTAGATCTAGAGATTTTTTAATTTTATAAGATAAATTTTGATTTATTTTAGTCTTTCGCTGCCTGATCTTGAAAAAGTTTCAAGATCTAACCCTGAAACTCAAGATCTGGTTCCTTCAATTGGTATCAGAGCCTAGGTTGTTTATTACATGATTATTTATACATGCTTAGATTATTTCTTAAATTATATATAATTTATAATCTGATGGTTAAATCTAAAATTAAAATTTTTAGATCAATCACGAACTGTAGGTTGTCCTGCTGTAAGGTTTACCCTTTACAGTACAAAGGTTGTCCTAGTTCGTGTAGATCTATCTTTAATCATAAATTTGTTAGATATAATCTAGATTAAATTTATAATTTATTAAATTTAAAAGATATTTAAATCTAAAATAAAATCTCTTTGTTAATAATTTTCGTACAAAGAACCATCATATATTTGTTTGAAAAATTTACGCAGTTTAAAGTTGAAATTGTTTCAATTACATGAACCTGTTTAGATTAGATCTAAAGTAGTTTCATGCTTATTTTACTTGTATTTTGATTATGAATCAAACATGCAACTTGGTTGGTAGAACCATGTTGTAAAAATATTTTACAAACATGAAAATTATTTTCGAAAAGTCGAACCCCAACCCTCTGTCCAAAACTTAATTGAGAATTAAGAAGTTGTTTGATTAGATTCTAAAATTGTGAATTGAAGAACCTAAGACATAAACCATAACACATTAGGTTAATGGATTAGTGGGAATTAGGTTCATTAATTGGGTTAGACCTAAGGTTAGATTAAAGATGGACTTAATTAGAGAATTGACTAAATCTAATCAATTATTGTCTTAGATTAGGTCAAGAATTCTCTAGATCAATTATAATAGTTGTAATTGGTCAAGTCCATATCTTTAACGAGAACCGAATGGACTTGATTCTTTGCTAAGCGGTCTAGCATAAACTGTTAGGTTGATTTAATCGAAACTAATTAAACCAGTTGGTGTCTAAGGTAAATCAGACCAGTGGTTCTTAATTGACAGCCCGCTTATCTGACCATTTCTGATGGTGTCTAAGGCAAGCTTTGGTAAACCCTCCCACTGATCGAACTTACCTGGTCTCTTGGTGAAATTATGTTTTGATCGGATCACTTGATTATTCGAGCTGACCCATGTTAGCTAGGTAAATCAATGTGACTAATTTAGATGCTCCTAGACCAGCCCTTTTAATGGTCTCCCTTAAGCTGACTTGGTGAAGCCAGTAGGAGGATCATGATAAGCTGGTTCATCTGACCTCCTTCTCTAAATCAATTAAATCTTCTAAAATTATTAGATCCTTAAAATAAAATAGTTATGGTGATAACTAGATCATAGCCTCTCATTAAGTGGATGATAATGGATCCATCAATTGAATAATCATTGGAGGCCTAAAGGCCTGATGCTTATCGGCTGATGAAATTGTCATTCATAATATGATTTCTTGACTGCATCTTTCTAAATGGTGGTTAGATTAGTCAACCAAAGTTGGGCCTAATCATTCATTGGCTAGATGGGCCAAGTATGGTCATGTTAATGGTTGGACCTAACCAAACCTTTTTAGTGGAGGCCAAAGCCTACTGATTAAGGACTGGGACAAAATTAAAATTATTAAAAATTATTTAAAAAAATAATTGGTTATGAACCTACCCTTAGATGTATATTGGCTGGCCAACCAAAGTTGGGCTTGTGTGTAGTCTAAGTTGATTCTAGTACCCATTAAGAAATTAGGATAATTTCTCGAAATGGAGGTAGAGGCTACCAATTCGAATAAAATAATGGAAGAAACTTTTTGATTAAAGTCCAAATCTTTAGGTTTAATGAATCAATTACTAATTAGGTTATGATTTTTTTTTGTATAGATATGGCTACTTCCCAATCGCTTCGATCATTGTTGGACAATGATAAGTTGGTAGGATCCAACTTCGGTAGCTAGTATCGAAAGTTGAAGATAGTTCTGAAGCATGAACGGATCCTATATGTGATAACGGATCCTCCACCTGAGGAGCCAGCTGCCAATGCATGTGGAACAATCAGAGACACTTACTAGAAGTGGCTCAATGATCGGACCACTGTGCGCTGCATTATGCTGGCTGTCATGAGCAACAAGCTCAGTCGCAGATTTGAGACGGCTCAGCCAAAAGACATGCTTCAAGTGTTGGAGGATGCCTTTGGCACACTCGATGATGTGGAGAGGCACAAGACTAGTTGTGCCACCTTCAACGCCAAAATGCGGGGCGGTGCCTCTGTCACTCATCATGTATTGTACATGATCGAGCTGATGGAGCGTTTGAGCAAGCTCGACTTTCCCTTGCATGAGCAGCTTGGGAAAGATGCAATACTGAACTCGCTGTCCAAGTCTTATCTCCCATTCCTCACTCATTATAGAATGATAAAGCCTGAAGTAAACTACCACAGGTTACTGGAGTTGCTTCAAAACTTTGGGAAGGATCACCGACTCTACAAGGAGTCGGTGAACTTAGTGAAAGGTTCATCTTTTGGTTCTTGACCCTTTGAGAAAGGGAAGAAGAACAAGAAGAAGAAAGTGAAGAAGGTGCAAGTTCAGGCTAGGACATCAATGCAGGGCCAGACCAGAAAGATCAAGCCCGATAAGAGTCAAACTGAATGCTTCTTTTGCAAGAAGTGGGGGCACTGAAAGAGGAACTATCCTCAGTACATTGCCTCCCTGGACCCGAGCAGGTAGAGAAAGAAGCAAGTTGTTTCTTGGCAAGATATTTATATGATAACTCCTTGCAATTTCTCTATTTGTGATATAACTGACTGGATATTAGATACCGGTAGCCCTTACCATATTTGCAATTTGTTACAGGAGTTGCAGGTCAATAGGAGATTCGAGCAAGGCGAGAGGTTCCTGAATGTTGGAGATGGAAGATCAGTTTCAGTTCTAGCACTAGAAATCTTGAAACTTGTATTTGAGTCCCATACCGTTGTTCTTAATGATTATCATTTCTGTCTCAGTTTTTTTTTAAATGTTATTTCTGTAGGCCTTCTGGCCAAAAATGATTATGAAATTTTAATAAAAAAACAAGTTTGAAATATCATTATGAATGGTATTACTATTTTTTATGAACATTTGAACAATAGTGTGTATATGTTATCACAAACTGTTAACATAGTCTATTCTATAGGCAAACACTATAGATTAGATAGTGTATCAGATATCTACTTATGGCACTGTAGGCTAGGTCATATAAACAAGAACAGGATAAATAGGTTGACTCAAGAGAAAATCCTCAAAGTCAGTGATTGTGAATCACTTCCAACCTGTGAGTCCTGTCTTCTTGATAAAATGACCAAGTCACCTTTTATCGAAAAAGGTGAGAGAGCTACTGAGCTCTTGGCCTAGTACATACTAATGTATGTGGGCCCATGAGCACAAGTGCTAGAGGTAGATATTTCTACTTCATCACTTTCACAGGTGATCTATCCAGATATGGATATGTCTATCTGATGAAATATAAGTCGGATTCATTTGAAATATTCAAATAATTCCAAAGTGAAGTAAAAAAATAAACTGAGAAGAGTATTAAAACTCTTCGATCTGATCGAGGAGGGAAATACCTTTCTGGTGAGTTTCTCACATATCTAGAAGAGAATGAGATTCTCTTCCAATGGACTCCTCCGGGAATACCACAGCGTAATGGTGTGTCTGAAAGGAAAAATCAGACTCTGTTAGATATGGTCCGATCCATGATGGGTTTTGCTAGCTTGCCGATATATTTCTAGGGATATGCACTCAAATTGGCCTGTTATCTGTTAAATAGGATTCTAAGTAAGTCTGTAATTAAGACTCCATATGAGATATGGATAGGGCATAAGCCAGCACTTTCACACCTTAGGATCTGGGGGTGCCCGACCTATATCAAACGGTTAGTTACAGATAAACTTGGACCTAGGTCTGACAAATACACATTCATAGGGTACCCCAAAGAGATCAAAAGATATTTTTTCTATCATGCTGATGAACAAAAGATGTTCGTCAGCCTTAAGGCAACCTTTTTAGAAAAGGAGTTCCTTGATGAAGGAACCGTTGCCTCTAAGGTTGAACTTGATGAAGTTCAACAGGTAGAAGGACCAACACCAATAGCTGAACCTGAGTCAGATTTGATTAGATCAGATCTAGAGCCCAATGTACCTATACCATTAAGATGACCCGGTAAAGTACCGCGTCAGCCAGACAGATACTACAGTTTCTTGGTCCAGGACGGTGATCCCATCGAACTCGATGAGAACGATGAGGATCCGATCACCTATATGGATGCAATGCAGAGATCTGATTTTGAGAAATGGCTTGAAGCCATGAAATCTGAAATGGAGTCCATAAAGGTCAACGATGTATGGACATTGGTTGACCCACCTGAAGGGGTTAAACCCATTGGGTGTAAATGGGTCTTCAAAAGAAAGAGGGGTGCAGACGGAAAAGTGAAGACTTATAAAACCCATCTGATTGTCAAGGGATATCGTCAACATTATGGTATTGACTATAACGAGACGTTCTCCTCTGTGGCAATGCTCAAATCCATTCGGATAATGCTTGCAATAGCTGTCCATCTGGATTATGAGATCTGGTAGATGGATGTAAAGACAGCTTTTCTAAATGGAGAGCTGATCGAAGAGGTGTATATGATACAACCTGAGGGGTTTACATCTACAGATGAGTCCAAGGTGTGCAAGCTTCAGAGATCCATTTATGGATTGAAGCAAGCTTCTCGGAGTTGGAACATGCATTTTGATAAGGTGATCAAAACATATGGCTTCGTTAAGAATGAAGAAGAGCCCTGCATCTATAAATGGGTAAATAGTCTAGTTGTGGTATTTTTTGTCTTGTACGTGGATGATATTCTCTTAATCGAGAATGACATCCCCACACTACAGAGAATAAAAGTTTGGTTGTCATTGCAGTTCTTCATGAAGGACTTGGGTGAAGCATCCTACATCCTAACGATGAGATCTATAAGGATAGATCTAAAAGGATGCTTGGATTATCCCAGTCCACGTATATAGACACTGTGCCGAAGAGATTCAGCATGGAAAATTCCAAGAAGGGCTATCTACTGATAAGCCATGAAATTTCTCTCTCTAAGAAGGATTGTCTGACAACTCCTGAAGAGAGAGAGCGTATGAGTAGAGTCCCATATGCTTCGATCGTGAGATCTATCATATATGCCATGACATGTACAAGGCCAGATGTGACATACTCACTAGGAGTAGTGAGTAGATACCAATTTGATCTTAGAGAAAATCACTAGAAAGTGGTTAAAGCCATCCTTAAATATTTGAGAAATACTATGGATCAATGGTTGGTTTACGGCGAGTCAGATCTAAAACTTGTGGGGTTCACAGACTCCAGCTTTCAATCTGACCATGATGACAGCAGAAGCATGTCGGGTTACATCTTTACTCTGAATGGTGGAGCCACCTGCTGGAAGAGTTCCAAGCAGCATACTATGGCAGACTCTGTTTGTGAGGCGGAGTACATCGCAGCATCGAATACCGTGAAGAAAGCTGTGTGGCTGAGGAAATTTATCATCGAGCTCAGAGTAGCACCCTCCATCGATGGTCCGATCCTGCTCTACTGCGACAGCACTGGTGCCATAGCTCAGGCGAAGGAACCCAAAGCACACCAATAGATGAAGTACATTCTGCATCACTTCCACATGGTCCGGGAGATCATAGATTGAGGTGACGTCGACCTTCAAAAGATCGACAAAAAAGAGAACCTGGCCGACCCATTCACTAAAGCCCTGGCAATAAAAGAGTTTGACAACCACAAGTCGAAGATGGGTATTAGATACTGTGCCGAGTGGCTTTAGGACAAGTGGGAGTTGTTGGAAAATATGTCCCAAAAGTCAATCGTCAACCTATTGACGGTTGAGCAACTTTGTATTGTAATTGATTTGTTAAGAAATAAAATATATTTTTAATATTTTCATCATAAATTTTTATCTTCTAACAAACTCCGTTGTTGTGATAAAGTCTTTAAAACTATTTAGGTTCGATAAAGAGAGGATTTATCGATTAGCCCTTAAAACTGTTCACGACCAAATGATAGGCTGTTAATAAGGATGACAGCTTCTATCGAGCATAGGACATTGTAGGCCATATGGGTTGGTTGTCCTCTTAACCAAGGAGTGTGGAGACACTGGTATGGCATACAGGTCAGATGTAAGGAAACATCATCATTGAACTGACCAACTCTAGAGCATTCTACTGTCGAGAATGTCTCTGATGGGTATAGGTATAAGTGTCCCTTAGACATGAGATCGTCTCAGTGACTTGCAAGCAACTCACTATGCTTTGATACTGAACTAACTGAATTTCTAATTCAGTGATGGAAGGCTTTTGGGCACAGTCAAGTACTTACGAAGTCAGAGTGTGATCAAGATGGGATTAACCACTCCAAGAGTTGGAGAAGAATGAGTCGCTGTATTTCAATTTAGCAAAATCTTAGTCAGGATAATCCATCAGATGGATTTGATATTTTCAAATACAATATGGACAACCTGATGAAAGTTGACAGTTGAACTCTGAGGTATCCTATGAGTATTTTGGTCAAGGGAATGAATTATATGGAAACTATATCTGCATGGGTTCTAAGGATGTTATTCTACACATTCGACCTATCCGACTGTCGGGTACCATTGCTAGATGATCACTTCGATTGGTACAAAAATTTATTTCTATGTTACTGACTTAGTTTTGGACCTATGAGGTCACACACATTAGAGATCATAATCCGATTGGATGGTTGATCAATAATTAAGAATCGTTCTAGGGTTAAACGATCAATACGATTGACATTTAACCTAGTGCAAGTATTACAGGAGGATCGATTAGCAATTTGATTACTAATTGACTTAATTTGATTAAGCCAATGGGCTAAGATTAAGTCTAATTGAATATAATTTAATTAGATTTGGTTTGGTTTAATTGGATCAAGTCAATTGATTTATTGGATAAACCAAGTGCAAAGAAAAATTAGTCCTAGTTCAATTAGGACTTGGATCAACCTAATTTTTAATTTGATTAAAAAATTAAATTAGATTTAAATCTAATTTAATTAGATTTAATTAAATTTTTAATTGGATTAAGATCTATTTTAATTAGATTGATTTGGTTTTAGTTTGATTTGGTTTGAGAAACCAAATTTGAACAAGTTATAGATTGATCCTAATAAGACTAGGATTCCAACTTGCGCCTCCTTAGCCCCCCATGCCCACTCTCTCTTATATTGTGTGACAAAACCTTCTCTCCTAGGCCTTCATGCATGCCTAAAGCTTTTCACTCTTTCTCTCTAATATGAAATGTGGTTGTGGACCAAGTCAAAGTAGGAATTAGTTTGGATTTCAAATTCTATGAGATAGAATTTTAGGAACCCAAAACTCTTTCTTTATGGCATTGATTTTATTCAAATTTTTTTTGAGATTTTTGTAGCTTTTATGGCACATATTGTGCACCTTTTGCTGGTGGTCCATGGCAAAAAAAGGAGGGGGCGCTCAAGAGTTGGGCACCACTTGTCTTGCCCTGTTTGGATTTTCCTTGACTAGGTATTTGACCTAGGTAAGGATTCTTCATATCTCATTATTTAAGATGAATTTCTTCTTAAATTTTTTTAGATTATAGGGCATTGAGAGACCTTTGGGGCATGTGAAAATCAAGGAGAAAGAGTATTGGGGCATGGAGATATAATAGACACAAAACTAAGTATCTAGGTGAGAGCAAAGAGAAGAAGAAGAGGGTCTTCTTCTAGGGTTGCTGAGTTCACCTCTTTCCTTCCTCTATCTGTGAGTTTTCTAAGAGTGTCTCACATCTAAAACTCCTTCTCCTACTTTTCATCTTTGAAAGAGTCCAAATCAAGAAGGAGGCATCTGATCGACCATCGAAGAAGGATTAGCATAGTACTAGCATACTGTGCTGATTTTTGGACCAGGACCTCTGATCATGATTCGTGAGCTCGTGTGGACAACTTCTAGAGGTTGGATGTATGTGCGGCTCACAACATCATCCTCAAGCTCGGATCAGTAAAGTTAGAACATCTAACTTGTAAGGTAGTAGATCTGATCTATTATATTTTACATACATTAGATGTAGTATAAAAATATGTTGATATGATCAACATATAGTTCTTGCTCTTTATATTTTAATTTTTGATTTAATATCATGTAATAATCATGTAATATGATCTTAGATCTAGGGATTCTCTGATTTTATAAGATAAATTTTGATTTATTTTAGTCTTTCACTGTCTGATCTTGAAAAAATTTCAAGATCTAACCCTGAAATCCTAGATCTGGTTCCTTCATTTATTGGGTTCCTTATGCATGAATAGGCCCTAGCACATTGATTCCAACATTATTCTAGAACTTGGGTCTAGTCCTTCATAGATGATTTGGCACAACCTCCAATTTCATACCATGATATAGACAATGACTTAGAAGGTTCTTAAATCAATCTAGGCACTTCCAGAAAGACTCTCCCCCTAGCTAGTAAAATTGGTTAATCTTATTTCTAAACTTGGCTGTCTTGTGATGGAGAAAAATTTTTCTTAAAAACATCATTACAAAGCCTTCCCATGTCGTGATTGACTGGTTGGGCAGGTTGTATAGCCATTTCTTTGTATTATCCTTAAGTACAAAATTAATCAGCCTAAGTTTTATGGCATGTTCTGACATTGGGTGTATTCTTATGGTTTCACACACCTCCTCAAATTCTCTAATGAAAATGTATGCATCATCAATTCTGGTGAATTTGAAGAGCATATTAATTATTTGAGATTTAATTTCAAAATTATCAATCATAACCTCGAGGAGTCTTATATAGGATGGTTGGGCTGAGCCCACAGGGTAGCATAGGTCTTTAAGGTATTTGGCTTCGTGGTTGGGTTCACCCATGATGGACTCAACAATTCTTGACTTGAGATGGAGTTTGATTCAATTCTCACAAGTCGACCAGATTCTCTATTATTCCTTGAATTGATTTTAATGATTGCAAAGCATTTGAGGAGGTTACTAATGATTTTGACTTGGAAAAAGATTTATTATATTTCAGGGGCAAAATCATAATTTTATCAAGTTCTAATTTGAAAGCCTCAAGAGCAAGAACACAAGATTTATGATCTATTGGAGGCAATTTTAATATTTTTAAATATATATTTAAAAAAAAAATCATGTTTATATATTTAAGTCGACCCCATGAGTCGACTCATGGCAAAAGAGACTGAACGGCACACTGAATTCTTTGGCTGGCACACTTTGTGAGTCGACCCCATGAGTCGATCCCTGAGCATGAGTCAACCTCTGCTGCTGTGTAGGCCAAAATTACAGAACAGTCATTTTCTGTTCTGTGCCACAGAAGTCGACCCCATGAGTCGACTCATGAGCATGAGTCGACCCTATGAGTCGACCCTTGTGACGAAAAAATTTGCAACGGCTAATTTTTAGCTCATTTTGGCTGCATTTAATCCCCATTTAATGCACTCTAATGGCTCTATTTCAGCCCAGATTACTCTCCACCATTATTTGAAGTTATAAAAGGCACTTAAAGGAGAGAATCAACATGATTTTGAAAAGGTTCTTTAAGTATTCATTTCAACCCTAAGCAAGAGCTCTCTTAAAAGTTCAAGAAACTTTTATTTCAAGTTCACCAACTCCTCAAGAGCTCATTCAAGTCTTCAACCACCTTGAGGAAAATCAGAAGAGCTTCATTCTTATTGTGTAAAGTATATTTAAAGCTTTATTTGCTCATTAAAGGAGCTACATCTGTATTTTCGTGTGATTAACTGCTATACTTTATTTTGAATTGATATTTTATTTTGAAAGGGTCTCAAAATATGGAAAGATTGATCCGAACTTTGAATCGAATTGTATTGGATTGGTTTGTATCCGAAAAATAAGTGTTCTAGCTTGGAATAGCTAGAGTCGGAGGTTTCGATGTTGTATTCGAATTGAATACGGTTTAGTGGATTTGAATTCTCAAGTAGGAGCTTGGAGAGTGGATGTAGGTGCAAGGTTGGCATCGAACCACTATAAATCTTCTTGTTTGTGTTGTGCTTACTTGCTCTCCTTTTAAATTTTCTTATCTTCTTGCATTCTTGCATCCAGCTTCTACACCTTGCATAAATTTCACTCTTCATATTTATCCTGCTTATTGTTATAAAATCCTCATAGTTGTAAATTAACTTTAAATTTCTAGAAACCCAATTCACTCCGCCCCCTCTTGGGTTGCATAACTGGGCAACAAGTGATATCAGAGCTCGATGCTCTAGCCCTACTTTAATTTAACCATCAAAGAGCTAAAGATCTATGGCAACTCAAGTTGGCACTTCACTAGTCGAGGGGCAGTCAACAAACCGACCTCCACTTTTCAATGGATCAAATTATACTTATTGAAAAGCTCAGATAAAAATCTTTATTCAAGCACTTAACTATGATATGTGGAGTATCATAGTAAATGGACCACATACATTCACTAAAATAATTGATGGTGTAGAATCAACCAAATCCGAAAAAGAATGGGATGAGGTTGATAAGAAAATGGCTCAACTAAATGCTAAAGTCATGAATATTTTGTATTGTGCTCTAGATGCTAATGAATTTAATCATATTTCAATATGCATGTTAGCTAAGAACATATGGGATAGATTAGAAGTAACTCATGAAGGAACTAATCAAGTGAAGGAATCAAAAATCAACATGCTTGTGCATAAATATGAACTTTTTAAAATGGAGCATGATGAATCAATAACTGAGATGTTTACTCATTTTACTGATATTATTAATGGTCTAAAAAGTCTTGGTAAGTCTTATTCTAACAGTGATCTCGTAAGAAAGATTCTTAAGTCTTTACCAAGGACTTGGGAGGTCAAAGTGATCGCAATCCAAAAAGCCAAAGATCTGAATATCTTACCCTTGGAGGAGCTTCTAGGATCACTGATGACTTACAAGCTAAGCATGAAACAACACCAAGAAGAAGATGTCAAAAAGAAGAGGATAATCATCCTCAAATCCACTGCTCAACCTGATGAAGAATCTGAAGATATAGAAAATGAAGAGCAAGATGAAAAAATGGCTCTCATTACTAGAAGGTTTAAGAAGTTCTTGAAGAAAAGAAGACAAAGAATGAGGAAAAGGCTACCTATAAAAGGAGAACATAGCAAAGAGAAGGATAAGGAGAAACCCCTTATTTATTATGAATGTAAAAAATCGAGATACTTTAAGTCCGAATGCCCACAACTGAAGAAAGATCCCAAGAAGTATAAGAAGAAGGCCATGATGGCTACATGGAGCGGAAGTGATAAGTCAAGTTTCGAAGAAGAAGACTCAAATGAACAAGCCAACTTGTACCTTATGACATATGAAATGAGGTAAATACTGAAACTCCTATTGACTTTACCTTTGAAGAACTTCATGAAGCATTTTATGACCTAATTGATGAACTAAAGAAGCTAGAGGTAAAGAATAAAGAATTAAAATCAAAGAATCAATCTTTACTAAAAGAAAATGAGAGTATTTCAAATGAAAAATCAATCCTGTCTCAAAAAAATTTGAACTTAAAAAATGAGATTCCCAAGTTAAAATCAATGGTTGAAAAGTTCACTTTAAGTTCAAATAAACTTCACATGATACTTGCCAATCAAAAGGCCATTTATGATAAAGCCGGTCTTGGATATAACCCTTTAAAGAAATAAAAATTTTTAAAAAATATCTTTGTAAACTCATCATACAATAAGTTTTCAAATATAACTTACTTTAAATGTGATAGAATAGGACACAAATCCTATTCATGTTTTTCTAACAAATCTGAAAATTTTAATGTAAAGAAAATATGGGTTCCAAAAGGAACCATTATGACTAACCAAAAAGGATCCAAAAAAACTTGGGTACCTAAAGTCAAAACTTGATTCTTATGTATAGATGTGTCTTGCATCCCAAGGAGCAAATCGAAGATGGTATCTTGATAGCAGGTGCTCAAGACACATGACTGGTGATGAATCTTAATTCATCACACTTGATGCTAAAAATGGAGGGATGGTTACCTTTGGAGATAATGGCAAAGGAAAGATCATCGGTATAGGTAACATTGGTATCACTTCCTCCAAGTATATTGAAAATATTTTATTAGTAGATAGTTTAAAACATAATTTATTAAGTATCAGTCAATTTTGTGATAAAAAATACAAAGTCATTTTTGAATCTTCAATTTGCATTGTAACTAGTCCTATTAGTGAATGCATTAAATTTGTTGGGCATAGACATGGTAATGTTTATATGATAGATTTGAATAATCTTTTCAAAATAAACATGCAATGTCTAGTATCTTTGAATGTCAAGATTAATTAGACTAGTTGGCTTTGACATTATAGGCTTGCACATATTAGCATGCATTCACTCTCAAAACTTATTAAAAAGAAATTGGTTATCGGCTTATCCAAATTGAATTTTGAAAAGGATAGAATTTATGATGCATGCCAAATGGGTAAACAAACACGAGTCTCATTTAAATCTAAAAACATTATTTCAACTTCTAGACCATTAGAACTATTGCACATGGATTTATTTGGAATCACTAGAACTACTAGTCTAGGTGAAAAATGATATGGTTTTGTGATTATTGATGATTTCTTTCATTTTACATGGGTCTTCTTCTTAGCACATAAGGATGAAACTTTTCATGTTTTCTCAAAATTTTATCGAAAAGTCACAAATGAAAAAGATTTTTCAATTCAAAATATTCGAAATGATCATGAATCGAATTTGAAAATTAAGATTTTAAAAAGTTTTATGATAAAAAAAGTATTGACCATAACTTTTCAGTACCTAGAACACCCCAACAAAATGGGATAGTAGAAAAAAAAAATAGAACTCTTGAAGAAATGGTCTGTACCATGCTATGTGAAAGCAACCTTCCAAGATATTTTTGGACGGAATCAATTAACACGGCATGTTACATATTAAACCATGCTTTAATTAGATCAATTTTAAAGAAAACTCCTTATGAGCTTTGGAAAGAAAAAAAATCAAACATTGCATATTTTCATATTTTTGGTTGTCAATGTTTTGTTTTGAATAATGGTAAAGAAATACTAGAAAAATTTGATGCAAAATCTGATGAAGTAATTTTTCTTGGTTACTCCACTTCTAGCAAAGCTTTTAGAGTTTTCAACAAAAGAACTTTAATAGTAGAAGAGTCAATACATATTATTTTTAATGAAACTAACTATCTTCCTTCAAAGAAGAATGAAGGTATTGATGATACAGATCTTCTTATAGAAGGGATGAAGGAGATCACTCTAAAAGACTCAACCATTCAAGATGATGAAGAACATGAAGACAAACAGGATGAGAAAGGTGAAGAACAACAAGAACAACCTCTAGGTACAAATGATCTACCCAAAGAATGAAAGTATGATCACAATCACCCCAAGAAACTAATCATTGGTGATCCTACACATGGTGTAAGAACTCGCTCTTCACTTAGAGATGCATTCAATCATTTTGCTTTTGTCTCTCATCTTGAACCTAAAACCATAGATGAAGCTAAAAAAGATTATAATTGGATAAATACAATGCAAGAAGAACTTAATCAATTTGAAAGAAATAATGTATGGACTTTAGTTTCAAGACCTAAAAATTATTTAATAATTAGCACAAAATGGGTATATAGGAATAAATTGGATGAATATGAAAATGTGATAAGAAATAAAATGAGATTAGTGACAAAAAGTTTTAATCAAGAAGAAGGAATTGATTTTGATGAGATCTTTGCACCTATTGCTAGATTAGAAGCAATTAGACTTCTACTTGCATATGCTTGCTTTATGAATTTTAAGTTATTTTAAATGGATGTCAAAAGTACTTTTCTAAATGGATATATTACTGAAGAAGTTTATGTAGAACAACCTCTAGATTTTGAAAATTATGCTTTTTCTAATCATATTTTTAAATTAAACAAAGCATTATATGGTTTGAAACAAGCACCTAGGGCTTGGTATGAAAGACTAAGCAAATTTTTGCTTAATAATAATTTTTCAAGAGAAAATATAGACATAATCTTTTTCATTAAAAGAAATTAAAATGATATATTAGTTATACAAATATATATTGATGACATTATTTTTAGGTCAACTAATGAAACTCTTTGTCAAGATTTTGCTAAGCTCATGTAGGGAAAGTTCGAGATGAGCATGATGGGAGAACTTACATTCTTCCTTGGATTCCAAATCAAACAAATAAAAGAAAGAATCTCCATCACCCAAAGCAAGTACACAAGAGAACTACTCAAAAGATTTGGAATGGAGAACTCCAAAGCAATTGGTACACCCATGAGCCGATCATGTAAGCTTGACAAGGATGAAGGAGGTAAAAATGTAGACTTAAAATTTTATAGAGGCATGATTGGTTCTCTATTGTATTTAACTGCTAGTAGACTAGATATTATGTTTAGTGTTTATCTTTGTACTCACTTTCAATCAAATCCAAAAGAATCTCACTTGAATGCAGTTAAAAGAATCCTTAGATATTTAAATGGTATACAAACTCTAGGACTATGGTATTCTAAGGACTCATCAATTGACTAGATAGGATATTCAGATGTCAATTTTGCTAGATATAGATTAGATAGAAAAAGTACTAGTGAAACTTATCAATTTTTTGGAGTTAACTTAATCTCTTAGTTTAGCAAGAAGCAAAACTCGGTAGCACTGTCTACAGCCGAGGTTGAATATATTGCAGTCGGAAGTTGTTGTACTCAAATCTTATGGATTAAGCAACAACTTGAAGATTTTGACATCAAACTCAATGAAACTCTCATAAAATGTGATAACACCAGTGCTATAAATCTAACTAAAAAATCTAATTCAGCATTTTATATCAAAACATATTGAAATTAGGCATCATTTCATAAGAGAACATATCTAAAATAAAGATATAATTCTTGATTATGCTTGTACTAAAAAATAATTGGCTGACATCTTTACCAAGGCCTTAAGTGAAGATAGATTTTATGAAATTGAGAGAGAACTAGGAATCCTTGATCCATCAGCTTAAGTATCTCTCTGATTCCAAATTCTTAATGTCAAAAATTTATTGAACCAAATCTATTGAGCTCAATTCTCATTTTTCTTAAGAGCTCAAAACTATCATTCACATTATCAATATTTGGGTAAACATCCTTCTCTCAGAGTTTCAAATTTTTTCAAAATTATCCCATCATTCTTTTGAATTTTTTTGTGCCATGAGTCGACCCCCAGGGTCGACCCTAGGGTAATCTTGCAATTTTGTCAAAACCCTTCGGGTGCTCTCTTCTTATTGGGAATTTTTTTTTGAGCCGACTCAGCCCTTCGTCTTCTTCCTCCCATCGAACCAAAAGCTCTCCATCTCTTCTCTGTCAAATCAAAGATTTCTCTCAAATATCTCCTCCCATCGATTTTCACTAACAAATCACCCGTTAAGGAACCAACTTTTTCTCCTCTCCCTTTCTCATTTGGGACGGTTTGAGCTTGCCCTAGAATCATCCCCTCTTCTCCAAATCGGTGATTTAACTCCTCAAATCCTTATCTTTTTCCTTCCAAAATCCTTTTCTCTCTACCTCACATTTAGTCTCCTAAGCTGCTTTCAAGTCTCTCTTGACCTAATGGCTCCCAAAATGAAGGTACCGCAAAGAAGAAAATCCATTCACGGGTTGGAAGACAGTGTGCGCAAAAAGAGATTAGCAACCGAGCCCTCTCCTGCTCCAATCCCTGCTCTAGATTCTGCTTTAGCTTTCACTCAGTCCCCAATCAGTCCAAGCAAGGTACCTCTCTTTGACCGAAAAGTGAAACCCGAGAAAAATATTGATTTCAAATTTTTTGAAAAAGAAGGGTTCACTATTGGATTGAAGATTAGGTATCAAGGATGAGAATTTTACTGCTCTTTAAAGAAAAATACTTATATCGATCTAGTCAAAAAATTTTACTTAAATTTGAGCTATAGCAATGGAACAGTGAAATCTACAATAAAAGGTATTGATGTTATTCTTGATCTAGTATATTTGGGACAGATACTGCATTTATCTTGTGAAGGCTATATCAATATGGAGCTCCCTATTAAAGAAGTAGGAATTAATGTTATCTTAGGCTGAACTTATACTAGAAGTCTAAATAAATTGAAAGCAAAATTTTTTTCTGTTGAAATAAGGCTGTTACATCACTTGGTAACCAAACTATTTATCCTTAGGAGTGGTAGACACGACCTTCTATCTGGTAGGGACATTTGCATTATGTACCATGTGATCACCCAAACCCCCCTGAACCTTCCAGCATTGATGTTTGAGGCCATGAGAGAAACCCTGAACAGGTCCAAGGCTCACTTGCCTTTTGGTATGGCACTCACCTTAGTTTTTAGAAGGTTCAGAATCAGTTTTGAAGGGGAGGCAGTTCCTAGACTATCTCATTCCGACACCATCAACCTTCACACACTGCATCGCATGGGTTTCTTTAAGACTGATGGCGGTTGGACAAAGGATGTTGTGGAGAGAGCGGAAGATAGAGCAGAGGAGGAGGGACCATCTTCACCTCTTCATGATCACAGAGCATCTCCAGATATTCAGTTCATATCTGATCATGAGGCTGATCCTTCAGAGTCTGTGAGGAGGCATGCTTCAATTCTACAGTCAGAGAGCAGGGTACATCTTTCAAAGTTCAGACTAGCAGATGATCAGATTGAGATGATGTCCCAGCGTGTTGCCTCCATTCTATCTCAGCAGTTTGCCATTTTAGTCTTTGCTTAGAGATCGACATCCCAGGGTGACTCGGATCAGACTCTGATCCCTCATATTTCTTCTATTTTTCAGATGCTTACTGATCAGTCGGTACGCATTGAGCAGCTTGAGGGATGTATTTTGAGATTGACGGGCAGAGTATTAGACTTATAGGGGCAAGTATTAGCTTTAGCCCATCCCCAGCCGTATGAGGATATCACAGAGGTCTCAGACCTAACTGCAGAGGCGGCTAGACTTTGAGGAGTCTTAGAGAGTGGTTTTGACTTCTTGAGGAGAGAAATCAGGAGCTCTAGTGAGAATGCTTCTACTCAGTTCAGTACTTTGATGCAGTCTGTATCGAGAGCCTTAGATCTTTTGGACACCATCAGAGTTTCTCTTATAGCACAATCCGTAGCTTCTCAGGCTCTAGGATCCTCTCACCTCTCTACTCGTGCTGGTACCTCTACCCATGGTCGAGGCAGATGCGGTCGAGGTCGTGTCCGTGGATTTGATCCTACATCTCCTCACCCTATCTCTGATTCTTCAGATTCTGATCCCTCTAGCCATGACATCTATTAGATCTAGATTAGTTTGTCTCCTATGTCTAGGATCTATCTTACGGGCCTTATATTTGTTGGCTAATTAACTCTTGGATAGTTTCTATCCATGACTTTTGTATTTTGAGTTGACTTATGTATATTGGGACACCTTTTGTATTCAGTCATTTTTGAATATATATATATATATATATATATATATATATATGTACTTTGACTTTCAATGAATGTCTATGAATGTAATCAAATTAAATTATTTTAATTATGAGATATGAAAAATAACTCATATTAGTGCTGAGAAATACTATGAATTGCAATATCTTCTAAATGAGCAAGTTGATATATCCTTTATGTTTGCTATGTTGAGGGGGAGTAGAGAAATAAACAATCAAAGAAGAGGGCTAAAGAAGTAAAATATGGTATCAAAAAGGGGGAGTAAAAAAAATATGTCCTTTTTGTCATCTTTCTTTTCTTTTCTCTATCCTTAAAATCTCTTAAGATCTTAATTGATGCTATCAAAAAGGGAGAGTAAAAAAAATTTATCCTTTCAAGATCCCTTAAAAGGAGGAGTAGAGAATCTTAATTGATGCTGTCAAAAAGAGAGAGTAGAGAATCAAAATCGAATTTGAGCAATAAGCAATAAAGAAATGAGCAATAAGCAATAAAGGAATTAGTAATAAGCAAAATTGTTAAGCAAATGTGTCAAAGAACCAAAATCGTCAACTCCTTTTTTTATCTAATTTTCAAAGTAAATGAACTTATAAGCAAATTTTAAATTGATCTTCAAACTACTTATGATGCATTTCATTCAAATACTTGGCTATGATATTGAAGTGATGCATCTTCATAAATTTGAAATTCATATTCAATGCTTTATATATGCTTTTGCTCAAGTATTTTGTCATCATCAAAAAGGGAGAGATTGTTGCTCTTTGAATAAATTTTTATGATTACAAAGCATTTGAGGGGCTTGCTAATGATTTTGGCTTAGAAAAAGATTTATTGTATTTCAGGGGCAAAATCATAATTTTACCAAGTTATGATTCGAAAGCCTCAAGAGCAAGAACACAAGATTTGTGATCTATTGGAGGTTATTTTAATATTTTTGAATATATATTTAAAAAAAATATATGTTTATATATTTGAGTCGACCCCATGAGTCGACTCATGGCAAATGGGGCTGAATGGCATGCTGAATTCTTTGGCTGGCACACTCAATGAGTTGACCCCATGAGTCGACCCCTGAGTATGAGTCGACCCTATGAGTCGACCTTTGCTGCTATGTAGGCCAAAACTACAGAACAGTCATTTTTTATTCTGTGCCACAGAAGTCGATCCCATGAGTCGACTAATGAGCATGAGTCGACCCTATGAGTTGACTCCTGTGATGAAAAAATTTCGCAATAGCTAGTTTTCAGCTCATTTTGGCTGCATTTAATACCCATTTAATATGCTCCAACGGCTCTATTTCAGCCCAGATTACTCTCTACCATTATTTGAAGTTATAAAAGGCACTTAAAGGAGAGAATCAATATAATTTTGAAAAGATTCTTTAAGCATTCATTTCAACCCTAAGCAAGAGCCCTCTTAAAAGTTCAAGAAGCTTTTATTTCAAGTTCACCAACTCCTCAAGAGCTCATTCAAGTCTTCAACCACCTAGAGAAATCAGAAGAGCTTCGTTCTTATTGTCTAATATGTATTTAAAGCTTTATTTGTTCATTAAAGGAGCTACATCTATTTTTCTGTGTGATTAACTGCTATACTCTTTTTTGAGTTGATATTTTATTTTGAAAGGGTTCCAAAACATGAAAAGATTGATCTGAACTTTGAATCAGATTGTATTGGGTTGGCTTATACTCGAAAAATAAATGTTCTATCTTGGAATAGCTAGAGTCGGAGGTTCCGACATTGTATTCGGGTTGAATACGGTTTAGTGGATTTGAATTCTCAAGTAGGAGCTTGGGGAGTGGATGTAGATGCAAGGTTGGCACCGAACCACTATAAATCTTTTTGTTTGTGTTGTGCTTACTTGCTCTCCTTTTAATTTTTTTTATCTTCTTGTATTCTTGCATCCAGCTTCTACACTTTGCATAAATTTCACTCTCCACATTTTTCCTGCTTATTGTTATAAAATCCTCATAGTTGTAAATTAACTTTAAATTTTTAGAAACCCAATTCATCCCTCCCCTCCTCTTGGGTTGCATAGCTGGGCAACATTTCCTTTTTCAAGTTGTAATTTTGTAATTTTTTTTTATAGAAGAAGAAGAGAAAAGAGAAAGAAAAGATAGATTAGAAAAAAAAAGTTCTAGAGGTGAATCCTAAGGAGTCCTAAAACTAGAGATGAAAGAGAAGAGTAAGAAGAATTAGTTAAGGTTTTTGTCTCTTTTTTTTTTATTTTTTCAAATACTTATCAAGCAAATATCTATCCTAGGTTATCCTAATTCTAGACAGCTCCCAATTGCCAAGGCCGTCTTGGAGCTCTCCAAGTCAGAAACCAACTAGCCAACTAGCCAGGTAAGGATAAGATCAGTAGGAGACTCCCTGTGCTTTCACAACAGATCTAATTAAAGAACTACCTGTCTTCAAGCTTTTGTTCTTGAACCTCTTTCCTAGACATCAGTCAACTAGTCAATCCTGATTCGGTCCAACTCTTCTAAGTGCCTTGTCCTAGTGAGCTTGAACACCTTAGTGGTCAAAGTCTAATTGATTTTATTTAAGGATTAGGTTATGTAGATGTAAGAAAATGATTTGTGGGCTAAGGAAAGATGATAAATCCCCACCTTATCTTAGTTAATAGGTTGTGCCCTTAAAGTATTTTATGAGAATGCAATGCAGATACAAGAAAGATGTCTAATACAGGTTGAAGCTTTTAAAATTTAATGAGTTTTTTTTATATTAGTTAAATGTTATGTGATGTCAATTATTTTTAGGGTTACAATTTTGTCTTTTGGTTTTGCATAAAAAAGTAAGTTCAAGTGATTAAGTCTGAAAAATTTAACCAAAAGAGAAAGAAATCTAGATTAAGGATAAAAAGAAAGAGCGGATCTAAAGAATCTACTAAAAGGGAAGTAAATTATTGTAAGAATAAAAGGCAAATTTTGAAAGAATAGTGTCCTACAAACCAATCGCATGGTGATGCGAAGGGACTTTTCTGTGATATCTTTCTACTCATTTACATGACATTAGTTATTTTTATTCATGTGGTATTGTATTTTATGATTTGCTGCATTATATTTTTATGATTATGATAAACTCCATAGATTAAGGTAATGATTTTAGGACCATAATGAGATCATGCTAGTGAGACCTAAAATCTTGATAGCCCCAGTCTAAAATATTTTCAGTCATTAGATCATCGAGTCAGAGATCGATGATGTCAGTAAGACTGGTACATCCTATATATGCTCGATGGAGAGGGTGGTTGATCTCATAATCACTTGTATAGTGACACTAATACAAAGATGTAGGTGCTCATTAGAGAATAAGTTCATTGAACTGACCCACAGAAAGAATATCTGATAGAGCTTTACAGCATGTCGACAGATGGTTCTCCAGTGAAAATGGTGCATATGTCCTTTGACCTGAGATCACTAGGTACCTTATGTATATGGATCCTTACTTTGGTTTATTCCCTAGCATGCCACTTTGAGATGTGTGTAGAATATTCTGGGTATGGTGAAGTGTGCATGAAGATTGTGAGTGATCAATAATGAATCGATCACTCCTTGTAGAAGGAGAGAACATCCTATGTGATCTTATAGGATGATGACTCTAAGAGTCTCGGGCCAAAGTGGGGATGAATAGTAGAAAAGATTTTTACTGATTTATTAACCGAGTCATCATCATCAGATCGAGATACATATAGATAGATATTTGAGCTTGACATATTTTCATGCCCATGGTCTTTTCGAGATGTTGTGTAATTGAAGGATTGAATTGCACGGTAACTCACCATGGAAGGATAATTTTGATATTTTTATCAAATTTTAAATCTTTTGGATAGTCATAACATATTGATAGATATCAATCTTAATCTGTGAACTCATCAGAATTAAAAGAGTTTAATTTAAAAATTAATTAGAAAGAATCCTAATTGATTGGAACTCTTGAGCTGATCTAATCTAATTGGATTAGGATTACATCGAGAGTCTGGATCCACTGCTGGCTAGATTTGAAATCCAATAGATCACATACAATAGAGATTTATTCTTGATCCAATCTATTTAGATTTATTACAAATCTAATGGGTTTATTGAATTGCTAGCACATGAATTAACCCAAATTCCCAATTGGGTTCAGTGCAAAGGTGTTTGTGCTAACCCTTGACTTGTTGTCTTGATCTAATATGATTGGGTTTGCATCTATATTTAAATAGATGACTTATCTGATTTTTATGGAAGAGTTTCATGTGAAATCACCTTCCTCTATGCCAAACCACATGCCAAATAATAGCATGCCTATTTATTTTGTGCGTTTAGGAAGAGAAGTCTTTTTGGTTTACTCCTCTTAAATTTCTTTCCATATTTCACTCGTTCCTTGGTTTTTGCATCATGAGATGGATCCTTGGGATGTATAGACATGGAAGAGAAGGAGGAGTCCTTTTCCAAGAAGGGACTTGAATGCCAAAAATAAATGGATGCCCCCTTTTGTGTGTTGAAACATTGGAAGAGTTTTTATTGTCTTGGACTCTTAGTTTCTCATGCTATTCCCTTATCCACGTGCCATCAAATGGTGTTTAGATTTTTCTATATAGAGGAAGAGTCCTTCTATTGATTAACCTCTTCTTATTCCATGCCTTAGTCAATTGGATTCCATGCAAAAATTAATTCAGTGTGTGTAAGAATCAAGGGACTCCAAGAGTTGGCACCCCTTAGGAAAATTCATGGCGCCCCTTCATACCTTATATAAGGGGTGCCCCATATGGGATAAAATCCATTAAAAAGAGATCTTTAGATGTGAGATTAGATGAGAAAGAGATAGAAAAAATCTGAAATGAAAAAGATAAGAAAAAAGGAGAGAAAAATAGAAAGGAAGGGAGAAGGTAAAAGGAAAGTATGAGATGCTTGTCCTTAAATCAGATTGTTCATGTGTTGAACATATAATCTGATTTTTGCATGATAAGATCATTTGAGGAAAGGTTCTTAAAGTGATCCTAGTGAAGGTCTCGAAGGCATACAAGTGGTGGTGCAACTCGTTCTTGCAAAGGATGATCGACAGCGAACTTGCGAAGAAGGCTGCAGCACTACGTCGAATTGGAAAGGATCTTGATCAGTCCTATGTGGATCACCATTGGAGGACTTCTACTTTGAAGTCTTGTGGAGATATCACGATTATCAGATCATCTTCTTCATATTGGTATATGACATTT